>NW_024870891.1:0-600000 GCF_019054845.1 Dipodomys spectabilis | reverse complement strand
CCTATTAACACAACGTTTTTTTTTGTTCAGCACAGTATTCTAATATAGGTAAAGTACATGAATTAAGGACTATTGATAGGTATCATTTGGAAGGAGCAATTATATATTCCAAGCATGGGTTCTTTATTTTGCTTTTCCTAGTTAAATGACTCTTTTGCCAGTACTAGGGCTTGAACTCAGGGCCAGGGAACTGTTCCTGAGCTTCTTTTTTTGTTTTTGTTTTTGTTTTTGATCAACGCTTGAACTCTACCACCTGAGGCAAAACACCACTTCCAGTGTTTCTTTTTCTCTTTATGTGGTACTGAGTAATTGAACCCAGGGTTTCATGTATGCTAAGCAATAACGGTTCCATGAAACTACATTCCCAGAGCCCTAAATGACTTTCTTTTTTTATATTAATAATTTTTTGTGTTAAAATACAATACAGAGGGGTTATAATTGCATGAGCAAGGTAATGACTACATTTCTTATCAAACATTTTTGCCTCCTTCTTTGTTTCCCCTTACCATCCCTGCCCACCGATCCCCTCATACTGCTAAAGTTGTAAAGTTCTTTTTTTTGACATAATGTTTTGTTGCAATGGAAATTTCTTAAGATGGCATTGCTTTTTCATTCCATTAATATGTATTACAATTTAGGCCAGGTGGTAGAAAAGGAAGTGGAAAACAATACTAAGTCCAGTAAGGCTGACATTCCTATCACATCACTAAGGAAGTAGTGTCAAGACCTGCAGGACTCTTAGGGCTGTTGTATGTGATATTATTATGTAGAACACTATTAACTGTCATCCCCGACATCCATAACATTCTGCTTCCACTTTCCTTGTGAAGAACCAATTATCTACGCCTTTTTATTGATTGGGTGTGTTTCCTAGGAAGGAATAAGGAGGATGTAGTATGTGATGGTGGAAAAATATGTATATTGTCTCTCTGTCCACATTTTTTGCATTTTTAAAAAGTGCTACTGATGAACTCCCACTTACATCTAATTGACTTGCTGTTTGCACAAGATGCAGATAATGAAGACATTTATTCTGGTGGATAGTCACATATATTAACAAAATCCATTTCTGGAAAAATAAGATACTAGGTAAGAAATTATAAATTATTGTCTATAAAAAGGTGTCTTTTCTTGGAGTACAAAAGGTAGTATTGAAATGATTACTCCAACTTTCTTTGAGATTTTATGCTGTCTCAGTATCAAAATGTTCTCTAATTTCTGTAACATCCAAACATAAAAGACATGATTTGAAGATCTCAGTAGTTTCAGAAAATAAGGAACGTAATAGCATCCTTCCTGCAGACACATGTGATGGCAAGTATGATTGATTGTATTATGGTTCTCTTTTTTTTCCTGTTTATCTCAAGTGTTACATATCTTGGCATATGACTCTATGTCCTGAATCAGCTTCCTGTAGGTGAGATTTACCTCTACTCTGCAATGTCAAGGTTGGTCATGCGACTTACTTCAGCTTACAGAAGTGAACCAGAAGTGGTGAAAGGCTATTTCTAGGGGAAGATATCTATCTCATTATCTGTGTCTTTTTTCCCCTTAGCTATCAAAGTAGCATATTTCCAGAGGGAGTCTTCTTTCAACTTATATGTTGGAAGAGTATAGCATGTGAAATTGAGGCAAAACTCAAATACAACCTCATACATATAACACAGGCAGAACTAAGCTAATATTAGAATATGATATTAAGATGCTAGTTTCTTACCATTCTTTTATACCTTTATGATAGTTGACTATAGTACACTAGAATTTGACAAATCCTAAACAAGAACTAAACAAATTGATAACATTTCTTATTGGATGATATTACAATTTTTAATAAATAAGCATTCTCCATGTGATAACTTGTGGGATTATCTATTTCTATAGATGTGTTTAATCACTCTAGAGCACAGTATCTAATATCCACAATCATTATCCAGACCTTGTGATTGA
This sequence comes from Dipodomys spectabilis, assembly GCF_019054845.1. Taxonomy (NCBI): domain Eukaryota; kingdom Metazoa; phylum Chordata; class Mammalia; order Rodentia; family Heteromyidae; genus Dipodomys; species Dipodomys spectabilis. Next base: position 598,053 of record NW_024870891.1, on the reverse strand, counting down.
GATGAGGAAGAAAATAATATCTAGATTTCTCTTTCTCTTTTCCTCTTCTCCTTTTTCTAGTGTGGATTCTCATCTTTTCTCCAAATTCTCCTTTTAATAAAGGAAGAATGACACATTGTGGATATGAAGCAAAAGGCTTCTAAACCAGAATTTTACTCTTTCAGAAATAATGAAGTAAATCAGAGTGGCTCAAGGAAGAATAAAAACATGATTATTTTTCCCTTTCTGGATTTCACCATATACTCTGAACATGACTCTTAACAGCTAGTGAACCATTTGCCTTGGCTAACTTTATAAAAATATAGTTTCTAAAATAAATGATAATTAAAAAATTAAAAATAATTTAAAAATAAATAGTAATATGTTGTTTGCTTTGGGGAGGCATGAAATAAGATTGCATTAACATTATTTGAGTTGAGAGGCTAAATTTTATCAGAATGTAAACATAATGAAAAATAGATGATTTTAAGATAAATAGCTAGTAGATACATTTTTACTTTGACATACCCACAGAGATATATTTTTTTTCTTCTTTTCGTCTCCATGCTGATTCAACTTCAATAAGCAGTCAATGTAATGCAAATGGCTGTGTTTCTTTCAGAAATAGAATAGATCCAAAAAAGTTAGAAAAAGAGAACCAGTATTGGGTAATGCATTCTTTAAAAATAGCAGTCAAATAAATATTAACCATAATTCCAAAATAATAACAATCCAATGCTCTTCAAACGAGAAGACTGTAAGCAGAATATACAAAAAGTGATAGTGCCACAACTACTTCAGGTGTTGCTCTCTGGCATTTAAGATTTCTAGTACATGACAATGTTTTAATCAGGATTAATTGCTTTACAGGACTAATTTTTTTGTTTAGTTATATTTCATTGAAGAAATATATTGTTCAAAATTAATGAAAGGGTAACAGTTTATAGTAGAAAGAATGCTACACACTCATTTTACATATCAAAATACCTTTCCAATAATATCTGTCTTCCCCAAATAACTAATCTCTCAAATGTACATTTGCATTATATGTATATTAGTTTGTAAAAATAATCACCTTTCATAATCCAAGGAACACAAATATGAAGAATTATCAGATGGGGGAAATATATTCAAATGGGTACTTTAAAGTCCCAGGTGTAGTTCGAAAGGACATAATGAGGTTAGAACCATCAAAGACATGTAAAGATGCTACATTAGAAAATAAAACAACAACAACCCAGATTCTGAATTTCTGGAAAGAAGAACAGCAAGTAAATGCTCTTTCCACTAAAATTATTTGAAAAATATTTTAGTTCTGTAGGTGGCTCGATTTTAATCTAGTGAGACTTCTTTTAAATTTCTGTCCTTTAGAACTGAAAAATGATAAATACAGATTATTCAAGCCAACTAACGTGTAGAAATATTTTACAGCAGATTTAGCTTAGTAAACTAATTCAACTACAGCCTTTTCCTGAAGAAACTACAGGGACACAACATTTCCTAGTTTTTGAGAATAAGAAAATGTTGCCACTGTGTATGTACACATGTATGATGTGCATAATGCTTACGGGCCTTACATAGAGAAGTCTTGAAATTCTAAATAATATTTAAATAAGAAGTTTCCTATCTTTATTTTCTCATTTGGAGATCACTAAATACCAAAATTATGTAGAAGGCTAGGGTAAGAATGTGGAAATGAAATGTCTCCTTATATTATAGAGATAATATATGTCATTTTGAGTTACAGTTTCTAAAGTAATAAAAATAAGATAAAACAGATTCAAAACTCACTTTTCTTTCCTTCCTAACTTTCCAACAGCAATTAGAGAATCCAGTAAATGTCCAGCCATCCCAGGATGGTATAGGATGGTATAGGATCACTAGACGGTGAAAAAGAAGATAACAAAAATGGTTCCCCTGAAACAATGGGAAACAAAATCTACATCTACAGAGTGTGATATAGCTAGAAAATAGTTTCCACTATTCTAAGTCTTTGATATTTTAGGTTTGTTTACACAGCATCTTTCTACTCTTAGGAAATGACCCATTATTAATACCCAAGTGTTTGCAGCTTATAACCCAGAAACAAACAATGCTTCTAAATGTAAAGAAGAATGATATTAAGAGTAATCAAGGCTACTTCCATAGCTATAACTGATAAATAAGAATGATATTGGGGAATAGTCCAATAATCTTGAACTTTTTCATACCATTCTCTTCTCCAACATGAGAAGTCCTAGTCAAAATATGATAAACATTAATAAAGGATTTTTATATTTTTTATTGTTCACACCAAAGCAAATACACTTTCCTCTTTGCAAGCCTGACTTTAAAAGAGTCAGCCCCTCAAAATTATTTTATAGACAAAAGTTTACTGCTTTGACTTAGGTGTTTTCCTGCCTTTGGGTGTTGTTCTCTATTATTTTGACAACTGCATAGAAAAACAAGATAATTCCATTATGCTTGTGTTGAATTGTTCAAAGTCAAGCTGTCTTCAAACAAAGTTTTCTGTTCCCTTCTTCACTGCTAATTAAAGTTTAATTATTGCTCTTTAAATGCAACAAAAAGTGATACTTTAACGTACATTCTCATTGAAATTGATGAAAACAGGAGTGTCTGTGATTGCTTTTTTAATAGTTTTCAAGTATTTTCCTTGGCTGTTTTCATTATTGCCTTTGTTCCGGTCTTCTAATCAGGAACAGAAAGTTACCCAAAAATATCTTCTAAGATATAGGATGTTAGGTAGAAAAAATTAGACGTATAATTAAAGATTTTCATCTTCTTAAAGACTGAAAAGCTCAGAAGACATTTTGCTATTACTGGCATTGTTAAGGTGATTTGAATAATTTGGTTCTTAAACTAAGTGAAACGTTACTTGTTCCAACAATGATTATGGCTTATACTTTTCTGCTCCAATGAGATGAAAGGTCTGACTATGTTGGAGGGCATATTGATTTTAGGGTAGGAGGGTTAAATATAGAAACCAAGGAAGATTCCTAAAACATTATTGGCTTTCATGTATCACTTAATTATACTTAAGGTATATAAGTATAGAAATATATAAAAACGAATTGAGTGACAAATGTGTGATTTACAAAATTCATTCAATGACAACTAATCCAGAAAGCAATTCTCTATATTTATATAAACTAGTATACCAAGTAAGGATTTAAAAATTTTTAGAGTATAGTTTTTAACATTTATGTCAAAATATCTGTTTATTTCTAACTGTTTATTTTTTAATTTTTGTTGGTCGTGGGGCTTGAAATCTGGGCCTGAACACTGTCACTCAGCTCTTCAGCGCAAGACTAGTGCTCTACCACTTGAGCCATTGTCAGTTTTCTGGTGGCTCATTGGAAATAAGAGTCTCATGGACTTTCCTGCCTAGGCTGGCTTTGAACCATGAGTCTCAGCTCTCAGCCTTCTTAGTAGCTAGGGTTATAAGCATGAGCCACTGGCTTCTAGCTACACAATTATTTTTTACATAGCTATGAGATATTGATTGATAATCGCATTCATTTATATGTTGTGTAATGATAAAGCTACATCATATCCATTAATTTCTTCATGTAACATTTCTTTTTAGTGAGAATGCTCAAAAACATCTTCTGGCTAGGATGAAATATCTATTTTTAACTATAATCACTTTGCTTCTTGTAGTATACAATTAATATATTTAGTTTTAGTCCTGGAAGTCTGCTAAGTAAAGTTACATAAAACATGAATTGTAAAGTGAAAGAAATTCATGACTCCATTACTTGTTTTAAGAAACAATTATGCCTTTTGTTACCAATTATATTTTTGTGGGAATGTGGAATATTAATTGATTTACTGGTTAAAATTTATAACAGTTACATTATATCAAGTTGATTCCAACTTGTTTGGTCCCCGTGGCTTGAACTCAGGGTCCCTGAGATTTGTTGCAATTTTTTAACAATTTACCATTTCAGTCATGCCTCACTTCTTGCTTTTTTTCTGATTAATCAGAGATAAGATTATCAGGGAGTTTATTTGTGGGCTGCCTTCAAACAGCAATACTCAAATCACAGCCTCCCAAGTAGCTAGGATGAGATACATGAGCCACCTGCTCCCAACTTCTATTCACCACTTATATATGAGCTTTCATAGACTAAATTGTTTTACATTTTTATTGAGTTCAACTCTTTCATTTTCTTTTCCTATAGTTTTAATGCCAAATTTGACTGCTTCATCTCAAAATTGTCAAAACATCTTCCTTTGCTTTACATTTACATCTCTTTTTTGTTTTATATGCCACGTTTTAATCCTGCTTGAAGTTAACATTTGAATAAATTGCTATGTTTAAGTCAATGTTCACTTTTTAATTTTCCCAAATACTGCCTATACTATCACCTCTTATTAAGCATAACGTCATTCCACAAATGTTTGGATTTACCCCTTATTAAATATTCCTTGATAATATTTATGTGGATCTAATCTGGTACCCTACAGACCCATTGAGGTGTATAATCTTTCCTCTACAAATATAACAATTTTACACTAATAACTTTAATATTTTACAGAGAAATATATTCCAGTTTATTTTTCTTTGTCAATGACTCAAAGAGTGCTAGTCAGGTGTTTTTAGAAATTGTCATAAACATAAATAAAACTGTGAAGCCGAGCGCTGTTGGCTCATGCTTGTAATCTTAGCTGCATAGAGGCTGAGATCTGAGGAGTGTGGTTAAAATCTAGCTGGAATGGGAATGTCCCTAAGACACTTATGTCTAATTAACCACCCGAAAACAGAAAGTTGCACAGTTGCTCAATGAGTAGAGCATTCACTTTGAACTGAAGAACAGAAGGACAGCACTAGGACTAGAGATTTCAAGCCCCATGAATGACAAAAAAAAAGGGGAAGAGACAATTTATATCTTTTCTCAATTGTATCCTCCAATCAACAAAAATTATGACTCCATTTATTTAGATTTTTGCTTTTATATTCAACATTGTATAATTTTCAATGATGGTGAGTAAATAGCACTTTAATACATTTTGACATTGTGTGAAGGTAGCACAAAGAAATTCACAGAAAACAGTTGAAATATAAAGGACAATATGCCTCGGACCGGCTCTGTAGGGACGAGGGAGGACACCAGTGGAGGTAAATAGAACAGGTGGGGAGATGGCAAACAGACAACTCACACACAAGAGGAGTGAATGCTGAGTGTGGTTATTGCAGAAGATAACAAGCTTTTATAGAAAAAGGCTCCAAGAGAAAGGGCAAAAGGTTACACAATCTTGGTGCAAGGCTTCGTTTTGGGTGGTCACCAGCTGGTCGCCTGATCTTGTTTTTTGGATGACAAGCTAGGATGATAGGCGCTTGTTTTTGGCTTTACCTCTATTTTTAAGAAATACAATTGGTTTAGATATTTATCACCTATTAACCATTAACCAGAGCATATGGGCAAGGTGCTGGACAGGAAGGCATGAACTCTAGTACATTATTGTTACTTTTGTTTAGTTTTGTACTTTATGCGTTTCAAATCTTTTCTAAGCAATTGTGCTTCTTTGCCATTCTTTCAAGGGTCCCCAATTTGTGGCCAAAAATCATGATATTCAGTATACTTAGTTAAATCTGGCCATATATCAAATTCAAGCTCATAGTGTCTTCTCTGTAACCCTTTCACAATCGATTACTCTTCTCCATAGAGGCCTTAACTTTCTCATAAGATCTTTCTTGTTCCTTCTTTGATAGTAAGCACCAAGGAGACCTAGATCTAGCAAGTCTCTCAGTAAATGGAAGAGAGTAATAGGAAGTTCTTTTTCATAAGTAGTTTTCCCAATGGTTGCCCTCCTTATCATACACACATGTAAAAGGCTATGGATCTGGGAGAAGTCTTTGGGGTCCTCTAGATATTGGAGTATCCCACAATTTTCCTCTGATAAGCCATTGCCACCTTCTATCTACCAACCTTTAGGAATCTTATTTAGCTTTTGGTCTGAATATCCCTCTACATCTTTCTTATCTACAGGATATCTATATGAGTCTATTGTATATTCTTCAGGATTAAAGGGAAATCTCCAATAACCATACACACTTTCTCCTCTATCCGTGCCTACAGCTTCTTGTAAATCTCTTACAAACAATTCCTTCTGCTGAAGTGACGTCATGAAACTCCCAATACTTTTATATTTACTTATGACTTGTCTCATGGCCTCCATAAGAGGGACTTTTAGGGTAGCCCTTAACTCTGGTGAGTTAGTCATATTCTCAGGACACTCATCGGATGTTGGAGTCGTCAACACTTCCAAGAAAGAGCCCTGAATAAGGGAACGTTGAGCATGAGTAAGTAGAACAAGCAGCAGGAACAGTAAAAGATTAATAGGCACTCCTATACAGCGAAGAAAAGAAAAACAGGAACACATCTTTCCCAGGGGCTTGCCCAGCCTTTCCAAGAGGTAGGCCTCTTTGAAGCCCCATTCTCAGATCTGAAAGCAGGTGTCCCATGCTAAGCAGACTCCAATAGAGTAGGCGTGGCAGCAATGGGAATGGAGAAAGCCAGAAACAGGTTAATCAGGCCCTTCCTCCATATGTGAGAGTGTAAGATATTTCAATAAGATATCTTCATATAATTAATATACACAAATTAATAACTATCTTCCATAGGCTTTGGTATTCAAGTATGACATAAAGGATATAAAAATACACATTCTGTCGTGAAATGAAAATAAAGATGGATGAAAAAATGCATACTTATAATGATTGTGTAAATAAACTAAGAAATTCAGTCAACATTCTGAGGGCTCATGGCTCATTTGACTCTAAGATTGTTGGTATCTAAGATAATTCTAAAATGTTAGACTTGATCCTATCTTTAAGACTGCTTAATACTATTGCTTTTTGAGTCAGTATTCTTTTTCTTGTTGGTGGTTTTGGTGGTGGTTCTGGGCCTTGAACCTTGGACCCGGGCTCTGTCCCTCAGCTCTTCAACTCAAGGGGAGCTCTACCACTTGAGCCATTGTACCACCTCAGGCATACTGGTGGTTTATTGGAGATAAGAATTTCATGGACTTTTCCTGCACACGATGGCTTTGAACTATGATACTCAGATCTCAGGCTCCTGACTTCCTAAGATTACAGGTGTGAACCACCTGCGCCTGGCTCCTCTTTACAACATTTTAAACGTAAAATAAAGTAAAATCAATAAAGAGCATGTTTGGCAAATAAAGTAAAACAATAACTTACAGTCAAATGAAAATAATAATATATGTATATGTATATTTACATGTATGTACACATATTATATTTTATATATGTATACATATATAAGAATATATACACATATAAGAATGAATATATGCATTTGCACATGTAGTGTGTACACATATACATTTATTTAAATAGACTTGAACCAGAAATATATTAATAGCATATAAATGCCAATGAAATACTATAATCATCCTGAATAACTTATCCAAAAATCCAAATACATATCTCTATAGTAATATAAAAGCAATCAAGGAACATATGGAAAAATCATAACATACCTAGACATTGCATACATATAGAGATTAGTGAAAATAGAAACAATAAGATAGCCCTGCACAACCATTATGTAGAAATTGCAATCCTTATACATTGGTTCTTGGCACTTAAAATGATATAGTCAGTTTCTTAAGCATACTGGAAATCTTTAAGACATTACACATAGAATTGTCTCTATGATCCAGCATTTTGAATTATAACTTTATATACAAAATAGATTTCGACACATGTACAAGATTATACATTGCAAAACCCTTCATAATAACACATAATAAAATATTGAAATGCCCACTGTGGATGTTATTCCAATATATGCATGCATACAAAACAACATGTTCTATCCATGAGAAAAATGTACATGGACTTACTTTGGAAACAGTGATATTACATGGGAGAAAAGGATAAAATAGACTACATTTTCTAATTATATGAGGTTTTTAAAATTGACACATCTGTAGAGGTAGAATATGAAATAATAGCTGCTTAAGGGGAGAGTAGGTGGAAATGATGACAGGAAATGACTATTAATAAATATTTGAGTATTTTGAGAGGGTAGTAATGATACAATATTCCTGATCTGAAGGTGATGTTCTTACTCCAACAATTTAACATTCTAGGAATCATTGTACTTTATCGAAGAATTACAGATTGCATTTGCATTAACCTTAGGAAAATTTTTATAATAGTAGTGGGTGAATCTGAGTGATAATTTAGAATTTAAAATCACAGAATTCTATAATGCACAACTTTAGTATGTTGATGAATAAGACTTTCAAGAAAATATAATCTGTGATATATCCTCTGAGTGACTATAAATAACATTAAGAGCCAGTGAATATTCTACAAATTCATGTAAATTGAGCTATTAAATAGGATTGAGAAGGATGAGGGATAATGATCATCAAGGTGCATTGTATTGCCCATGGAATGTGGCTAAGTGGTAGATGCTTGCCTTGCATGTGTGAGGCCCTGGGTTTGATTTCTCAGTACTACATAAAGAAAAAAGCAGGAATTGGCACTATGACACAAGTCATAGAGTACTAGCATGAGGAAAAGAAGCTCAAGGACATTGCCAAGGCATGAATTCAATCCCCAGGACTAGGCAAAAAAAAGGTGCATTTTATTAAGCTGTGCACTAGCTGCTCACGGTTGTATTCCTTGATAATCAGGAGGCAGACAATTGACGTTTGAAGCCAGACAAGGCAAGAAAGTTTGTCATATTCTTATCTCCAATTAAATCTCAGAAAAATCAGAAAGTGCTGCTGTGCCTCAAGTGATAGAGTTCTAGAATTCATCCAAAGGAGCTCAGGGACAGCCCCTAGATCCAGAGTTCAAACCTCAGGAGAGGAAAAAGAAAAAAGAAACTCTCTATACACTGTTAATATACTGCTTTGTCAAACAGCAAGTCCCACACAAGTACCTAAAATTATTTAAAAATATGATAAAATACAAGTCATTTTGGGAACCAGACAAAGATAGTATACATGGGACAAAGTAAATGTTATGCAGTTTGAGTTAAAATTTGTTCTATAGTCTTATTACATCATTTATGAAATTGACAATACTGCCAATTATAGGTCAATTTCCTTGAGGAACAGATTGTATTCTGTTGTCTTTTATATGAAACCATAGCGGTGATTTTTTGCCAGGTATTGAACTATATCTGATATTATAAAGTAGATTTGTCCTAATATAATATTAATTTAATCAATCATTTCATTAGTGTGATGTTGGTTAGATTTTTTCCAGTAAATCTTATCCCCTATAATAAATGAGAGCATGCTGTGACAGTCTCCTATTAATATGAAAAAATACTTTATAAAATTAACTTAAAAGGGGGAAAGACTAAACTTGACTTCTGATTTTATATTTCTTATCCTCATTGACTTGGGTGGCACAGTACCCGATGTCAAGAATACGTGTTGGAATATGTGTATTCATGGAAGCCAGGAAGTAAAGAAGAGGCATAAGAGTGGGAGAGGGAGAAGGAGGAGGAGGGAAGAGAGAGAGGGAGAAGGAAAAGAAGAAAAAGAAGAAAAAGAAGGAAGAAGAGGAAAGGACTTTGAACTTAAAACCTTTGATCACAAGTTCTCAGTGACCAAATCTCTACAACTATGCCCACATGAAAGGATTCACCTCTTTATCGCAACTTAGTGAAAGCTAATTATTAATCTCAATCATTTATGTTTTCAGGTTTAATTTCTAGAGTGGTGGGTAGATATTTCTATACATTGTGATAACTTCTGTTCCTAAATATTTACTTGAATTAATCAGAGAAGCTATTTGGCATGGAGGTGGTTTGATTATACCATTGCTGGAGAAATATTTTGAGTGCAAATACATTTTATTTAACAGATAAGGAAGCTTCAGAGATTTCATCTTGTGACCTTCAAAAATGACTATTTCATCTAACTCATAATGACTTTAATTTTTCATAATTTTATGACATTTCTATTCAAGTTTTTGTCATCTATAGTTAGGTTCTTGCTTTCTAGTTGAAGGAAAAATAAATACTATCACAAACATTTCTTTCTTAATTATTCTATAGAGTAGGAATAATATGAATTTCCTATCATTCAAAAATAAGGTATTTTCAAGTCTATAAGAATAATTGATTCAATTATTGATTGATTCAATTTCTAAAAATCACTGTTGACATAAAATACATGAAATTCAGTGTTTCTCTGAAAAGTCTCGGTACTCAAACATCAGAAATAAATGACCAGTATTTAGACTTTTATATACTCAAAAAATGTATAAATCTATATTTTATGTCAAAAAAGTTTAGGTTTAAAAGAAGAGAAAATCATGTGACCAGAGTAGATAATATAATTTAATGAAAAATTACTTCATTCACCCTGACACAGCCTATTGCTTATAGCTTACATGAGAAATTTGATTAATGGTCCCTTCATCGCTTTTGAATATTATAGTATATGAATTTGTGCAAAGATTCTGTCATTTAAACTTTTGAGTGTATATTTTTTCATAATAATGAAAACTTTTTTTCACACTGCAGGTTCAGATTCAATAACTAAATAAATATCTAAATGTTAATTTGTTAAATTCAGCCTCTAAAATTCAAATAACAAGAAATGTATTTTATTCTTACATATATTATATCATTGCTGAATATGGGTATCTCAAGCTTGTAATCCTCACTACTCAGGAAGCTGCGGTTCAAAGCCAGCCTTGACAACAAAGAAATCATCTTATAAATATGTTAGAAACAATTACAAGAAAAAAACATTTGAATATTTATTTTGGGGTCCATTTCACCTAACATCAACTTATCTGACCTTTGTTGCTTGTCTCAGACATGCCCCTTCCCCTCTGCTTTCATTGTATTTGATGTTGTTATAATTTGTGGAGGGGAAGGGAAAAAACAAATGGTTTAAATAAGGATAGAGGTGGACCCACTGCAAGTATGAGGTGTAAAAGTCGTTATGTTGAAAAAAGAGCTTCACAACTTTAGCCGGGTGAGGGGCGGAGGGGGGGTAGATGTGAAGGGTTGGGAAGGGGAAACAAAGGAGGAGGCAACAATGCTTGATAAGAAATGTACTAATTACCTTGCCCATGTAATTATAACCCCTCTGCACGGTATTTTCACAATAAAAAATAAAAATAAATTTAAAAAGCCAGACTTGACAAGAGTTTGTGAGTTGCACCTCAATTAATCAAACACACATCACAACACACGCAAACACACACAAAGAAAGAAGTTGAGTTGCGGCTCAAATGTTAGAGCAATGTCCTTGCTAGGAAAAAAATCAAGGGATAGGTCTGGAGTTCAAATCACAAGAACAACACAAGCAAAATATTATGTAAAAATTCTTATTTTAGTTTGAAGAAATAAACAATATTATGGAAAGTAATATTTGTTACATATCCTGAAATTTTGTGAAGTTGTTTTTATTACAATTTGTCTTAAGATATAATTTAGGTTATTAAGATTAATATCAATATAGTATATTTATAATTACTCATAACACCTTGGAGTATAACAGTTGCTATTATTTCTATAGCCATAAGAAATAGTCTGAGTAAAAGAAAAAAAGGAAGAAAGGAAGAAAATGAAGGAAAGAAAGAAGGAAAGAAAAGGAAGGAAGAGAGAAAGAGAGAGAGGTGTAGGGATGGAGGGAAGGAAGGAAGAGAGAAAGAGAGAGGTGTAGGGATGGAGGGAAGGGGGAAGGAAGGAAAGAAAAGAAGGAAGAAAGGAAAAAAGGAAGGAATTAAGGAATGAAGGAACAAAGAAACGAAAGAAGGGAGGGAGGAAGGAAGGGACAAAAGCAATTTAATTCATAAAATGTGCTATTTAGCCCAACATAAACTTGTAATTAACACTTTAGTAAATGCAAGTTTGCAATTTTCATTTCTCTACATCTTCCCCATAAATGAATGAAACCAACAAATGAAGGTTCAGAAATAACCAGGTGAATCTGTTTGCATCTGTAGAAAATATGTATGCAAATCTTTTTCTCATTTTCCATACATCATCAAATAATTATTTGCAAACAATTTACATTTATTTAGGTAACCAAGGGATGTCAATATATTATATAATGTGAATATTAGTAATTATAATGCTATTAATATTAGTATTTATGTTATATTAATTGTAACATTTTTATTATATATTTTATCAGAGAAATTAGCATATTCTGATTTTGGTGTTTGTGGGAGTCCTAATAGCGGACAGTAATTAAAATGAAAGGAGATCTGAATTTGTTGGCACAGACGCATATTTCTGAAAGCAATTAACCCATTGGAGTTTGTTCAAATACATCAGAAGGGCCTTAGAAATGCTGTACCATGTTAATATGGTTACCTATGATGTGATTCAAGAGCCACTAAACAATCATACTTCACTTTGCCATCACTATAATTATTCCCATTGTAAGAAGAATCATTCACATAATTTGCATGATATAATCTTGTCCTTAATTTATTATGTTCTATGAAATAATATCCAAATGTACACCACACTGAGTTAAAGCAAAAGTAGAAAAGTGTTTTGGGTGATGTAACTCCTTCTAGATACACATGTTAAAATTCTATTCTCTTGTCTGGTGACATTAGAATCAGCCTTTCAGAGATGACCCTGCAATAATGATCCTGACGAAAGAAGCCCAATATAATTACTCTGCCATGTGAACGTCCAGCAAATAGATTATAATGAATCAGAAAGTAGATCCCCCCAGAAGAAAATGAATTGCTTTGAATAACCATTTTTAAAATCAATGTTTAAGCTTCTACAATATGGATAATATACTCCTGATGTTTTTAAGCCCCGTACTTTGAAATATTTTAACAGTCCAATGGCTGACAAAAAGCAAAGTTTTGATTTAAATTTCACAAATTCTGATAAAAAAGATTCATAAGGTTTTATTAATTGAATTTTATTCTCCAAGTCTCCGGTTTAAATATATTTTTAAATAGGAATTGAGGTGCAACATTCTATTAACTATCATAATTAATTTTTTGAATATTTTTATTTTCTTTAGTTGTACAAAGGAGTTGCCATTCACTGAAACAGTGTATGGATACAGTGCATCTTGATCAATGTCACCTCTTTCAATACTCTCATCCTCCCCTACCAATCAACCCCCATCCTTATGTATCTCAATATTATGTTATGGAATTTTTTGCCATTTAACAAAGCAGTTTATGTGTACAATGCACCTGGATTTCTGTTACCACTTCAACATCTTGAACCCCATTTCACAGTACCCCTTGCTTTGTATATTTCAATGCTGGGAAGTATACAATGGATTCTTGCCTGTATTCTATCCTTTTCCCCTTCAATTTCCTACCCTTCGCACATTGCCCCCCAACTGTCCTCTCTTGCACTACACATTTACTGGTATTTATTTTGTTGGGCTTTGACTTAGCCTTTTAAGAGAATTATAGTATTTTCACTCTCCATGGATCCTGACACTTCAGTTACTTCCTTGCATACCATCCAGTGTGTTTACTTTTACATTTATAGACACTCCTATCTACCAAAAGTGAGGAAAGTCATGCAAACTAAGTTTCTCTGGGTCTGCTTTATTTCACTTAATATTATTTCTAAGTGTTTCATTTTTCCTTAAGAATGGTGCAATATTATTATTACTGATGGATGAACAGAATTCCATTATGTATGTATTTATATGTTTGTATACATATATGTATATATGTTTGTATACATACATTTATATACGTACATATATACTTGTAAATTGGGATCAATAAAATTAGATATATATGTATAAATATAACATATATACATATATAATTCTTGATCTCTTTTTAAAATGAGAGGCATCTGGGCTGATTTCATATTTTGGCTACAGAAAATAATGCAATAATGAACTTAATTATGCTGGTAGCTTCAGTGTGGCCTTGTTTCTGCTCTATTGGATAAACGACCATAAGGGGAATTGCTGGATAATAGGTAGGTAGCTCTCTATTCAGTTCTGTGAGCAATTTCCATCGTGTTTTCCAAAGTGATTGAACAAGATTACATTCCCACCAACAGTTTCCTTTGGGCCACATCCCTATCAGTATCTGTGATTGTTCGTTTTTTCATAATGACATTGTAAGAGGGGTGAGATGAATCTCAGTGTTGTTGGGATTTGCATTTCTTTTAAGGAGAGAGATGCATCTATTTGTCATTCTTACTTCTTCTTCTAAAAAGTTATCTTTAAGTCTTTATCCCATATATTAATTGGGTTCTTGTTTATTTGAGGGGTTATTTTTGTTGGTTTTAACGTTTTGACCTCTAAATATGGGTTAGTTATGAAAACACTTGTCTAATGCTTAGCTAGTAAAAATCTTCTTCCATTCTGTTCTCTTTGTATATATCCTGCTAACTTTTTCCATTGCCATGTAGAAACTCTTCAGTATGATGCGATTCCATTGGTCCAGAAAGAATGATATTACACCATCATAAGGAAATGGATAGACTTGGAGCAAACTTATATTAAGTGAAGAAAGACAGACTCAAATAAATATAGGTTGCCTAATTTCCCTCATTTGTTGTAGTAGAATGTGCCTCTAATTGTACATGTAAACACAGTTGGATGGTAAAAGAGAAAACATTACACTTGGACACGATAAATTTTATGGGATTCTAAACATTTATACAGTTATATCAAAGGAGGATGCCCTTTGGAAGGGATCACAAAGGATCAATAGCTGTACGAATATTGTCATATAAAATAATGTTCATTAAAATGATCTCCAAGAAATGATTATGAGTGTTTGTTTATTATTTTGCTTTTTCCTTCAGTGTTCTGATGCCATTTTTTTTTAAAATTTCTGCACCTTTGGTCTTATATGTACGTTTGGATAGGGCAAGGGGGAAAAGAGAAATGGTGGCACAAATGCTTAATTGCAGCAGTGCTACTCAATAGACACTACATTGTTAATGAACTATACAACTTACGCGAGAGGGAGGGTGAAAGGGAAAAACTGTGAGAACATGAGTGAAGAGGTGACACTGTTCAAAAAGAAATGTGCTCATTAACTCACTTATGTAATGGTAACCCCTCTGTACAACATCTTTACAAATTAAAAATGGACCTCATAATCAGACTAGAGGAGCTATACTAATATTAGATAAAATTGGCTTTAAAATAAAAGTGGTATAAAAGTAAAAAGAGACAAAGAAGGACATTAAATATTGACGAAGAAAACTCTCCATCAGAGTTTTATAACAATTCTAAATATCAGTATCCTGAATCCTAGAGCTCTCAAATTAATCAGAGAAATACTAATTACCCTAAAAACATGCATACATCCAAATAAATTGTTGGTTGCTTGAACAAAACATTCTTACCTCTAGACAGGCCATCAAGGTAAAAACTTAGCAAAAATCTTTAGAGCTAAATAACTGTATTGACAAGCTATACCTAACAGATATCTACAGAGTATTTCAACTACTATTGTCACAATATATATTCCACTCAGAAACCCATGGAATGTTCTCCAAAGTAGATCATATCTTAGATCACAAGGGAAATCTTTCAAAATTCAAAAATAAAAATGAAATTACTTTGTATCCTGTCAGACCATGATGGGACCAAATTAGATCTAGACATCAAAAGGCATCACATAACATTCTGAAACTCACAGAGACTGAATAACACATTGCTAAATCATCAGTGAGTCACTGAAGAGATATGCAGGGAAGTTCCAACGTTTATGGAATTCAGTGGAAGTGAACACACAAAATACTACCTCCTCTGGGACACAGCAGCAGCACAGACAATACTCAGAGGAATATTTATAGCTTTGAGTATGTACATCAACAAATTAGATCAATCTTAAATCAGCACTAATGGTGCACCACTAAGTATTTGACAAAACAGGAAAAACAAAACCAAAAATCAGTAGACAGAAATAATACAAATTAGATTAAAGAAATAAATTAATCAGTCTCAAAAACATACAATCATAATTGACTTTTATCTACTAGTTGCTCAAAAATTCGCCCAATGAATGTCAATGTCGCTATTTTCAGAGATAGACTCAACCAGCTCAAACCAGTGAACAAAACAAACTTCTAGGATTCTAAGAAACAACATTTTGTTTACCTTTTTAACAGAAATTTACTCTGTTGTTCTTATTAAGGAGATTTATAGATGGATTACAATTACAAGTGTCAGATTATGAGTACATTTCCTTTTGTGAAATGTCTTCAGTACCCACACTTGTTCCCAATCCCACCCTCCTGTCCCTACCCATGTGTTAAATAGTTCACTTTCATCAATGTTCAATGAACTCCACTGTTGGAATTTTTCACTCTTTTCCCTAAAGCTCTGTGCCCACCCCTCACCTTCCTGAAGACATACAATGAATATACCAGGCATAAGGTAAAAAAGACAGAATTATCACAAACTTTAAACAACAACAAACACAAAACACAAAAGAAGTTTTCTGTTTCCATAACTCATAGTTAGTTTGAGAATGTATATCTTGTTATATTAATCTAATTATTTTTTATCATTAAGTCAATTCAGGGGTTAATGTGTGATAACATAATTTTGCTTTCTATTTAATGATGCTTTTTATTTTAATATTAAATATGTAAGTAACACAATTCAAGTCCTAGTGAAATTTAAAAGTTCAGATTTAAATGTTCCAAATGTCTAATAATTCAATTTCGGCAACCAAAATGAAAAACAGTCATGTTTTATCCTCAAGAATGTCATTATTTCATGTGTAAAAAATAAAATAAATATAATGTTAATTCAGTGAACATAAGGAATCAAATACTTATGCAATTCATCAGTACCATAGATTATGACATCTATTAATAAAATTAATAGAACTTGTTTTAAGTAGATTACTTAAGACACGAAGAAAGTGATAATTTTCTTTTCTAAGTGAAGTTATATAGAAATCACAGTCCAAAGATTCCAGAATTCTGTGTGCTTTATACATGTCAATTTACACATATTCTAGGCTCATCTCAACATTATTTGAAGATAACTGAAAACAGAATTAGAATTAAAAAATCATGCAAACGGTTAGCTGTATTTTGTGACTAAATAGGTCTCTTTTATATCTCTTTATTTCATTTCAAAAGTCTGAAAAATTTATTTAAGTCACATCAAAAATAATGAGAAATAAACACCCTTAGCTCCTTAAAAGACAATCAATAAAAATAGGAAACAACAGGGCTGGGAAGGTAGCTCAGCGGTAGAGTGCATGCCTTGCAAGCATGAGGCCCTTGGTTCGATTACTCAGCACCACATAAACAGAAAAAGCCGGAAGTGGTGCTGTGGCTCCAGTGGTAGAGCGCTAGCCTTGAGCTGAAGAGCTGAGGGACAGCGCCCAGACCCAGAGTTCAGGCCCCATGACCGGCAAAAAAAAAAAAAAAAAAATAGGAAACAACAAAGAAAAAATCGAATCTCATTTTGCATGTGGTCTTTGTATATTGTGGTGCTTTGTTTTTGTGGATTATGTGACTATCCCATGAATCTGGGCTCAAATCACAAGGGCTACAGGAAGAAAATTTCAAAATCTAGAGCAGCTAGTATAGCTGTGCAGTTGTTTGTTGGTTTCACTAAAGTCGCCGCTGGACATGAACATTACAAAGGAAATAATTCTACTGCTTTGCAGGCAAGAATGTGATGAAAAGCATACTGTTATCTTCTTAGATGAAATAAGAAGTCCACACTTTAAAAGATGACTAAATAATCAGCCCTTTGAATAACAGTGCCATTTTTAATGCACTCTAGATAATTCAAATCCTTCATCCCTCCACAAACATTAATGACATTCACAAATCATTGCCGAGGGGAATTTCCAATTCTATATGATATTTCATTTGGATTAGGAGTAACATAAACAATAATTCAAGTTGTTGAGAATATTTAATTTAGAATAAGCAAACAAATCAGATTCAACTCCATAGCATAACGTTTAGGAAAAATGAATTAAAATATGGCATGTCCTTTGTAATTTAATTATAGGCATTAAGGCAAAATGTCCGAAACACTCTGCAAGAAGGAAACATAAGTTTTAATAAGATATAGTAAGATTATGAGTAATTTTACCTACAATTTCTATTACATGATAGCATATTTTTTCTGCTAATCAGAGACAAAATATTTTTAATTATGATATGAAAAATGCATTATCATGAATGAATGAAATCAGGGTGTAGATGGCTCAAGTGCTGGTTGGTTCTGTTAAATATTCTCATTATTTTGAATGATCTGGTGTTTTTGTCTGTGTGGAATTATGAATGTATTTTATGTCTGGGCAGGAAAATTTGATTATTAGATCACTGCTGACACCCAATGTCAGGAATCTAACCTGAGTCAGAGTGGTAAATATATATGTGTGCGTGTGTGATTGTGTGGATGTCTGCAAGTCTGTAGTTAGAAAGAAGTATCTCATTTTCCTCAGGGTATAAACTTAATTCTATTAGTTATACTTCATTAATGACAGCAGATAAACGTAACTAACATTTTGAGACATATGTTTATGTTCCTATGTTTGTATGAACAAAATAAAAAGTTATATTTTGGGTGTGAGTTTTGTGAAACGTCAGTTGAAAGTATAAATATCATGACAAAGATGTCAATGGCAATTATTTCAGTGTAGATCAATTTCAGACAACACTTGGAAGAATATGTAATCATTTATGAAAATGCAACATTTATTGATTTTCAAAAGCTACACAATTCGAGAAATATTTTGGAAAACAATTAAATTATGGAAACATAAAAGTAATGTGATTATTTATTGCATACAGTTTTATATTTTAGTTTCGTCAAGTAAAAATGCCATTTATTTCTACTGTATAGGAAGGAAAATCCTAAATATTACAGTTTGTGCAATATTTCACATTGAGAAGCTTTGTCTATATCTTTGTCTATTTCTTTTGTTTCTGCTTTCCTATTCATAATTCTGTGTCTCATAGTCTTCTTCTAAGGACTTTTTCTTTCTGCCAGTTTGAAGCTTGAACATACATTATGCTCTGTTTTGTTTTTTTTTTGTTTTTTGTTTTTGCAAACTGTAGTCAGTCTACTATTTGAACCATGCCCCAGCCCAGAAATTTTTGTAGTTAATTGGAGATAGAACCTCATGAACTTTCCTACCAGCCTGAAACCATTATCCCCCAAGTCTCGTACTTAATAATTGGGATTATAGAGATGAGTCTTGGATCTGAAGAGTCAATGACTTTTCGTGTCTTATAGCTTCTACATGTTTGCTAGTAATTGCAATAATAAATTAGCACAGATTGGGTAGCATTAACATTGTAAATACATTGTCTCTGAGTTGGTGGAATTAGAACTCCAGATTAGAGTTGGCTTCTGATTCCTCTTTCCTTGGCATATTCAAGACATTCTGCTTCTCTTGGAGTAGACTTCAACTTAAATGCTACCTTTGAGATTCTGTTTCCATATGCAGTCACTTTGTAAGACAATGGGTTTTTTTAACTTTAGTCTGATTTCAGTGGGACATAACATATTACTTAATAGAAGAAAATCTCTAATATGAAATTATTTGTTTGGGGCAGGGAAGTTATGGTTATACTTTTTAAAAATAGCAAAAGAGGTAAAGGTTTTATTAGAACTTGTAAGTCAAGTATGAAGTCTTGATCTTAGATATGCCACATTTAAATTCCCAGCGCTACTGGATATTGAACTCAAAGCCTATACTTGTGAACCAGCATCTCTACTACTACCATACCTGCAGATTATAATTTGATTGCTTATTTTGAGGTAGTATCACTATGCCTGGACCTGCTTGGACTGAGGTCCTCCTAACACAAGCATAAAACATTTTGCCTGGAACTGGAACTCTCTAAGCTCTGTTTTCCAAGTAGATAATATTATAGATTTGAGCCACTTTATCCAGTAAAGGTATTCAATTTCAAAATATCTTGACATTGCCTATATTTGTGCTTAACATATATAGCTAACCTTAATTTTCTCCCTCTTTTGTTTAGTATTCTGAGTTGAAAACATTGGCTTTCTTGATATACATGGCTTTGTTTTGGATGGAATCACATCACAATCAAAAAAGTCTCACAAAAGTTTATGTCAAAAATCATGGAAAACAAGTCTTCAGGTTGGAAAAATCACTGATCTTTAAGTTATAATTGCAGTATTATTTATAGTGTTAGTCAATGCTTGCTTAAGTATCAGGAGGAAGCAGAAATGTGAAAGATGTCAGGTCTCTGTAGAAATTTTGTAGTTGTCACTTCATGTTGTCTTCCTTCCTTTAAGCTTGTTTCATTAAAACCCTCTGGGTGTATATTGGTTGGACTGATTGTTAATCATCTCTGGAAATAAAGCTAATTTTAAAAGGCTGATGGTGTTGTAAATAAAGGAATGATCAGAATGAGCAGAGATATTGTCACAGATTGAGCCAACCAGGTTAACTGCTGAACAGCAAAAAAAAAGCAAAGTTTCAAGTTTGATGATCCACATTGGAACATATACAGGTAGATATATATATACACATATACATATATACATATACATATACATACATACATGAAAAAATAAATCTCCAGTAGATTATAGAGAAACTTGGTGTGACAGATATTAAACTATATCAAACTGGTTGCAGGAAAGGTACAGTAAAATATAGATAGTTTAGCATAGATTTTGCATACATTTTGTAGAGGATGAAAATTCTTCCTTCATTATATACTTTACAAATATCCTTATTACGTTTTAAGTTTTTTTCTGAAAATACCATACAGAGGGGTTATAATTACAGGGACAATATAATAAGTGCATTTCTTATCAAGCATTGTTACCCTTTCCATCTCCCTTTCCATCTCCCTTTCCTGACCCTCTCTCCCATCTTGAGCCAAAGTTGTAAATCTCATTTTTCTACATAACATCTTGTACATCTCATTGTTGCACTGGGTCCACCTGTATCCCTAGTTAAACAATTTGGTTTTTTCTTCCCCTCCACAAATTATACCAACATCAAATACAATAAAATCTAGGTTAAGATTTTTCTTATATTGTAGTAGGAGCATCTATAAAATGCTGAAAACTTGAATTACACAAAATATTCAACATGGGTAGGCACTGGTGGCTCAAGGATGTAATCTTCGCTAGTTAAGTGGCTAAGATGTGAAGATCACAGTTCAAATCCAGCCTGCATAGGAAAGTTCATTAGATTCTTATCTCCAATTAACCACCAGGGCAAATGGAGTTCCAGTTCAGATTGTATGTGGAGCACTGGCTTAGGACACAAAAACATCATCCAGGCCCTGAGTTTAAGCCCTGGGATCAACAGAAACAAAAATATAAAATAAAACATGGAGTTAGATATTTTATAATGAAGCATAATTTAATATACTCTACATTGTTAGAAAGACTAGATTTCTGGATTAGCTTTATAACCTACCATAATAAGTGATGTTGTCGACTTATTGAACAGAAATGTTGATTCAGATTTACAAATTTGAATGTTTCAGTGTATGTTCAGTTGGTTTTATTGCTTTGGGAGCCTGTGACAAGACAATGGCAAGGTGGCGAGTATGTCAAAGAGAAAAGCTTTTGACCTAGACTGATTAAAAGATAAAATAAGAAAGTAGTTGAGAGTCTATGTACTCATAGCTTACACCCTGAAGAACTTAATCTCCAGAACTATTCAGATATTCTCCACAGTCTGGGAGGAAATAGAAAATCATTTTTCTTTAACACATAGATCTTTCTGGGGCATTCTAATACCAATTGGCAACACCTTCACAAATATTTCTGTAAATTCTAAACAGAACTCAGCAGACTAAATATTTTATGGAATTCCTATTAAAATATTTTCTTGCAGACGAGGTGGGTCTTTATACTACAAATGTGTGTATCTGTGTGTTTGTATGTGTGTTGTGTGTGTTTGAATAAACTAATAAAACAATGTAGCAGAGAAAAGTAGCTGGGAAGGTGGCTTAGTTGTGGAGCCCTTGCCTTGCATGCATGAGGCCCTTGGTTAGATTCCTCAGCACTACATAAACAAAAAGAAAAAAGCCAGAAGTGGCGCTGTGGCTCAAGTGGTAGAGCGCTAACCTTGAGCTGAATAGCTGAGCGACAACGCCCAGGCCCAGAGTTCAGGCCCCACAATCGGACCCCCCAAAAAATATTAGTATGGCCTTTCGTTTTTCTTCTTATACTATGAAAGTGTGCCACAATTCCCAATCAAATCCTATCCAAGATTCAAACATTAATACTGTCCCAAAAGTTTTGCATGCATGAAGGGCTGGAAGGTGGCTCAGTGGTAGAGCACTTACCTTACTTACCAAAAGTTTTGCATGCCAATCCAAGTATATCTACCTCATTTAAGATGGCCATGGTATATAAAATTTTAAGTCCTCCAATTACGTTTCACCAAGGAAACAACATATAATATGTCTTTAAAAATACCTAGATTGTAGAACACTTTACCCAGAAAATTGAAGGAATATACTTTATGGAATTTAATTTAAATATTTAGTCACTGAAATGGATGTTCTATATCCACAACTCAGAGCCCTATTAAACTACATAATTGCAAAACTCATCTATTACCATCTTCCATGAACACAGTCCCTCATGAAAACAAACCAGATGTGGTACGCCATTGTCAAATGCAGCTGTTCTAAAGCATGGAACTGACAGAGCAATTAATGCCTGTAAACAGCTGTTTCTAAGGCGTACGGAAAGTGATTTTTCCACTATAAGTGGAAAAGTCCACAGCTGTTTCAGATTGTGTTTCATTGTTGGCATTTGTGAGATATATTTTGGAAAACACAATGAATTAAAACACACTGTTTTGTAAAATTTTGCTGGCTGACACAGCAGGGAAGGAAAACTTTTGACATGTTTCAAATGAAAAGCCAGACAATAGGGTGGGTAAGTTGTGGTATGCAGTTTAAATACAGACTGAAGCAAACCAAAGAATGGGAAAAATTCCTTTTCCTTAAGAAATGCTCTCTGGGTATATTGTGCTATACATTATAATGGTGAAATAATCATTTCTCTGGAAAACTAAGGAAAAAACACTCACCTGTTGAAATTCTTTTTAAAGTGAATCTTAAATGACAAGGATGAAGAAATTTAAATGGGTTCATATTATCCAGTATTACTTTAATTTTTGATTAAAAGTTTAAAACAAACTGACAAACTATTAGTCCATGAAGATTTACAGAGTAAGTTTCTGGCATATATTTTATTTTGTTCCTCTTCTTTGGGGGGGTGATATAAATATTTTATTTCAAAAAGGCAACTGGTTTTAACCATTACCCACAAAATTTGTGCAGTCATAGAATAAGATTTTTTTTGATTAATTTAAGACAATAGTAGGCTCATTTTATGCCATCAGAAATATAAAAACCAATGACATTATCACTGAACAACCACTAATAAAAAATCATGAAATAATATAGTAAAACTCCGTGTCAATTTTTTTTTTGTTGTTTGTGGGCCTTGATCTCTGGGCCTGGGCACTGTCCCTCAGCTCTTCAGCTCAAGGCTACCACTGTACCATTTGAGCCACAGTGCCATTTCTGGTTTTAAGGCAGATTATTGGAGATAAGAGTCTCACAGACTTTTCTGCCCAGGCTGGCTTTCAACAACGATGCTCAGATCTCATACTCCTGTGTAGCGAGGATTACAGGCATGAACCACCAAAGTCCAGATCCAGGTGAATTTTTAAAAAACAAGCTTATTGAAACTTCTAGCTTTTTCCAGTAAACAATCTTATTTTTTTTCAGAATTAGCTTATAACTGAGTAATTTTTAGATGTAACCGTGAATTTTTTGTTTGTTTGTTTTTGGTCCGGTCATGGGGCCTAAACTCTGGGACTGAGCACTGTCCCTCAGCTCTTCAGCTCAAGGCTAGTGCCATACCACTTGAGCCACCTTCGCCACTTCCGGCTTTTTACTTTTTGCTTATGTGGTGCTGAGGAGTCGAACCCAGGGCCTCAGGCATGCAAGGCAAGCGCTCTACCACTGAGCCAACTTCCCAGCCCATAACGCTGGGAATCAAATCTAATTCTATAATATAATTTATAGAATCAAATATAATTCTATTACTCAGTATTTCACAAAAATCCACTGTAATTGACTTTCCCCAAAAGAAATTATTACATACTATCTCACATACTATAATCATTACATTCTAAATAGTTTGGACCATTTCATATAAATTCTAGGTGCGATTTTACATTATAAATTCACATCTGTGGTTTTAAACTAAGGAGAAAAGATTTTAGAGGTAAAATCACATATGAATATGTAGTGTGGCTCAATTGAACCAAAAATTGTGAATTCATACAGACAAAATTATTTTCTTTCCACTAAATACGTTGAAGTAATACCATTGGAAATATTGAGGCAGGAAGTGGCAGAATTCAAATCTCATCAAACAATGTCTCTCTTATTCTGCTAACCCCAGCACTAAGAAGATGTCCCTTTTCCCAGTTGTCACAAAACTTGCAGTGTCTCTCTTAGAATTCTATTTGGAAAAGTTCTAAATCACTGATTCTTTTTTTTTGTATTTTCTGTTATATAAAACAAAATATAGGCACAAAACAATTGAAATAAAATGCACACATATGTTGAAGTCATCACAGCTGGAAAAACAACCAACAAATTGGAACTTCCCCAGAACAAAAACATGTTGTGCCCAGTTTATTTTTTAAATTACAAAACCTTCAAACATACGTTAATTTAAGTAGAGCTATAACTGTCTCTCAGAAATAAGGTTGTGTTAATTTGTAATTAAATTCATCTGGATCAACCTAATATAGAAAATCCCTTGAATGGATCAAATTGTTTAAAACAAATGAAGGTGTATATAAAGTAAGATCTGCACATATTTAAAAGAAAAAATGCTACAGTATTAAATCCCAAAAATCATAACATTCTTAAAAATTCGGAAATGCAATTAGTAATTCCAAAATATCCATAATGAGAGCTAAATACTACTGACTTAACAAGAAAAAAATGTGCAAATAATAGAATCTGAGCAGTGTACATGAGTGTACATAATTTAAAAATACTCCAAATTATACTGTTTTTAGAAGATTGAATGTGGATTATCTAAAGGAAAACAGTAGCACATTATATAAATGAAATTAAAAATCTCATGAAAAGAGAGAAGAGTAGTAGTTTCTGGAAAATAATATTTTAATAAATGGTGGTCAAAATCTAGTACTGACTAAATTGTATACCTAATTAATTAGATCCAAAGAAGACCCAAGTTACTCGAGCTGATTTGAAACTGTGGCAAAGTAGTAGAATACAACTGTAACATTATTATGGATGTTGACTCTGGCATGGAATTCAGTTCCTCTTTGATCTGACAAATGAATATATGAAAGAACATAACTTCTCCAACTAAATATCAAGACCTAACTATACATATAACTAGAAAAGTCATCATGCAATCCGTATTGCAACTCGAATAAAAAGAAAAATCAGTCATACTGATTTTGTATTTATTTTATAAGTTGGCTTTTTTCAAAAATTATATCCTTTGTCTTGCATTTTTTAAACATTGTGTTAAATGATTTATATCTTGGTAACTAATTTTGGATGCCTCCTTAATATTTGTTCTGGGTTTAATATCTCACTTCAGTTCCTAACCCATGAAATCTTGTTGTTTACAAAACAAATGCTAATAACCACTGTTTTTAATACACAAAATCTCATAAGCATGATTTCAGGAAGCATAGGTTAACATTTTGATATCATGGTCTCATGACTGATGAGGCCTATTGCATGAGTAAAGTTGTACCTACATTCCTCAGCCTAAATTTAGCCACTTTTAAAAAATGTTTATACCTTTATCTGTCACCCATCAGAGGTTAAACCAGAATATAGACTCTAAGGAAAATCATAAGGTAAGAATTGAGCTCTTCTGGATATAAAGTAAACCAAAATGCAGGATAGAGTAACTCATTCGACTAAAGTCAACTTATTTCTCTAAAACATGTTAAGCATTCCCTTACAATGTGTATTATTCTCAAGAAGGGAGTGAAGAATGTGAGAAGAGGACTAAACAAGTATTGTCTTCAAATATACATAATTTAGATTTACCTCTTTATTTCGTTACAGAAATTTTTGATAAAAACTGTTTGAATAATTGATTTCCTGGTCAGGTATAATATACTCTAGTTACATATACCAAACCGCATTCAGAAAATGGTATATAGTAATTGAGTAGAAAAATATTCTATAAATAACAAAAAGTATATACCTATAGGATAATATTTTGAAGAGTCAATTGGAAATATTCTAATATAATAATTTGAACAATTTCACATTGACAGTAATTATCTAGAATACTTTAATGCTAATTGGACAAGATTGTCCTTCTAAATGAGCAAAACCTATTTCTCCTTTCACTTTATCAGGGAAATATCTAAGCTAAAAATGGAAAATAACATGAATCTATAACAACTGGAATGAATTTTACTTTTTATTAGCAAATATTAATTTCACAAAAGTATTTTATTGTGTTATACACATATGTCCACATAATGTAGCTTGTTAAATTTTATTTCTTTTATTAATTTTATTATCCTATTTTTATACTTGTATTTTATTATGTCATCATACTAACTTATGAAATATTTGAACATATTTACTCCACAATATTTCTCTTCATCTCATCTCTTACTTTTTTCCAAACTTAATCAGTTCCATCTTTACACGTGGGTCATTCATTTTATTTTCTGGGTCTAGAGTCTGCATATGAGAAATCTAATATTTGTTTTTCACAGTATCACTATTTGCTTTAATATGAAGGTTTCCAATTCTATTTTCTTGAAGATGATATGATTTCATAATTATGTGTGGCTAAATAGTATATCATTGTGTGTGTGTGTGTATATATATATACATATATATATACATATATATATATATATATATATATGTTACAGTTTCTCTCTTCAATGAGTGATTAAGAAACATGTAGTTAATTCTGTAGTTATTTATGCTTTTTTATGTGGGAGAAGGAAGGATGGAAATAATGATGTTTGGAATAAGAAACATGCTCTTTAGACAGGCACTCTACTATAAGGATACAAGTGGACCCGTTGCAACAATGAGAAGTACAAGTTGTCATGTTGAAAACGAACTTCACAACATTGGTGCAGGGTGGGGAGGACTGGGTGAGGGGTGGGGAGAGGTGGGAAGGGATGAGAAGGGGAAACAAAGGAAGAGGCTACAATGCTTGATAAGAAATATATTCATTATCTTGCCCATCTACGTGTAACCCCTCTATACAGCATTTTCACAATAAAAAATAAATAAAAATTTTAAAAAAAGAAACATCTGTCATCTGCTCTTTCATCAGTATTTCAATAATGCATTGTATTTAAAAATAAGATATAATTACATTTGCAAAGGTTTTCTTTTTCAGTATATATATATTATTTTTATTACAATGTTACCTTTAGTATGTCATTTGAGTATGGGGATGCATGTGAGCATGAACATCTAGGCATGTTTGTACATGCAGCTGACTCAAAGGAAACTGAGTGTATGTGAGATACAGGATTCAAATGAAAGTTTGAGACCTGTAAGTTGCTAAATTGATGTATATGTCCAGTTTGTGGAGTGTGATTTCAAGATCACATTTGGGTAGGTTTTATACCAAGTAAGTAGATGTTTCTAATCCAAAATCGTAAGGAATAAAACAACAACTCTGTTTCATAATCATTCAGTCTTAGTACTCCAGACATTGTAATAAGTTGATAAAATGATTGAAAGTATGGTGGGTCAGCAGTAAGCCTTTAGACACTCTACATTTTCCCCAAAATCTTCAGATGTACTCTTTGGATATAAATTAAAAGTATATTTAACAACATACAGATATAATATGATCTTATATATGTAAATATATGTACATATTATAACTACATCATATATTTACTTATATTTTAAATGTTTATCACAAATATTGATTTATATCTAAATGTAATTCATCTCATCATAGACACATAGACAGACAGACAGACAGACTGACAGGCAGACAGACAGACAGACAGATAGACAGATAGATAGATAGATAGATAGATAGATAGATAGATAGATTGATAGATAGATAGACAGACAGACAGACAGACAGACAGACAGACAGACAGACAGACAGACAGACAGATAGACAGATAGATAGATAGATAGATAGATAGATAGATAGATAGATAGATAGATAGATAGATAGATAGATAGATAGATAGATAGATAGATAGATAGATAGATACTTTTTTTTGGTCAGTCGTGGGGCTTGAACTCTGGGCTTAGGTGCTGTCAAGGACTCTCCAGATCAAGGCAAGAGCTCTACCGCTTGAGACGTAGCGCTATTTCCAGTTTTCTGGTAGTTTATTGGAGATAAGAATCTCATGGATTTTCCTGCCTGAGCTGGCATTGAACTATGATCCTCAGATCTCAGCCTCCTGAATAGCTAGGATTATAGACATGAGCCACGGGCACCCGACTACACTTATATCTGAGATTTGTTAGTGGAACAAAAGGTACAGAAACTATTATTCTTATCATGAAAGGACTTCAGACTGACAGGTATAATTACAAGAAGAAAAACAATAACTATTCACAGTTGCACAAAAATACCTTAGGTGCCTAGCAAGACAGCATGCGTTTCCAGAAAATGCATGTGGTGTGAGCAGTCTGCAACCCAAGCGACAGTGGAAGATATTGGACCCTAAACAAACCTGACAATTGCATAAACACAACCCTCTATGACAGATTTAGCAAGGCCTATCTTAGAGATTCTTTTTAGGGACATGATGAAAAAATTTATATTTTAGTTGTGATTACAGAACTCTTTTACACATATCACTCAACCATTAACTATATTTAACATAGTTCCTATTGCTCTAACTTATATTTTCTTGGCTCAGTAAATTGTTTTTTGTTTGTGACAAATTAGCTGTTCAAAAACATAGACATGGGTTTTTAATATTTTTGAAATTACTGTCTGTATAGTGTTGTATGAGATGGGCTTCTCTTTACCATATCAGGAATAAACTTAATCTGATTCAAACTTGGAAAAAGGTAGCTTGTTCTCTCTCCTAGAAAACCATCTATATAAACTTCTTTACATGTAAACAGACCCTCATTTACTTGCAAAAGTCTGTCAGTGAGTCAAACCTAACTCACCCAAGTGAGGTGAATTCTTCTCTCATGCTTCCTTTACATTAAAAATGGTAAGAACTGTTCAGTAATGTGCATACTTTTTAGTATGAAGTGTGACTCCCATTTTAAATAATATAAATCAATTAGAGGAATTAGTTTAAGATGTGAAAGAGCCTTAAAAAGAGTCTTGGACCTTGAAAATTTTCCTGGGTATGAATTTTTGGAGAAATATCCCTTTTCAAAGACAAAGGACCCATTTAAAAAAAAATATTGTTCTGGTACTGGGGTTTCAACTCCTGGCCTTGACCTCTATCTGGGCTTTAATTCTCAATGTTTGCTCTACACCACCTGAGCCACACCTTCACTTCTTCCATTTACCACAAGTGGAGAAAAGAATCTCTTAGTTTTATCTACTTGGAATAGCTTCGAATTGCAATTGTCAAATTTGAACCTACCAGCTATCTAGGTGTAAGCCCCTGGTGCTGTGCTAGAACTCACTTCTTAAGAATAAAAAAAAATCACAAAAAGAGGAGAAAAAAACATTTGTTCAATTATTTATGTGTTGTCTGATAAACCTAATCACTTGCTACTGGAAGAGAAAAAGAGAAAAGTTAGAGATGAATATGCAGGAGAGAGACACAAAGAAAGAAGAAAGGAAGGAGGTTAAATGAGGGGAGGGGAGTGGAAGGGAGGATACGAGAGGACCAGGTAGCTGAGTAGAATTGTCTACTCCTCACTTAGGTTTTGTTGGACAATCAGTACCTTTGCTTTTAAGTAGCCAAAGCTTTTTATTTTTGGTATTAGTAATCTGGGATATAAAATACCAATTTACGGGTAATAACCTGTAAGTGTGCTTCCTTCTGCACCAAGGAAGCCACAGTTAGGTTACTGTCAGAGAGAAGGCAAGAGGAAGCAATTTAAGTGATTCTGAGAAACAATAATTGACATGCCAGGAATGCTACCTTGTATGGTGTAGTCAAGCATAAATCTTGTTCCCTGCTCCTGTCTTCCTCTCAACAAGAAAAGCAGAAACAGAAGAAGAAGGAGATAACCCTCATCCCTTGGTTTCAAAAAATATAAAGTGAAAGGAGACTTAACCTGAACTTGTGGAGAACATGGGAGGAAAAATTTCAGTCTAACTTATTGTGAAACTTTTAAAATAATTGGAGCAGCATTTCAAATACTGAAATAAAACTTTTTAAATTATTAACAGAAAGTAATTTGAAATTTAACGAAAATTTAGAGGACTACAGGGCTCACTACATAGTGTAAACTGAAAATTAAAACTGATTCCTGCTTCTATCATCAGAAATTGAAGATCGTCCCTAAACTTCCAATACTAGGTAAATTACCCTTGATATTCACTTATACTGTGTGAATATAATTCAGAAAATGTGACTTTAAATTTAGACTTCTGAAATGATAAGCGATGGGAATTCAGGACAGATAACATAATGCTAAGAGCATGGAAATTATTTCCCTTCCAACTTCAGTGTGTAGAGAATAAAAATGCTCTATTGGATGGCCCTGAAAGTCCAATTCTAAATTTAGGACAGAAGGTGAATAGTAAAGGAGATCTATCTTAGCCATTCTGAGATTAGTTTTGTGGAGAAATATACTCATTTATGTTGGTCAAACCTGAAAGAGAGGATGTGGCAAGCCCATAGCCAAATGCCTAAGTAGAGATATCTAACAAAATACCATGAATTTGAAACAAGTCTTAAAAGGGGATCTGGGCTAAAAGGGAGTAGAGTAGAAGAATGGAGAGGCAAATGGTGGACTAATACATTCATAACATTCAATGTACACGTCAGAATATAAGTAGGAAACATGAAGGGATAGGTGGGGTTGGGGTAAGGGAAGGAAGAAAAATGTGAAGTTTGACAATAATCCAGATGCACTGTATATTGAAATGAACATACACTCTATTCAACACTGACATGATGAAGCAAAACCCCTCTGCACAACTAGCTAAACATAAATTTTTTGAAGTTTTAATATACAGAGACCAGAGCATAAACCTTTAGAGATTAATAAGAAGAGAATTGGCATATTGTTGAGGCTTGTTTCCCTTTCAATATACAAAATTTAGCGTATCAAGTCTGCTGAAAATGTAAATTTTATTTTGCCTATTCTTTTATGCAAATTGCTTAAAATGTAGATAACCAAATTCCAATATCCCTTCATTTCCAATAAAAAAAATCTTATGCAGCTTTAAGTTTCTCAGTTATTTCTAAATACCTTAATGCAATGCATTATTGGAACTAATTTGATTCCATATTTAAATTTATTGTTTTGCTGTTGTTGTGAAAGTACTGTACAAAGGGGTTTCAATTACATGGGCAAGATAATGACTACATTTCTTATCAAGCATGGTAGCTTCCTCCTTTGTTTCCCCTTCCCATAACTTCCTGTCCTCTCCCCACTCCCCAACCAATCCTCCCCCCCCCACCAAAATTTTAAAGTTTGTTTTCTACATAATGACTTGTACATCTCATTGTTGTAATGGTCAAACTGTATCCCTATTAGTTAAACGATTTGATTTTTCCCTTCCCCTCCACAAATTATAACAACATCAAGTACAGTGAAAGCAGGGTTTTTTACAGTGGAGGAGGGACATACAAAGCAAAAAAGAAATAATCTTATAAATGTGTTAGAAACAATCGCATTACAGGAAAAATAAACAATTGAATATATATGTTAGGTTTCATTTCCCTAACATCAACTTGTCTGACAGTTTCTGTTTGTCTCAGACATATACTAGTTATTGCAAATAAGGGAAAACATGGCACTTAATGTTTCTTTGGGCCTGGCTTACATCACTTAATATATTTTTTTTCCTAATCTTTCCATTTCCTAACAAATGGAGCAATGTCATTCTTTCTGATGGAGACATAGAATTCCAGTGTGTACATTTACCACATTTTCGTGATCTACTCATCTACTAAGGGTCATCTGGGTTGATTCCATATATTAGCTATGGTAAATAATGATGCAATAAACATAGTTGTGCTAGAAGCTCTAGTGTGGTCTTGTTTGTGAACATTTGGGTAAATACCCAAAGTGGGATTGGTGGGTCATAGGGGAGCTCTATGTGAAGACTTTTGAGGAACCTCAATAATTAATTCCAAACTGGCTGAACAAGTTTAGACTCCCATCAACAATACATTCATGTTCCTTTCTTTCCACATCCCCTCCAGCATCTGTTGTTATTAGAGTTCTTGAATTTTGCTATTCTAACTGGCATGAAGTGGTATCTCAATGTTGTTTTGATTTATATTTCTTATATGACTAGGGAGGTTGAGCATTTCTTCATTTGTCTACTGGCCATCCTTCTTTCTTCTTTAGAGAACATTCTCTTTAAGTCTTTAGCCCACTTATTTATCTTCTTTGAAGATTTTTTTGGGGGGGATTTAATTTTTGAGTTACAGGTATATTTTAGATAAGAGACCCTTGTCCATTTTATGGCTAGTGAAGACCTTCTCCCAATCCGTAGGCTTTCTATTAATCTTGCTAGCTATGTCCTTTGCCATGCAGAAGATCTGCAATTTTATGCAATCCCATTTGTCCAACTTTTCTTTGATTTGTTGTGTTTCCAGGTCTCTACTAAGAAAGTGTCAGCCTGTGCCAACAAGACCTAGGGTTTCTCCTATTCCATCCTGTAATGTTTTCAGAGTGTCTGCTTTGACTCTGAGGTCTATGATCCATTTGGAGTTGATTCTGGTTCAGGGTGATACATATGTATCTTGCTTTAGTGTTCTACAAGTTGTTTACCAATTTTGCCAGCACCAATTACTGAAGAAGCTGTCTTTCTTCCATTCTATTTTTTAGCTCCCTTATCGAAGATTAGATGGCTATAGTTCTGTAGGTTCATTTCTGGGTTTTCAATTCTATTCCATTGGTCCTGAGGTCTTTCTTGTGCCAGTACCAAGCTGTTTTGATTACTATGGCTATGTAGTTGAATTTGAATTCGTATTGATATTCTTCCAGCATTGTTCTTTCTGTTAAGGATCATTTTTTGCTATTCAGGGTCTTTTATTGTTCCATATGAATTTTTTGAGTGCCTGTTCTATTTCCTTGAAGAATGAGGTTGGAATATTGATAGGAATCACCTTGAATTTGTAGATAGTCTTCAGAAATATTGCCATTTTCACGATGTTGATCTTTCCAATCCAGAAGCATGGGAGTTTTTGCCACTCTCTAAGTTCAGTTTCGATTTCTTTTTTCAGTTTTTTAAACTTTTCATCATAGATACCCTTCACTTCTTTGGCTAATTCCTAGGTATTTTACTTTTTGTGGAGCTATTACGAATGGAGTTGCTTTCCTAATTTCAGCCACACTTTTCTTATTGTTGGCATACACAAAAGCTATTGATTTTTGAGGATTAATTTTACACCCTGCTACTTTGCCAAAGTTTTGAATCAGCTTGAATAATTTTGGAGTGGACTCTGTGCGATTCTTTAATTACAAGAACATTTCATCTGCAAAGAGGGAGAGTTTTACTTCTTCTTAACCTATTTGGATCCCTTTTATATTTTCACCTTGTCTTATTGTTGTAGTTAGTCATTCAAATACTAGATTGAAGAGAAGTGGAGAGAGTGGGCATCCTTGTCTCATTCCTGAGTAAGAGGAAATAGCTTTAGTATTTCACCATTAAGTAAAATGATGGCTATAGGTTTGTCATATACAGCCTTTATTGTATTGAGGAATGTTCCATGGATTCCTAATTTTTCCAGAACCTTCATAATAAAGGGGTGTTGGATCTTGTCGAATGCTTTTTCTACATCTATTGAGACAACCATGTGGTTCTTATCCTTGCTGCTGTTGATGTGATGAATTATATTAATTGATTTGCATATATTAAACCAGCTTTGCATCCCTGAAAGGAATCCTGTTTGACCCTGATGTATGATTTTTTGGATGAATTGTTGAAGTCAAGTGGCCAAAATTTTGTTGAGAAACTTTGCATCAATGTTCATAAACGAAATGGGTCTATAGTTCTCTTTCCTTGATGAGGCCCTTCATGGTTTTGGGATGTGTGTTATGATGGCCTCATAGAATGAGTTCATTAGTGAACTTTCTCTTTCAGTTTCATTGAAGAGTTGGAGGAGTATTGGTGTGATCTCTGCTTTGAAGGCCTTATAGAATTCTGCTGTAAAACCATTTGGTCCTGGGCTTTTCTTACATGGGAGGTCTCTTATTGCTGGTTCTATTTCAATGCTTGGTATAGGCCTTTTAAGATAGTTTGACTCATCTTGGCTTAGTTTCGGCATGTCAGTATTTGCTAGGATAAGGTCCATTTCTGCCAAGTTCTCAAACTTAATAGTTTAAAGGTTTTAGAAGCATTCCCTTATAATGTTCTGAATCTTAGTTGTTTCTCTGATATTTCCATTCTTATCTCTGAGTTTATTTGGGTGTGTTCTCTTCTTTTTCTGTTAAGTTTGCTAAACGTCTGTCAATTTTGTTAAATGTTTTGAAGACTCAATTCTTTGGTTTCTTAATTCTTTCTATTTTTTTTTACATTCCAATTCATTTAATTATGATTTAATTTTAATTATTTATTTGCATCTACTGGATTGTATTTATCTTGCTGCTCTTTTTCAAGGAGGCTCGGATGTCTCATTAAATTGGTTTCACATCTCTCCAATTTGTTGATGTAGGAACGCAGAGGTATAAACTTGCCTTTGAATACTGTGTTTGCTGTGTCCCAGCGGACACAGCAAATTGGTGTGTTCATTTTTGTTGAATATCATGAACATTTGAATTTCCTTTCTAATCTCTTCCATGACCCACTCGTGATTCAGTAGTGTGTTGTTCAGGATCCATGTACTACATGACTTTTTTTGGTGGCTTTTGGTGTTGAGCTCTAATTTTATTCCCTTGCGGTCTGAGAGAATGCAAGGTATAACTTCAATGTTTCTGAATTTGGACAAGTTTGCTTTGTGGCCTAAAATGTGGTCTATTTTGGAAAATGTTCCATGTGCTGTGGAGAAAAACGTACTGTCTAATGCTGCTGGGTGAAATATTCAGTAGATGTTTGTTAAATCTACTTGGTTTATGCAGTTTTTTATATCTGTGGTTTCTCTATTGAGTTTTTGCGAAATTCAGCTATCTAGTGGGGAAAGTTCTGTGTTAAAGTCCCCAACAATTAATGTCTTTGGATCTATGTGGGATTTGAGGGAAAATAGTGTTTCTTGGATAAATTTGGGTGCTCCGTTGTTTGGCAAATAGATATTTAGAATTGTAATATCCTCCTGAAGGGGTAATCCCTTAATTAGTATGTACCGAACTTTTCACTAATTTTAATTAAAAGTCTATTTTATCTGATATTAGGATTGCAACTCCTTCTTGTTTATGGGGACCATTTGCTTGGTAGATTTTGTTCTAGCCTTTATAATTGAAAATGTTTGTATTTGTGGCCAAGAAGTGAATCTTGAAGGCAGTAGATAGAAGGATCTTGCTTTTTAATCCAAGTAGACACACTTTGTTGCTTAATTGGAGAATTAAGTCCGTTAATGTTGAGAGATAGAACTCAGAGGTATTTGGGAGTTCCTGCCATTTTATCCAACTTGTTAGGGGCTGCCGCAACTGTATTCTTCTTATGGTTCTTGGATTCTAGTTTGGGTGCTGTTTCTTGGCCTTTATTGTGGTCTTGTTGGTTTTCTCTGTGTAGGTCATCTTTAAGATTCTTTTGTAGGGCTGGTTTGGTAGAGATATATAGTTTCAATTTTTCTTTGCCATGGAAGTGTTTTATTTGACCTCCGATTATTAAGGAGAGTATAGCTGGGTAAATTATTCTTGGTTGACTCGTGTTTGTCTTTATGGCATGGCTTACATCATTCTAGGCTCTTCTTGCTTTGATTGTCTCTGCTGAGAAATCTGAGGTGATTCTAATTGGTTTCCCTTTACAGGTGATTGATCTTTTCTCCATGACAACTTTAAGGATCTTTTCCTGGGTCTGAATTGATCCTGTGCATATTATAATGTGACAATGGGATATCCTGTTCTGGTCTGGTCTATTGGGAGTTCTAAAAGCTTCTTGTATCTGAATAGGCCTATCTTTTTGCATGTTTGGGATGTTCTCTCCTAGGATCTTGTTAAACAAATTTCTTAGACCATTGACTTCTGGCTCTAGGTGCTCCTCTACACACATTTTCCTCAGATTAGGCCTTGTAATGGTGTCTTCCAAGGGTTGAATGTTGAATAGATCTATCATATTTCTTGGATTTGTCTTGGATGGTTGTATGTTCTTTCTCTATAATATCTAGGCTGTCTTCTATCCTCAGGATTCAGTCTTCTGCATGGTCTATCCCACTATCCAGACTTTCTACTTTTTTTTATTTCCTTATAGTTGTTGGGCTTTTATGGCTTCAAATTCTTTGTGGGATCTTTGTTTTAGATCTTGTATGAAATTCTTTACTTCCTTAATTTAGTGTTCAGTGTTTATTCTCAAATCACTTAGTTGATTAGTTATGGTTTCCTTGGACTCCCATTTCTTCTGTTGGGATCCATTCAGCATTCCCTTTGTGGACTCCCTGACTTCTTTCAGCTCTCTGTTTATGGATTGCATGAATGCCTCTAGTGATCTCTGTCTATTGTCATCCCGCTCTCTCATTTTCTGTATTACTCTTTGATTAGCTTCCTCACGTCCATGCAATTCTTGTAGTTCTCTTTGTTTGATCTCAGCCTGCTCACACAATTCCTTTATTTCTTTTTGAGTGTAGTCGAACTGCTCAGGCAATTCCTTTATGTATCTTTGAGTAGCTTCCTCATGCCCATGAGCTTCCTGTTTTGATCTTTGGTTTGCCTCCTCTCTCTCCCTATCATGATCACACAGAGTCCATTGCA
This sequence comes from Dipodomys spectabilis, assembly GCF_019054845.1. Classification (NCBI taxonomy): domain Eukaryota; kingdom Metazoa; phylum Chordata; class Mammalia; order Rodentia; family Heteromyidae; genus Dipodomys; species Dipodomys spectabilis. The sequence continues at coordinate 561,115 of NW_024870891.1, read as the reverse complement.
GGTTTTCAATCTTTTCATTTACCATAATTACCATTAGTATTTGTAGAGCTTTTTGGGAGCTCTCTTCTGGATTATTCATTATCTGTTCTGTCCACTGATTATCATGAGTGGAGTTGAGATACCCGGACTTGCCAGTTTTCTTGTGATTTTCCAGCTTATACTGCCCATTTGGGATGAGAGTAACACCAATTTGGTCCTAGAAAACTATCTTAAGGCAAGCATCAACAAAGTCTTTAGTTGCACAGTCCAAAGCCTGCAGATATAATCTAGTTCAACAGATATACTTTTCAACATCAAACAACTATGTATTAATAGGCTACGAACCACAAAGAAGAATTTGGCAAACAAGAAGTTATTAGGTTTAGTGAGAGATATGGGTATAAATAGGAATAGGTGGATGTGGAAAGGTAGAAGGAGAGCTAACTTAGTCCTAATCTCAAAGCAGGAAATAGGTTGGATAGATTGATAGTAGAGACGAGGGAAAAAAGAAAGAGAAAAAAAGACAAGGAAAATTAGTAAAAAAAAATTAAAAATTAAAAAGTGAAACACTTAAAAATTATGCAAATTAAAAACGTAATGTTCAGCGACGGACGGGAATAGGATAAGAGAAGGGAAGGAATAGAAAGGAGACGTGAAAAATTAAAAAATAAAAATGTGTAAATTTTATATATGTATATAGATGTAATACGGCTATTAAGGAATTTAAGTCTAAAAGGTTTTGAATTCAGTAATAATTTTCTGGATTAAGTGTGTATACAATGGGGGATAAGGTCTAATAATTGACTACAGGTATATCTGAGAATGAGCAGAAAAGCGATTAAATCATGCAAAGAAGAACAAAAGAGAAGAAAAAGTGAAAAGAATGAGAAAGAAAGGAAAAAACGATCCAAAGGTCAGTAGAGCTAAACAAATATGAAAAAAAGCACACACACACACACATACCCCTAAAATAAAAATTATAAGAAGAAGAAAAAAAAGTTAATAGAAAACAATTTTTTAAAGTTAAAAATTAAAAATGTTTAAAAATTTTTAAATAAAATGTACCAAAAAAAGAGTTCTTTCCTTTTTGGGGGTGAGATGGGAAGATCCTGTATCTCCCTTGTGTCCATTACCAGTCTCTTGTTGGAGTCTCTGGTCTGATTGTGGTGCTTGATTTTCCTGTAGCTTGGTTGTTTTCTTAAGTCAGTTTGTTTGAGCAGGCAGAAAAATGCTTTGCTTTACCTAGGATTTTGTCACCTGCCTCCCAGGCTACTTCAATGGGAGGGAGATCTGCTTTGAATATCACAAAAGAGGGTGATGGCTGTTTCTTCTAGGTTGGAGATTCTGTGGTGGGGCTAGGTACTGGGTAGAGTTGAGGTCTTTTAGCAAACAGTAGCTTTTCCATGAGGGGCTAGCATCTGAGGCAGTCACAGAGCCCAGTCCAGGAGCCATTCTCAATGTTTAATGTTACTGAATTTCAATTGATTATCTAGGCTGCTGGAGGGAGGGGCAGCCTCTGGCTCTGTTTACCCAGTGATGAAAGCCACTCCTGGGGCTGGCACAGGCCCAGGCTGGGTGACTTTCTTCTGGGTGGAGCTGAGCCTGGCAGGTCAGGTTAGTTTCCTGTGACCTGCTAAATGACTTTTTGTTTTCATCCAAAGACTGATTTGGAGGTAGATTCTCAGCCACGCCTTTGCCAGTATCAAAGATGGAGATCTCCAGTAGTGGGCAGGTAGGGGTGGCCTTCCCTTCTCTGCTCTCTGAGAAGGAATGAGGAAGTCAGGCTTCTACTCAAACAGGAGTCTGATTCCTGGGTCATCTCTGGTCGGCGATCTGAAGGATGAAGATATCTGCTCTTGTCAGTTCTTGCTGGTGTTGAGTAGAATCCTCTCTCCTGCTGCATCTGGTGCCTTTGTCCTAGACTCTCTGTGTTGCAGGTATGGTGGCTACAGACACCACCGCCCCCACCATAGCAGCTCCGCCTACTGGCAAGTGCTCAGATTTGTCTCCTTGGCTGGATTTTCCCTCTCTGGCCTAACTCTCTGTACTGTGTTGGCACACTTGGTGTGATTCTCTGGCTTAGGACTCTTCACTGGAGCACTAATACTGCTTTCTATATGAGAGCTTGTTTAGCTTCCAGCTTCTCCTCTGCTATCTTCCCGGAACCCTAAATTTAAATTTAAATGATAAATTCTTTTAAAATCGTTTCACTAGGGCACACGTATGGATAGATAAGTGATGTGGGCAGAATCAGAATTATTCAGAAGGTTGTAAATGGATGCTTACGTAGTTTTCTCTCAGCTGGATCATAGAATAGAGACTGTCCTAATTGGAACAAGTTAGCCTTCCGAGGTTTTCTGCATATAAACACGGCATCAACATTTTATTAGAGGATTATTCAAGATTAGCTATATGTTGATTGATAATGACTGATCATGACAGAAAGTTGACGGAAAACCATCTATACTTCAGTGAGGTTCTGATTTGTGCTTCACAAACTGTTATGAAAGCTCTACATGAGAAATCTAGCAGCCACATTTCTAAAAAGTCCTTGGGTTGTTACACTTTCTGATATTGTCTCAATCCAAGTACTTCTCCTTGGAGTTCCATACTGTTCAATGATGCTGTATTAGCTCCTTGTTACAATTTGCAGGCTGGGGGCTGGCAAGGTGGCTCAGTGGTAGAGTGCTTGCCTTGCATGCATGAGGCCCTGGGTTCGATTCCTCAGCATCACATAAGCAAAAAGAAAAAAGCCGGAAGTGGCACTGTGGCTCAAGTGGTAGAGCACTTCCCTTGAGCTGAAGAGCTGAGGGACAGCGCCCATGCCCAGAGTTCAGGCCCCACGACCAGACCTCCCCCCCAAAAATAAATAATTTGCAGACTGGTCTTTTTAATGAAATTTGTGCCTATCAAAATTGCTCTCCAAATTCCATCCACAAACTGCATACAAAATTTATCTGAAAAAATTTGTATCTGTTGATAGTGCATATACTTTTAGTTTCATTACAAATATAGAATGTAGTAAAAATTCTCATAGCAATTATACTGCACTAGCTTGTGGGCAGGCTCTAATGTAAATAATATACTGTGTTCATGTAGAGATTTTGAGTATCCAAAGTAATAAGCCTGTGGTCCTAAAACCAATACCTTACTTATATTGAGTGACAAATACCACTTCATATATGGACACGTTTTCCTTGTATCTTTTTAATACATATTTTTATTATAAATACTGTACAAAGGGGTTACAGTTACATAAGTAAGGTAATGAGTACATTTCTTATTGAGCATTGTTACCCCCTCCTTTGTTTTTACCCTACCATCCCTTCCCTTCACTCCTCCCCACCTCCCGCCTTCACCCATCCTCTGATAGAGTGTCTTGTATATCTCATTGTTACAATGGGTCAACCAGTATCCTTTCCTCATATCTTAAATGAAGAAATGCTGGCTTGATTTATGCTGATTCTACTTTTGTAGACACATCTAAAATCACTGGCCAAGTCCAAGAGCACATAAATGAAATGGCATCATTTTTTTGTCAGTTGGTATAATTGTGTTCTACACATTTATTGACAGGTTACAAATTACTCTCAAACTTTAAAACATTAAAAATACTTTCTTTTTTTTTCTTATTTTCTTGGCCAGGAAATCAGCAAGACCTCAGTCAGCATTTCTCTCATAGGAATTTTCACATAGGTTAGTTAAATGTATATGTAGAGTCCAGTTTTCTGAGGATTCACTCATCTGCCTAGGAAATCATGCTGGCTGTTGGAAAAAGAGCTCAAGTAATGATGCCATTTAAAGCCTTATAACTTTACTCTTTACCAGGGTATTCTCTTGCTACTTTGGTTGTTGAGAGTGTCTACAAGACTAAGAATTCCGTGAGAAGAAGGGAGACACCATATGACTTATACCCAATTGACTTGCTATCACTTGTACAGCATTTTGTAAGTCAAATCTCTCTAAAACTACCAGTTTTAAGAGATAAGAGGACTGGTAAAAGAACTCTTAGAGACAAATACATCTTCTACACATATTGTTCCAAGTATTCCGTTTAGGCATATTCAACAAATGGTGAAACTTATGTTGGCTGTAATTATGTGTCTTTCTCCATGTGTGCATGTATACATGTGTATATGTATGTGTGTGAATAGTAACATACATGTGTACATTATGGCTTATATCATCATTCATTCCTTGCTAACAAATAAAGTAAGGAATCCCTAAAGTTTTAACAGAAACTGTGTAGTTAAAGTCTTAACTCTTCACTCTGCTTCTTTACACAAAGACTTTGCAACTCCTCATTAATAAAGTTTCCATAAACTCTGAAATGTACATACTTAATGCTTAATGTCGGCTAGCATAAATCTTAAATACTTTATAGAAAAGTTTTATACTTGCCAAATAGTCCTTTTTTTGGCATATATAAGCAAAATCCCCAAAGTAAGCATATTTAAAACATTAAAACTTTTAACAAACCTTAACACTTTCTGCAATGTTCATTTTGACAGGTGACTTGTATAGAATAATTGAATTCCTCCTCATACACATCTCTTGAACAATAAATATCCAGAATTATTTTGTTTTTGGTATGTCTATCTTGATTTTATTCTTAAATGTGTGCTTATGTAAGAAATACATGATTCTAAAATTTCACAACAATTCTTTTGAACTTACTTTTTGTTGAATTGTCTAGTTTAATAAAATCAATAAAAATTATACTTTATATAAAAAATGTTTTATGCTCAATTTAGCATCACATACACTAACATTGGAACAATACAGAGAAGATTAGCACACCCCAGGCGCAAGGATGACATGAAAATTCGTGGAGCGTTCCATAGTTTTTACAACAGATGCTGAAAGGTATGTGGCCACAAGGGAACTGTACTGCATTCTTGGTGGGAGTGTAAACTTGTTCAACTACTTTGGAAAGTAGTATGGAGTTTCCTCAAAAGACTCCACATAAACTCCTCTATGACACAGTAATCCCACTTCTGGGGATTTACCCAAATGATCATAATCAAGACCATACTAAAACTACCAGCGCAACTATGGTTATTGCAACATTATTTACGATAGCTAAGATATGGAATCAACCCAGATGCTCCATTAGATGAATGGTTCAAGAAAATGTGGTATATATACACAATGGAATTCTATGTCTCCATCAGAAAGAATGACATCTCCCAATTTGATAGGAAATGGAAAGACTTGGAAAAAAATTATTGTGTAAAGTAAGCCAAGTCCAAATAAATACAGGTCCCATGATTTCCCTTATTTTCAATAACGAATATATGTCTTGGATAAGCAGAAAAGTTCAAGAGATATGTGCATATATCCAGATAAGATGATGTTAAAGAAATTGAACGCCAAGGTAGGGACACAAGTGGTTTTTTTTGTTTCTTGCTATTGTTTCTAACGTACTTATAATGTGCGATGTCATTTTTTTTGTTTCTTTGTATGTTTCTCCCCATGCTATAACCCCTGTTTTCTCTGTATTTGAAGTTGGTGCACTTACATCTTGTATGTATGCTTCTCTAATTTGGGGAGGGGAAGGGAAAAAATGCTCAAATAGGGATACAGGTTGACCCATTGTAACAATGAGATGCACAAGACACTATGTTGAAAAATGAACTTTACAATTTAGGTGTAGGAAGGAAGGGTGAGGGGAGTGTACTTGTGGAGGTGGGAGGGAAGGGATGGTAGGGGAAATACAAAGGAGGAGTTAACAATGATTGTTAGGAAATATACTAGTTTCCTTGTTCATGTAAATGTGACCCCTCTGCACAGTATTATTACAATAAAAAACATATAAAATGCTCTGAGATGGAAGAGTTTATTTCCTCTAATTTACCCATATAATATCGTTAACAAAGAAATTAATGCAGAACACTGATATGAAGGTAATTTGAATAAATGTGTGTGTGTGTGTGTGTGTGTGTGTGTGTGAGTGAGGGGGCACCGCACAATCAAACACATGCGTGCGTGCAAACACACGCCATGCATGTATATTGGCGTGCTGAGAGTTTAAAATCAGGTCTTCAAGGTCTTGCTAGGCTTTTACTATCTAGCTACAATATAAGCTACATTTCAATTCCTGGCTTTTTGCTAATTCATTAAACTTTTTGAAAAATAATTTCATGACGTGTTTTTTTTGGCCCTGATTGGCGCCCAAGTGTTATCCACAGATCTCAGTCTCCTGAGCAAATATTCAGAGTAGATAGGATTATAGGTGTGACCAGCCAGAACAAGGCTTTTAGAATAATTTTTAAAATAAAAGAAAATTTACTTCAAGGGAGCCTGTTTTATCATCTCCTAATTTGAAAGCCTTTTGGAGTGATTTTATGATAATTTAATTTGTTTGGGGATTGTTAAAAGATAGAAAGTGATGATATTTAAAAGTTTTAGTACTTTTTAAAAAAGAAACTGGAACTGTGGGACAGAAGAAATTTGGCTGTCTTCGGACATCAATTTATAAGCTCAGCTCTGTGCATGATATCCCAATGTCACCAACGCAGTCTGTGTTGAAGACAAAATGTGACAGAAAACAATCACCATGGGCAAAATTTGCTACGCTCTTATTTCTTGGGCAATATGAATATTGAATTGAGAGTATAAAGAATGGAGAGATTTTACCCACCTTTTTGGTATTGCTGAAAGACTTTTGGAAACTTTGACTCATTTCCTTCCTCACTGTGTGTGTCTTTGGGCCATGCACTTACTGTCTTTAACTACAATTTTTCCCAACACTACAATGGTAATAACATTAGCATTATAGCAAATGTTATCTTAAGAATTAAGAGAATAAAACTTGTGAAACACTTAACATAAACCTATGAATGATCTTTGAGTTTAGCCACCATTCTTTTTAAAATACTAAAAAGAATGTGAAAAGTAGTACAGAAACCATTACATGTAGTGTGAGCAACCAGAAGTAATATCTACTGACCATGCTCTGTGTCCAAGGAAGCCAGGTGTATAACTTCTTATGCTGTAAATAAAACTGGTTATCTTATGTCATGATAGTGTAAAAATATCAGGGACAGAACGATGAGGGAATGTTGTAGAATGAGGTGAAATCCATATGAAAATGTGCAAAACTGATAAAACATGGAAGTATCTGAGCAGTATGTTGTGTTTTACATCATTTAAGTTACATCGCAAAGATAAGGAAGACCTAGAAGAATAAAATGTCTTTTTGATAGTCTATCATAGGTCCTTAGAAGGATGAACACTTTCCTCATTCTTGTAGAGGCATCGTCAGATGAGGGGAACTATATTTTTTGTTTGCTTCCTTCCATTTATTCTTCAGTTTGAAATCTGAAGAACATGAGACTGAAAGAAACCAAGTGAAATTAGCCATGTAGCCTTTAGAAAGAACAATCAAAGAAAAATAAATAAAATATATATAGCCTTGTAAAAGGTCTAACTACATTGAGTTATATAGTCTCAAGCGTTAACAGAAAATGATTTAAAAAATATCATGTTAATAAAAATTTAAAAATGTTTGGAGCTGCTTAATCTTTTTCCTTTCTACTACTATGAATTAATTATTGATTTTCTACAGAGAGATTAAAGATCAGATTAATAAGAAACTTGATTAAAAATGGGCAAAAGTTCTGAATAGACATGTTTTCCAAAAAGCCCTGAAAATCGCCTGTGGATTTACAAATTTGTATTTAATACAACTTCTATGCTGGCTTAATGCTTTGTGAGCAGAAGTCATTAGAGAAATGCAATTCAAAATTGTTATGATATTACATCTTAACTATTATAACTCTCATCAAAAATATCCAAGGAACCAGGTGTGGTGGTAAAGGCTCGTAATTCCAAGTGATTGGAGGATGGAGTAAAAGGATTTGAGTCTAAGGCCAGTCTTGGGTACTGCACACAGTAAAAACCTGCCATTTAAATAAACTCAAAAGGTAATAATGTTGGCTGGCGACACTGTGGAGAAAAGGAAATTTTCTACACTCTTGGTCAAAATACAGGTTAGTGTTCTCATTGTAGAAAGTAGTATTCAGTTTTCTAAAGACATCCAAAGTTGAAATATCATCTGACCCACCAATCGCGTGATTATTTCTCTCTGGGTAACTCATAAATATATCTGTAGTTCATTGTTATTCACATTATTCACAACAACAGCCAAGATATAAATCGAAGTCCAGTGTTCAACTACAAACTAATAAAGCAACTGTGGTACTTGCATAAATACCTTTTTCTGTTGATCCCAAAGTATTTTTTATTATTTTCCTGTTTCCATTTGATTAACCTCCAAATTGGAAATCCAGATATATGATTTAATTTAACCAAAACTACTTATTGAGTATAAGGAACTTCTACTCTCTACATTCTTCCCACTAAGATCACCAAATATGGTGAGTCTGAAATAGTCTATTTTTGATCTATGTTAATATTCTTTACAATATGAGTGAAATGTTTAAAAAGTAGTATTTGTTTTAGCTTAATTGCTCTGAAGAGACAATAAATGATATTATCAAAGCTTAAAAATGATTTGATTTAAAATTTAGAATTCCGGAAATGGTTTTGACCACTCTGGTTACTGGAGCTTTCACTACAACCTCATGAGACAATTTATACTGATAAAGCAAAAATCTGAGGTTAGACATTTATGAATAAAAAAATCATGTCATTCTGAATATGTAGAGCTACATATAAAACATAAAAAATTCAGCTTTTAAATACCTGAATATGCTAGTACATTTAATTGCAGGGTAAGTACTAGTTCTGAAATGAGATAAAATTGCACTTATTTTGAAATATAAACCTAAGTATTTATTAGAATAAAAGAAAATGTTTAAAATATCACTCATTCAAGAAATAAGATGTAGAGTTAGTTGGTTTTCATGCCAATTAAGTTCTCTAAACTTACTACAAATATAGATTAGTAAAACTAATTCATTGCATTGTAGGGAAATAGCAATCCCGTTTCCTAAAACTCATGAAAATAACTTTTTCTGAAACAATTGCTAAGTAACTGTTTTATATTGTTTTGTCATGGAATCTTATTCGATAAATTTTTATTCATTAAGTTAAATAATTGGACAAAAATATAAATTATGCATAAAAAATGTTTATCTAACACGAGTTTATTTTTTCAGAAGACAGATCATGGCTCTCTTAAAGAACACTAGAAGGCAGTGTTCTTTATTAATTTTTAGTTATTTTGTTAATGGATATTAATTGTCAGAAGTGACAATTCCATAATATATTTAACATATTTGATTATACTCCCTCTATTTCCTTCTCATTACTCGTTCCTCCAAAGATCTTCTGTTATTCACATAAAATTACATCTTCATATATGCACATATAAACTAAATTGGAAGATTTAAGCTAAACTGCAAGTTAATTCAAGATGTACGGCGAATTAATAGGATTAACAAAAACCTGAATATCTTTTTGTTAACTTTTGAATTGAGCTATTATTATTATTATGGTTAAGGTTAGGATCCCAGACAGAATTAGAATTAGGATTAGAGAAATAGAAAATTTAGGTTCATCAAATGATGACCCATTGCAACAATGATACTCACAAGACACTATGTTGAAAATGAAGTTTACACCAAGGGGAGGGAGGAGAAAAGGAATTGGGGAGGTATGGGGTAGTGGGAGAACAAGAAAGAAGTGGGTTACAATACTCAACAAAAAACATAATCCTTACCTTATACATGTAACTAATCCCTCTTTAAAGCATCTTTGCAACAAAATAAAATTTTTAAAAAATAATAAAAAATAAAACCTGACAGGAAATAGAAAAACATTTAAAAATTTATGTTCAAAATGCAAGTAAAATTTAGACCTACACGCTGAGCAAGAGTTAGGATAAATATGAAAAAAGTGGCTTGCTATTAACATGATGATTCGGTTATATGTAGGCTTAGGATTAGGCAAGGTGTGCCAGTTAGAGTGGGGTTAGGATGAGAAAAACATGTAAGACATTGTGTAAAACTGCCACATATTTTAAGAAGAATGAATGGCAAGAATGATTGGAAACCAGTCTCTGTTACTTTAAACGTTCAGATATAATTTGGTTTAAAGTGTGAGATACTTTTTTGTTCCAGTTAGGGTTAGGGAAGGATAAGCTTTAAGGTAAATTTTAGTTTTCCAATTAGAAGTAGAAGCCAAAAAAATGTGCGATTGAATAGAATCTAAACAATTTTCCTTACATTAACCATTTGGTGTTAAATTCCGAATGTGATTTGGATTAGGTTTCTGGTTAACCGGTGTTGAGGATAGAGAAATGGGTTAAACTAGTGGCTCGCACCTATTATCCTAGCCACTCAGGAAGCTGTTTTCTGAGGACCGCAGCTCAAAAGTAGCCCAGGCAGGAAAGTCCATGAGACTTTTATCTGAAATTAACCACCATAAAACACAAAAGCGGTGCTATGGCTCAATTGGTTGAACGCAGACCTTGAGCTAAAAAACTCAGGAATCATGCCCTGGCCCAGAGTGCAAGCCCCATGACCGACAAAAAGAAAAAAAAAGAAATGTTAAATATTAAGTAAAGGTGAACCTATTTTTCAGATTCCAGGAATTCAGGAAAAGCTGGGATAATGGACGTACAATGTATTTCTTAATATCAGGATTTGAGATCAATGGGTATAATGATTCCTGTTATGGAACAAAATACATTCAAAGTTAAGAGTGAAAAAATCCGTAGGGTTTACCAAAAACCTGCAATTTATTTCAAGAATTACCAGTGGAATTTCAGTTAGGCTTGCACAAAACGAGCATTTTTCATACATTTTAGAATTGGGATATGATTAGTGTCAAGGTTATGGTTAGGATTCCAGCCATGGTTAGGCTTGGAGTGAAGGAGAAAATAAATGAGGGTCAAATTGAAGGTAAATTTTAATATAAGCCTGATAAGAATTAGAATGAATGTAAACTAAAGTATTGCTTTTAATATTAGAATCTACTTACAATTAGGCTGATGGTTATTCTCAATGTTCCAGTTAAGAAAAATTAAGTTTTGGGTTAGAAAATGACTAAGATATTGGAAAAATTGTAACCTGTGTTTGGAAGGATGAATGAAAACTAGTGTACTTGTGTGTTAGTATTGTCATATAATTTGGATTAAGATTAGGGTCAGTATTTTCTTTTGATTATATTTACTGATTATATTTACTGTTATGAATAAGAAAGCTTTTAATATAAAATTGTGTTCACTAACAAGTAAAAGCAAATATGTGAGGCTGAATAGTAACTAGAACATTATCATTATATTTATTCCTCAGTGATCATTCTTGTAGTGATTAATGAGAGTTTTCCAGTCAGGTTTATGTTGAGAGTTAGCATTAAGTAATGGACTAGATGGTAAGAAAATCTGAAACTGTTTTCAGATACAGTGGTTCAGGAAAAGGTAGAATCAATGGAAACTACAGTATTTTCCTGGTAAGAGAATTTGAAGACAAGTAATGTAATGGTTCATGTTAGGGAACAACATAACTTTCGAGGTAGAGTCAGAAAATTTGCGTGAATTAGGGCAAACTGAAACTCATTTCCAGAGTGAAAACTGGAATATTCATTAGAATGATTAAAAACTAGAGTATTTTTCTTAAACATTAGAATTGGATTATCATTAAGGTGAAAGTTAGGTTTTTAATTCCAGCTAGGCTTACTGTAAACATTAGGGAAATGGAAAATTTAGGGTCAAAGTGAAAGTAAATCTTAGAATAACAAGTAGAGTTAGAATTAGGATGAATGTGAAATAGAAAACTGCTAATAATATTACGATTAGAGTATGATTTGGGTGAGGGTTAACATCAATATTCCAGTTAGGGTTAGGGTTACAATAAAGACAAGATAATGAGTGAAACTACAAACTATTTTTAGAAAGATGAGTTGAAGTTAGGATGAATAAAAACAAATGTATTTGTGTGGCTTTTAGACTCTAAAGGCCATTAGTTCTAGGTTTAGGTTTACTTTCCTAATTCCGCTTAGGCTTAGGGTTAGGGAACGGTAAGCTTTAAGGTAAAACTGAGTTTCTACTAACACTTTCAAGTAAAGTAAGTGCGAAATTTAACAAAAACTACAGAGTTTCCCTAATTTTCCTATTCAGGGTTCAATAGGGTTAAATTTAGAGTTAGGTTTCTAGTAAGGTTTAGATATATCATTAGGGTTTGGAAGGAGAGTAGATTTTAAGTAAACCCACAGCTTCTTTTTGGATATACAGGAGTTCAGTAAAAGTTAAGATCAATGGAAACTATGGTATTTTTCATGATATGAGAATTTGAGGTTAATGATTCCTAATAGGGAACAAGATAGATTTCAGAGTCCAGGTTAGGAAATCTGTAGGATTTGGAGCAAATTGCAAATCATTTCAAAGACAATGGGTATCTGTAAGGATGTATCTAAACTGGAGTAATTTCCATTAATTTTAGGATTGGGTTACTATTATCAGCACGGTAACTCTTAGGGTTTTGACCAGGATTAGAGTTAAGATTAGGGAAATTGAAGGTTGAGAACTTGAGAGACTTACTTCATTTGTGTATATATATGAACTATTCTAAGGCTTTAACTCAAGGCTTGGGTTCTGTTCTTGAGCTTTATTCTGTAGGCTACGAGCCACGAATCCACTTCCAGCTTTCTTTGGCAGTGAATTGGAGACCAGAATCGCACAGACTTCCCTATCCAAGCTGATACTGAACTGAGATCCCCAGACCTCTGACTTCTGATTAAAGTAAGAATTAAAGGCATGAGCTACTATTGCCGGGGAAAGTGCTTGACTTTTATTGATTGTTTTTACTTATGTTCAAGATCAAGTCTTGAATTCAATATCTGAGAGCGTTGGTCACGAGGTAGCCAATGCCACTTGAACCATATCAACTAAAATGATTATGTTAAATAGCTGGAAATCATTAAATTTTCTTCAGATGATAGGCATCATTACTGTTGTTATAAAACTCATCCTAACGAAAAAATATTTATAGACCCTAGAGTTGATCTGTGCACATTCTCATGCTTTGCCTCTAATTGCATAACATTTTAGGGACATGATTTTTAATCATTATTTTGAGTTATCATTAAATAAAGCAGTTAATGCATACAGTATACTTTGATCAATGCCAATCCTTTCAACATTCTCATCCATCCCACCTCTATGAAAATCTTTCTTCACTTTTCTTAATTTTGTAGGAAATTTACTGCATTCCTCTCTACTGTTCCTCCAATTCCTCTTCTTCATTCTATCTTTTCTCCCTTTACTTCTCTTTTGACTACCCACTTCCATATTTTCCATCAACTCTACTCCTAGGCATTTACCTGAAAGTTTACAAACCAGGATATAGTTAAAGTTTCAGCACAATCATGCTTACTGAATCAGCCCAGATACCCTTCAAGTGAGAAATGAATGAAGAAAATGTAATAAACACACACACACACACACACACACACACACACATTGGAAATTCTACTTACCCATCAGAAAGAATATTGTACCATTTGTATCTCTCATCTCTCATTTCTCTTATTTCTTCTGCCTGATATCACATTGTTGCCTTACTGTCCCTGTACTGCAGTAACTGACAAATGCAAATTGATGTAAAAGATTTTCAGGGTTATTGTCTAACCATAGATTTCTGAATACAAGTTCTTTGCTCCTTCTCTTTGTATATTCATGCCTTTGAGTAGTGATTGTGCAGATTCATTTGTACCATTTGCTACACAGAAAAGAGATGAACTACTTGCACATATATTTACATACATGTATATACATACATACATGGATATATGCATTTTATGTTTTCAAGAATTATGGAGCTAACAAAAATCACATGCATTTTCCTTTCTTTTCAATTATTTCAAGCCTAAACAACTTTGTCTCTTTTGAATACCTGATTTTAAAGAAATGTCACCATCTCTGATCTGTCAGTGGCCTTGAAATTAGATGCTTAAATAGGACAAACTTATTTAGGCTTTTTGGTGGAAGAGAGGAGTATTACTAGGGTTCTATCCAGGAGTTCTCTGCTTGCTAGACAGGACTTTTGTTGTATAGCACCAAGAAGCTCAACCACTGTTGCCATACTTCTAGTCTATATTATTTGCTTGAGTTCTTGAATTTTTGCATTGTCAGGACTAGCTGAAAAATCAAAAACGGGCACAAATCCTTCTCTGTGACTGAGCCCAGCTGGAGGCAGGAACTTTTATTTCCGCAGATATGTTCAAAATCACATTTGTTATAAAAATTACTAGATGAGACCTTCATGGGTGAGGTGATATTGGGTTTCTGGTGGAGCTCTGTCTGGTTTAAGGGAGGAGTTGGTATTGGTACAGCCTGTATGGTGGAACAGGACAGGGCTTTGAGGATGAAGGCCAGTGTGTGTAGGGCTTTGAGACATCAGGGAGGGAAAAGGAAGGACTAGACTTGTTAGGGGAGGGGTCTCTTGTGGAGTAGGTGGGACTTAGGACGGACGCTGCCAGGTGGACAGGTTTTCACTGGAAGTAGGTTGGGTCACTGGGGAGGAGGCTGTTTGGGGAGGGGCTTTGAGAAGGAAGAATGAGGCTACAAAGGAGGAGGTTACTTAGACGAGGGGATTTGGTGGAACACTGTGAGCCCTTGTGGGATATGTAGGGTGAGGTTTCCCATAAGGCAGGGCAGGGAATGGAGGCAAGAGGTTGACAGAAAGTGGGGATACTGGAGCAGGAATGCAGAGCTATGAGGGAGTGGCTTTTCAGGGTGTGGCTTTGAGAGGACAGGGTGGTACTCAGAAGACATAGGTTAGCAAGGGGCAGGGTTTCTCATGGAGAATGGCAGGCCTTTGGGAAAGTGTGTTAGGGTGGAGGTGGGGTTTCCAGCAGGGCAGGATGTAGTCACAATGTATGGAGGCGTTATTAAGGACCAGGGCTTTGTGAGAGCAGTGATAAGATCCAGTGCACTAGACTAGGTAGGATGGGGTTTCTGGTGTAGCCAGTCACCACTTCGTAAAGAAGAGTAAGATTGGATGGGTATTTCAGTGTTGTAAGGCAGGACATGGATTATGGACAGGATTTCCAGCAGGGCAAAACAACCTTCCAAAAGGGACTATGGAGGGACTGGGATTTACAGTTGAGTCTAGTGAGCCTTTCAGAGGGAGGCCAACTGGTGCAGTGGTTTCCAGTGGAGCAATGTGGGTGTCCAGAAATGGCATAGTGTGGTGGGGGTTTTCTAGTGGGGTTTTTCAGGAGCAGGGCAGGGTTTGGAGCCATGGGGCTAGTTGGAGGAGGGGCTTTGAGAAAGAGTGGAAGAGCTACAATGGTGTAGGGTAATTTTGGGCAGTGTATCTGGTGGAGTAAGATGTGTATCTGGAGAGCAAGGCAGGGCATTGAGAGAGTAGATGTGGGAGGTAGAGAGGCTTCTGGTGGAGCAGGGCTGTCTTTTTTTTAATTTAATTTAATTTTATTTGAGAACATATTGTACAGAGGGG
This sequence comes from Dipodomys spectabilis, assembly GCF_019054845.1. NCBI lineage: Eukaryota > Metazoa > Chordata > Mammalia > Rodentia > Heteromyidae > Dipodomys > Dipodomys spectabilis. Next base: position 545,705 of record NW_024870891.1, on the reverse strand, counting down.
TTACAATTACATAGGCAGGATAATGCATACATTTCTTACCAAGCATTGCATCCTCCTCCTTTGTTTACCCTTCACCTCCCTTCCCAGCCCCCCTCTCTCCCCCACCCAATCCTTCCCCGCCTCCCCTGCCCCACACTGACATTGTAAAGCTCGTTTTTGACATGACATTTTGTAATTTCAAGGCAGGAAATGGGCTGTGTGAGAAGCTTCTGGCCAAGCAAGGCAGGGCTTCAAGGGCAGTTATAGGGAGCTGAAAGGTTTTTGGTATAGCATGATGGGCTTTGTGGGAAGAGGTAGGTTCAGGTCTGTGTCTGAGGGATTATGTCTCTTACAAGTAGGCTAGTTATAGGCTGAGTATCTGATGAAACCGGGTGGGGGGGTACTGGAGTGAGAAGGCTGGTTGGGGGTGGGGTATAAAAGGGAAGGGAGGAGTTTGGAAGTACTAGGTTATGGGAGCAATGCGACTATGAGGGACTAGAATAGTTAGGGGCAGACTTCATCTGGTGGATGAGGTGGGGATTTGAGGGAGGAGCCTGGTGTAGGCGGGGTTCTATTGCAGCAAGGTGGGACATAGAAGGAGATATTGATGTGGCCTGGTTTCTGGTGGTGCAGAGCAGGGATTCCAGGAAGGGGTGGAGTAGAAGAGGGATTTCCCTAAAGCAGAGGAGGGCTATCAGGAAGGAGTCTGGTTTCAGTCAGGCCTTTGAAAGTTTTTAGCAGGGCTTCCAGGGGGTAGGTTAGTTAAGGTTGAGCTTTTTAAGGATAAGGCTTACTAGAAGTGGGTTTCCAGTTGATCTAGTCAAGTTTTATGGGAAGGAGGGATAGCAAATGGGCAAGACTTAGTGAAGAGTGGGGCTACAAAAAATAAAAAGTTACTACTAATAAATAAAATATAAGAACAACATTTTCTTTCAGTGTAGAATTATATTATTTTTATGTGTGTGAGAGATACTGGAGAAAGTAACCAAGTTTTAATTCCTTCCTAGGGAAATTTTGCTTTATTCCAGTTGATTGAAAATAAAACCATAGGTCAAATCAGGCTCAGAGGCACACAGTAGACTAAGACACATGAACCAAGAACTTGATTCCCCAGCACCACCATTAAGGACCACAAATAAAAAGTTTAAAATATCTCACTTGGTCATAATGGACAATATTGTCTTAAAATTGTGAATGAATAGAACTTTTATTCTAACCATTTTAGAAATCCTAAAACTAAGTAAGTAGTAATGTTTTAACTTTATACAATATTGAAAAGTATACTAAAAATAATTAGGAAAATATAAAATTGTACACAGAATGTTTGTTCTCCAGCATCAATTCTAATCTGAAAGAATTTAAAACCAGAAAATTGCAATATAGTGAGATTGCAGCATCGTTTCTTTTCAATCATCAAAATGGTTACTTAAGCAATGTGTCTTTATCATCGGATGCATCGATGTTAAAAACATATCTAAGAATGTGAAGCATTACTATACAGACCCTGAAGAAACTCAGAAGGATCTGTGAAATGTTGTTGGAATAAAATTAATGACTAATTACAGTAGGATCTTCACTAGGCCGATAAATACTTTCCAGAAGAAAAGGGCTACATTGAAAAATAAACAGTGAAAAGGAAGCAGGCAGGTAGACCTTGAAGTAAAACTTATCCAATTAACAACATATATGGAGGCATGATTGCAATCTTCTTTTACCTAAGTTATAGTTACTGACCTATGTTCTTCCCTAATGCCAAATAGCAAAGCCATGAAAATGCAGTAATCATTTTCAAGACATTAGACTTTACAGAAAGAATTCAATGAATGCATTGCTAGAAAGTAAAGATTGATATTTGAGCTAAAGGGTGAAGAAAATATCCCCAATCTCTGACCCTCTGCGGTGAGAGGGGTACAAGACGAAGCACAAGGAGAATGGACAGAATTACAGTAGTGCATACCAGTATTTCCCAAGATGCAGTGATGAATGTAACAGGGGAAAAAATCAACATGATCATCACAGGACTTAGCATGGGAGAGTAGAGAGAAGAACAGTGAAAATGCAAGGAGATTTACAAAGGATGTCCTTGCATATTTGGCAGAAGAGTGCATGGCATTGATGTCTAAACTATGTGGAGGTATTATAGGAAAATACCTGTGCTCATATGATGCCACAAGAAGTGATGAACTTATGATTTACAGGACATTGAATAATCATAAAGGTGCTGCTTCAGTAGTGCAGAGTTAAACCTTGGTAAATTCTGTTTTGAAACACCTAACACACTGTAAAACTAAGAAAGGAAGATTCAAATTATATATGTGACTTGACCTTTTGCAACAATAGAGTTCAAAAAATCAAATCACAAAATGTGCATGTAAAAGGATAACATTAATAAAATAATATTTAAACAACACCCATTTTATGTGAATATTCTTGGTTATAAGTGATTTGTTTTCCATACAGATTTCGGATGCACAAAACACCAAAAAACAAAAACAAATCAAAGCAAAAATCACTTGTCAATAAAGCTGGATGCCAGTGCCTCATCCCTATTCCTAGATAGTCACGAGGCTGAGCTTGGAAGATCATGGTTCACAGATGGCTGAGGTAGCAATCCATGAGATATTTATGTTCAATTGTTCAATCAAAGACAGATTGAAACCTTGGTTTAAATAGTACAGACTCAGTCAGTCATGAATGAAGAAACCAAGCAAGAGTTTTGAGGCTCCGAGTCAAGTTTCATTACTGTCTGCGTACACACACACACACACACACACACACACACACACACACACACACAAATGGCATGAAAGAAGAAGAACAAGAGAAAAAAAGGGAATATTAAGAGTTTAAAAAGTTAACCTGTCTGTCAGGACTATCCTAAGCATATATTAATTAATAAAAATGAGGCAAACCTTGGAACCTATTTTTCTTTGAGTCTGGCTTCCTTCACATAATATGATTGTTTTCCAAGTCTTTCCATTTTCTTAAGAAAGGAACTATCATTCTATCATTCTTTCTGATAGAAGAATAACATTACCACATTTTCTTGATCCATTCATCTATTGAGGGACATCTTGATTGGTTCCATATCTTAGCTACAATAATAATGCTGCAAAAAATATAGTTGTAGATTTAGTGTGTTTTATCTTGAGATCATTTCTACAAGTGCCCATGAGTGGGATTTCTGGCTCCAGATTTATATACATTTGACCTTACAAAATGATGCTAATTGAAACAAACTCGAAGACATGGAAACAACAAATCTTTTTTTTTTTTTTTTCTGATATCAACCTTGATGTCGGTAGAGTATCTAGATTTTATTTTATTTCATTTGTTTTTTCTATTGGTTTATCCCTAGCAAACTCTGTGTTGATTTTGATACCTTCCATCTTGTATACACATTTATCTGATTTGGAGATGGAAGGAGAAAAAATAAAGTGATGAAAGAAGTACAAGAGTGACCCATTGCAACAATGATATTCCCAAGACACTTTCAGAAATGAACTTTACAACTATGGGGTGGGGAGGAGGTGTGGAAAGTGGGAAGAGAAATGAGAACAAAAATGGAGTGGGTAACAATATTCAACAAGGAATGTATCTTACTCATGTAACTGTAACCACTCTGTGCAGTATTTTTTGAAGTAAAATAAAATTTAAAAATTGAACCTATCCTAGAAAAAATATATTTTTCAAAATAATACATCTGTCACAGTACTTGTGAGGGATTCCAGGGTCAAACTGTTATACCTGGAAAGGGATAGAGTGGGAAGACATCTCAAACAGCAATCAAAAGGCTGAGAGCTCTGCTCTGGAAAGGTCAATCAAGGGAAGACAGGGGTATGAGTTATTACCTCAAGAGTATTCAAATTCGAGCTGGGGGACACTAAAAGATTAAGACTTTGGAGACAAGATGGATGTCTGTGTTATGGATGTAATGACTATTGCTCCCTACTGCTCCCTAAAAATAAGGCATTCAATTATCACTATGTATACAAACAATACCTCATGTTAATAGTTGTAACCAAAGCTAGGTTAATGCCTTAGTTTATGGACATACCTATAGCCACTGACCACCAATCCCCTTGTAGTAGAAGGAATATAAATTGTTAAGCAGGATTTGGTGATCCAGAAGCTGGCAATGAGGCTGGGGGTCCTCTGGTGTCTTCTTTCCTATCACTTCCTGTGATTTCTCAGTTCTTTGGCCAGGTATCCCATCATCTTTCCTGTCCCATGGTTGTGGTTAGTGACAGTAATGATTTTCTGAACACCTCAAAAAAAAACTATGGAAAAACACTTCCTCCAAAAAGATTGAGGAAGATTGAGCACCTGGAAAGATACCAAACGTTAGCAGTGACCCTGTGATCTTCCAGCAAGTAAGTACAATTCAGGAGTATCTTTACTTCTGATAATATGAGATGGATAATTGTCCTTTTTGTATATTTGGTATTTGGTATTGTATGCATTTTCAGAAACACATCTGCATTGTGAAATTATGTCATTTATTTCACATGTCACAGACCATGTCACTGGAGTGATGACCCTAATGTCTTATCTCAGTTGCCTGAGTCAGACTTAGATGAGTGTGAATTGCCTAATTATGAACATTTCTCCATGAAACTCAACAACAAAGAGTGAAGTGTCAGGGTCAGGCCATTCTATACCTGTAAGGATTTTTACATATATTAGAGTAATATACACCTACACTGCTCAGCCTTCATGGCACAGTGGTATGTTATAATTGTCCTCAAATCAGAAATATGCTAGAGCTTAAAGTAGAATGATGGGCTATTCATTTTCAACACAAGAGTAATGATCACCCCCTGAAATTATTCTCAGTGGAGAATCCTTCCTATAAATTTTAATGACTTAGCTTCTACTCTCTGTTTATCATTCTCAGGAAGGGTCACACTGTATCGTGCTACAATACTGCAGCAACGTATCTGCCTTGAATTTTACCTCCAATCTTGATACCAAGGTCAACTCTGCAACTCTAATCACATAGTTACTGGACACCCGAACTTTTCAAGCGTGGTTAAAAATTCAGCTATCCCTGCTCATTGCCAGTGTTAAAGAACTCACTCCTTTAGATGTATTATGTTTCTTCTTGTATTTCCAACACTGCCTTAGATGTTGGTTTTTGAAGTAGAGCTTTTAGTTTACTTTTGATTTATGGAGGTGTTAGTGATGCCAGTTGTTAGTAATTTGATGTTTTGACATTGTGGCTATTGAGGAAGTGAATACACATCACTCACAAAAGTTTCTTTACGTGTATAGGTATTGCTATATTGTGAACTTCCTAAAAGTTAGCCATGGGAACACATATCCCTAATCCCATCACTTATGTCACTAAGACAAGCCTTGAAAGGTCCAGACCACTTGGAACATTGTAGTGAGAACCTTTCTACAAAGAAAGGAGAGAGAATAGCAAAAAACAAATGAATCTTCCAACAGTTTTATTACATATTCTTTACACTTAGCCATTAAGAGCACCATAATAGTATTGTAATTTTTATGACTTCTTACCTACTCTTTTCCTGTTCTCAGTTGTTTTATTTATGGATCTCTAAGAAGTCATATGAGAACCACATAAGAAATCGATATAAATCATAAAAGAAATCATAAAAAAATAGTTTGTTAGGGATATATAATCCAAAGGTAATAATTTCAGGAAAATACTAAGCACATAAAATGTAATGCATTGACTATTGAAAACTTCAGCAGTTGTAGTTTATTTATTCCCTATAAAGATTATAAACGAAGTTACAATAGTATTCCAAATGGAACACAGAACTAGAAATATGAAGGGTAGCACTAAAGAATACTTCTGCTATCACTAATAGGGTAAGAATGAAATTTAGGCAAAACTCCTTCAGAATAAAAGCCACAGGACAACCCCAACATTGCTTTCATTGTTTCATATGAAGATAAGACTTTTTTTAGTAAAGACAAATTTTCACAGATATTAACATCAACTGGGTATATATTTCTTAAGGCCTTCAGGAAGGATGCTGTGACCATGTTGATGGAAGCTGACTTTTTTGAGACCTACTACACAATTTGCAGACACCATTCCAAGCACTGAACCTACAATAGGGTAATTTAAGTGCTCATGAGTGTTCTTCAAGTTAGGAAATGAATTAAGTATTTTATTAAAACCAAAAGTAGGCAAGAAGCCCAAACAAATTTCCCAAGTTCTTAAGACTGATCAGTTGAGACCCATAATTCAACTCCAGAATTCCACCAGCCATATCTGAAGATATTCTTTGTCACATTCATTAATTTTCAAGAGCTATGGACCAGATGAATCCACATTATCTCCCTAATTATGGTAATAAGGGCAATAACATTGATACAGAATATAAATATTTTTAAATGAAAAGGGTGTGGATAATGACAGCATAAGTGATCTTCATACCAAATGTAGATCAGTTTAATTTCTAAAGAAATACCTGAATGAACATCATTCAGCTTCCACTGTTTTTTTTATTATTCCTGGTGTCAAAGACACCTGTGCTGATGAACACAGGTTTTTATCAATCAGTACCCTCAATACACAAGGATTAGATTGCTATGGATATACAATCCAAAACGAATAATTTTTGTGACAACTTACTTCCTGGTTGTACCAAAAAAAAATCTATTCCCTATTCTAAAACATATATCAATTTAATGGATATTAGTGTTATCAGTATAAATTAGGTGTGCATAATATATGTAATGTATTTTATTACATAACATAGAAGTTATATATTTATATATCATATATATGCATATATATGTATCATTACTGATAGTCTACCACTACTATAAATAATATATGCATTAAACATTTTAGTATTATACTGTGAAGTATACAAGGAATGACAACTTTATTTAAATAAATATATATGTATGTTTTAGTCACATAATTTATTTTTCTGCCATTACTCAGACTGGGTGTTGTCCCTGAGCCATTTCACTCAGACTGGCTTCATATAGCTACCTTCAGATCTCAGCTCCTAAGTAGCTGGAATTACATACATGAGTCAGGTAATAGTTTTTTAACTCCATCCTTGGCATGTTTTTACATAATGATTTTTGAAAGCTCAATTATATTCTGATATTCCATTTCTAAACCAATTCAGAATAAATAACTTCTAATTGGGTAAAACTCTATGTTGCAATCGAAATTGTAAGGACCCTACTTTCTATCCATTTTCAAAGATATTGCTAGTTTAATTCCTGGACAGACAAGTAGAAAAATTAAATTATGTGTGCATAATATATGTAATATACCATATTACATAACATATAAATGATATATTTATAATATATGCATAATTAGTGATATTCTATAATTACTATAAATACTACATGTATAAACCTGGTTTTAATATTATACTGTGAACGATACAATGAATGACAACATCCCTATCGTAACTGTCTCATTTTTCACAGTATACAAACTATGCTATAAATATAAATCTTCAAGAAAGTACACCTCTGTAATCACCTTAAATATTCCCCTCATCATTATGATCATCCTCTAAGACTGACTACACTTATCCACAGCAAACACTTTGTGATACTTTCTGGATAAAGTTGCTTGTCCTCATCCTTACCAGCCTTTCAGCAACTTCAGTGAAGAGCTTTTTCTCTTGTTTTCCCTGTAGACGATATAATCCTTTCTTATTTCCCAGCAAAGAAATTGTGGCTAGCAGGTTTGAGCATTGGTACATACAAAGGTTCTTTGGTTATGAATTTTTCCATTCCTTTCTTGATAAGTGATAACAAGTTCCTCTGTGTGTCAGGGTGGATACTTTTTCCTGTAACAAGTATTGTTGTTGAACACATGACATCTGGCTACTAAGAGAACAAAGGATGTGAAGCTACAGTAGCCAGATAAAGAACTCCCAGGACAATTCATGGGCAACTCATGTACTCCCTGTGTAGGTGCATAGGGAACATAGAAAAGACATTATTTTTTTTGGTGGGGGGGGTCCGGAGGTGGGGCCTGAACTCTGGGCCTGGGTGCTGTCCCTCAGCTCTTCAGCTCAAGGCTAGCGCTCTACCACTTGAGCCACTGTGCCACTTCCGGCTTTTTTCCTTTTGCTTATGTAGTGCTGAGGAATCGAACCCAGGGCCTCATGCATGCAAGGCAAGAGCTCTACCACTGAGCCATTTTCCCAGCCTGAAAAGAAATTATTATACTTGAAATTTGATTGAGTGTGTGTGCACATAGATGTTGACTTAATTATCTGCTGTTATAGTTTTACACATTCACTAGTATAAAACAATATTTCATACATATATATATACTGATCACAGTTTCCAGAATCCAGAGGTCCACCTCCATGGGCACTGCTTGCCTATGTTGCTCTTTGGGTAATAAGAATGAAACCTGGAATTGTCCAGTGGTAGAGAAATTACTCAGAGATTCAAGCATTCGTCTTTCAATATGTTGCTTGTTCCTAACTCTAAAATTAGGAAATCTGTTCATATATAATACATGTTACATTATAATATATTTATTATACTATAAAATGTATAATATATTGTACAATATACATTATATATAATACCTGACAGAATTATATATTTATAAGGAAAAAATAATAAACACATCAATGTCCATACTTTCCTAGTCATGATTAAGTTCAGCAGAGTTAGGTGCATTATATCTCAACAGGAAAACTCTACTGAAGTTCTGATGACCTTGAACTAGATAAGAATCCCTGTTAAAATAAAAACTCTCTCCTCAATTATGAGAAAAGATAAGTTTGGAAGGTTTTTTTTGTTTTTTGGGTTTTTTTTTGGCAGGTCATGGGGCCTGAACTCTGGGCCTGGGTCCTGTCCCTCACCTCTTCATCTCAAGGCTAGTGCTCTACCACTCGAGCCATAGCACCACTTCTGGGTGAGGAATTGAACCCAGGGCGTCAAGCCTGCAAGGCAATCACTTAACCAAGGAGCCCAGGTTTGGAAGTTTTTGAGAAGAGGAATTTGGCATTTGCTTTGCATCCTTGATTAGTAATGAATAGGTATCATTTTGCTCCAAATTTTGTCTCCTGTTATGTTACCTAGACAGTTACACAGGATCATCATTCCATCGCATATCTTTAAGTCCTTCTTTTATTTCTTTTCATCATTATTGTTTTTTGTTGTTGTTTTGATGATCCTGAAGCTTGAACTCAGGGCCTAGGTAGTGTCCCTGAGCTCCAGACTAGCGCTCTACCACTTGAGCCACAGCATTACTTCTGGCTTTTTCTGCCTGGGCTTGCTTTGAATCATAGCATTCAGATCTCACCCTCCTGGGTAGCTAGGATTACAGGTGTGAGCCACTAGTGCCCAGCAAGTCCCTCTCTTTTAGATATTATTCTAAAAGCCTCCTATCCAAGGTCACTCCTCAGATAGTAAATAGACCTCTGCCAACAGTTCCTTCACACTCTCATCTCCTGTTATGGCTATGTGTCTTTTCCATGTTATCATGAACCTACTTCACTGTTTTCTTCCTAATCCATGATTGTATATGCGTTACTAATAATTACCTAAATTTAGTGGCTATACACCCTAAATTACTCAACCATTAATTTCATTTATTTTTTTTCAATATGATTGTTCTTCCGTACCAATCTGAGCTTATACTCACCTTCTCTACCTCTTGGCATATGCAGAGCCTTGGTCTTTTCTACCTCCAAAACAAGAGGTTTGCCAAAGAATAGCCTACAATATTCCTGCTTAGGATTCAGGACAAGTAGTTGAGTGTCTGAAAGAATCAATGCATTCTTGGCATGGGAAGGGGTGGGAGAGACAACAGCCTAGAGGGCGAACTGGTAGACACAACATTTAACAACTTCTTTGGGGAAACTGACCTCCCACACGGTGGCAGTGAGATAACTCACCTATTGAATTTTCATATATAAAGGAAGTTGTCATGTCTCACTGCACAACTCACTTTTAGTCAAAGAGAGGATCATTCTTTTGTGTACTCCTTAGGCCCAGTCTCACTTTATCTCCATCGTAGACTTTGCCCAGACTCTGTTTCTACTAGAAGGTGCCTGATGAGGAGGAAAATATGATCTTTTGGCTTCTGACTGGCCCTGTGAGGACTGAGATCACTTTTAGTATTGAACCTATTCCTCCTGACAAAGCTGTGGTGAGTGGTGGGAAAGTTCATTCTCTGAATTATGCCCTAGGACCAAATCTCTTCAGAGAAAGTCAAGGAAGGATGAATCCTGCCTGAGGGATTGAGATTCTCTATTTCCAAAGAGGTCAATTAATATCTGATTCTGAGTCCTAGGTGGAGGTTTTTTACCAGATCCTCCAAGCTAGAGTGGATGTTCCTCAGATTCCAGACAATCCTCATATTTCTCTAGCTCTTTCTCATAAACCAAAAGGACACAGGAGTTGAGTTCAGAAACAAGGTGAAATGAGAGTAGCAGAAGAATTATTGGCAGGGGAAAGAATTAGTCATTTTTGGTGAAAAAAAGGGCTCAGAAAATCTAGGATCACTCACATCATTTGGGAATCACATCATAAGATTAGGGAATAAAAGTAATAAATTACTGCCTAAATTAGTAACTCCACTGCTCTGACTACATTACGAATACTCTGTCAAAAGGTAGCTGTCCTAGCTCAATGTTGATGAGCAAAATGGAGCACATTTTTTCCTCACAATGTTCTACTGAGTATCTTCATCCATGCCCCAGGTTGTTCTTACTCTCTACTTCTCTGTTACTTTCTTTTGCTGGATTCAATCAATGATACTTGAATGTGTTATCATCTTCAGACATGTAATCACATTTTCTTTTAATCCATTTGTTATAAATTAAAACAAATTATGGGGAAATATATGTCTATTGTACATTTTCTTCCATGGCATACTTATTTGATGTTATTAAGTATTATTTTAATTGTTTCATTTTTAAAACTTGAGGAAAATATTTTGTTAGTATTAGAACTAATCAGTTGCACATTTCTAAAATTTTTCCATGTCTGTTTTTTTTTGTTATTAAGCTTCTAACATTGTCTTGTCCCCCAATTGTTGCCTTCTTAAAATTGGATCAAATTACAAACTGTATATGATGGTCCTTTATGTGTTCATTGATATATTTAAATTTCTTCTAATATCCACATACTATAGGATATCTTCAACATCTAAAAATCAATATGGAGGTCGCTTTTAAAGAAAAACAAGAAGCCACGAAACCTGTGAAATTAGGATTAGGTATACATCCAAAAATATATAGCAGTGATATTGGAAAAATTCACTTTTCTTATATACCAGAACATGTTTATAGTTATGAATAGCATATTTCCTTTATTCCCTCTTTTTGTGCATCTCGTTTGAATGCACAACTTTCTTTCTTGCTGCCATGCACATGGATATTGATGTTGATATATATTCCTTCTTTATATATCAAGGTTGCAGTAAAGGTCATCAACACATGTTTCTTTTTGGTATTGTCTAAACTTCCATTATGATCATTATAGGTTGCACTAGTTTACAATACCACAAAACCAAATACAGTTCCTAATTTATTTCTACCTCTCCAGATGTTTATTTATTCGAGTTGTGATAGCTATTCTGGTGTGTAAGATGGGATTTCAGAGACTTTCCTATTTATTTTCCTTTGTATTTACTATGTGGATAAGAATCCCAAACATTTCATTTATTTATTAAGCACTTACATTTGTACTGCATTCCTGATCAGTGTCTTTCTTTTTCTTTTGTTATTTGATCAGTTTTTAAGTTCTATAATATTTGATTTTTTTCCACATTCTAAATAATCACTTCAGTAAGAAGATTTTTTTCATTGCTGTGGTGCACAATTAACTAAAATCAACAGACTGTACATTTATACCACTGGAATTTTTTGTTGGTTTTACAGCCAGGAAAATGTTTCAATAAAGATTCTGAACTTTTTTCACTAGACAGACTGAAATGATAGTATCTCATATTAGCCTAAACTAATCTCAGAACTAACAGTCACAACCTGGGCCACAACAGTCTGGGCTAAGTAAAACCACTAACACAGCACATGCTGCATTTAAAAAGAGCAAAGGGCTTCATAAAAGTTAGAAGAAAAGCACCCCATTTATGAAGCAAATTCTGAAGTTCACAAGCAGATATTAGGAATCTGAATATTAAGATCTAAAGATAAAAGTGTATAGAAGAACAAATTTAGAGTTCAGAATCCGGGAGAGGGAACAACCACTAGATACCAAACTCAATGCTGAAGGGAAGAAGTGTTTTGCACCAAAGCTCAGCTGTGTCTGATTTTCTCACACCAAACACACACACACACACACACCAAGTGGGAGACCTTAGCCAAAGTATAGCCATTTTGGACTTAGTCCATTATGAAGGCCTATACTGAAAGTATACATTGTGAAGGCATTTACTGAAAGTACCCATTGTAAAGACTTTTACCGAAAGTTAGGACTCAGGTTCCTGGAAACACCATGAAATGTCCCAATAACATTCTTCCCATAACTCCCCTAGCAATAGCCATCAGCAGATGACAGGAAGGTACCTAAAGCTACACATGTTTCTTAAGATTCCATATTTAACATAATTTACTTTTTACTGCTAAGCTTACACACATTAGCCAAAAATATTGTTACAATATTAACTCATTAAATGTCAACCAATCATGTAACTGACAAGCTATGAACCCACTTACCTCAGCCCTATGCCCTATAAAAAACCTAACTGAAGATTCGGAGTTCTCAACTCTGACTCACTGTGATGCTGACAGTTGTGAGTCCATGCTCGAGCTTGCAATAAATGACCCTCCTGTGCTCACATCGGAAATGGCTCCTTGGTGGTCTTTGGGGATCGTTATCTCAGCACAAGACTAGTGTACACAGAGAACCCCAAGGGCAGCTGTATCTGGGACAATGAAGCTTTTCCCTCTTCTAAGCTGAAATTGGGGTACGCTTTGCCTGGAGGATAGCACCCTGTGAGCCCTGCATGCATGGTGAACCAGACGTGGGAAGCCCTGTGAGCATCTCCGGGATGGCCTCTTAGAGGCCTGGAGAAGTTTACTCCTGTAGTTGGACATGGCACGAGGCAGGAGGACAGTGGGAATCCAGAAGATGGGAGAGGCACAGGAGCAAATGTGCCTAGCTGTGGAGACTCCTTGGCCATATTAAGGTATTTCCCAGCCCACACATAGCAGCCAACACGCAAATCCTCAGAGGCCACTTCTCTGGGGGACAGTCCCTGGTCCTGATCCAGAGCCAGAACTTCCCCAGTGGATCTGTACCTGGCTAGGGTGGAGCAGTACCCACCAGCCATTCTCCTCTTTCCTGCTGCACCTAACCTCCCAGCAGCTGCCCAGTCCCCAGCACTCATGACAGGCCAGCTCTGTGAGGCAGGCTGAAGCTGTGCCTGTGATTCCTGGTGCCTGCTTCAAGGCGAGAGTGAGGCCTAGTGAACAGCAGCGCTGGCCCTCACTCACTTCAAGTGCCTCCAGAGAGGCATGACCATCACTGGTTCAGCACTGCTGCCCTCCCCACCCCCAGAGTTTACCTCCAAGTCTCTGTCTTTTTTCTTGAAATTCTTCAGCCACTGGTTGTCTCATTTCTCATTGCCTATTTGGGTGGGATTTGAGACTCCTTCCCCTCCTCACCCAGCCACGAGGCCCTAGGGGCCAAACTCCACACCTCACAGACACTCTCCAGAACCCAGCTGCCTTTGGGGCTGCTGCTTCCTGAGTCATTTGCCTATTGCCTCCTTCCTCCCTTCACCATCCTCTGCCAGGGCCTCCCATACTCTCCCTACTACCCCCATCCGCAATCCCAGCTTGGCCGCCTCCGAGACCTCCCCTCTTCTCCACACAGCTCCCAGTGCCAACCCCAGCAGGGCCACTGCTCTGGGGAAGACAACTGTGGGCCTGGCCCAGTAGAATCAAAGGTTCCACAATGTGCATCCGGCTTAGAAATGGAGGCAGCATAGGTCACTGATCAGTGTCTTTCACTTCGCTTACACAAATATTAGTTGTATTAATTTGATATTTAATTTTGGATTTTGCAAGCTCTTATTAAGCCTTTGAAGAATAGCTGGTAGAAATATAGTCCCAAAATTCGGATTGTCTCTTGTTTAATTCTTTTGAGATTCAAAGATGTTTAAGTAGTTATAACCATCTTGAACTCTCATTTCTATAGCAGAGTCTATTCAGAAAATAATTGCTTAAGCATCTGTTATCAATTACTTAAAAGACTTGAAACTTTTAAAGTTTCAAATATTACAGGAAGATCTTTGATTCATGTTGAATGGAAGTGAGTAGTTTGAGCTGTTGCATACATTCTTGTGTGTTCGTGTGTGTGTGTGTGTGTGTGTGTGTGTGTGTGTGTGTGTGTTTATGTGTGTGATTGTGCGTCTGTGTGTAGGGGGGTATATGTGTATCATTGAAATAAAGGATAAGGATGTTGAGCCCTGGTCTGCACTTGTTTCCTTTTTCTGAGGTATACATTATGGCGTTTTTGTTGGTGGTATGCTCTGATTGCTTGCCTTTGCCTGATGTGAACATTCCAGCTCAAGTTTTCAATTAAAGCTTCTTTTTTTATAATTCAGCATAAAGGGCTCTGATAGTGTTTTGTCTTTAGTCTGCCATCTAATATCTTCCTTTCCTCTTCAAAAATTAACATTCAATATAAATTTTATCTCCTGACTGATTTTCCCTTTAATTTGCGTTTTGAAATAAGTATTATAAGTCCTTTAATCTCTGTATTTATGAAGAAAAGTCATTTTGAATTCTCTGTTTAGTGTAATAACACCTGGACACATTTGTTAGCATCAAGACCTTAAAATTACTTTTTTAGTTTTAGTTTAAAATACGTCCTCCATGTTTACAGCATGGGGAGACAAACAATTCCTAGTAACAATGATAAAAGTTTTATTCATTAAAATATCAGATAATTCATAATTTTGATTATGTCTAGTGGCAAATGAATACATTTGCTCAGTGATTTGCTTGATAGAACTTAGCACAAAAATACCGCTTATGGGAGCTGAGAAGGTGGATAAGTGGTAGACAGCTTATCTTGAATGTACGAGACCCTGGGTTTGATTCCATAGCACCACCTAAGCAGAAACAGCTAGAAGAGGTACTTTGGCTCAAGTGCTAGAGCAGTCTTGAGCTGAAGAGCTGAAGGACAGCGACAGTTCACCATCATCAGCAAATTAAATAAATAAAACTCATACTTAAGTACATGAATTTCAAAAGTTGATTACCATTTTAGTTAGGGGCAGGGTGCCAAGACACAGCAGAACTCTGTTGCAAATCTTTAAGAAGGATTTCAACACCTAACAAATATTAAAACCAGAAAGTAAAACATTAGCTCTGCCAACAACATATAGAATTTCTACTCAAAGAGAAACCAGTACTAAGAATGAAATACTTGTTATAACATTTTTTAAGAGATTATGGCTTTATATTAATTATCATATATATTGACTTTCAAAAACTCCATTGGTGGGCCTGAGTCTTAAGGGCACCTACAAAAACTGGAGGAGAGAATCATCAACCTCGATTTTTATAATTGTTATTATATTTTTAAAATTGTTATATGGATAACCATTTTGTAAGTCAGGTAATGAGTTAATTTCTTGTTTGACAATCCCATCCCTCCTGTCCCTGTCCACAGTGGTATAGCTCATTGTGAACACAATAGCTACAGTGTACAAGTGCTGCATTTGTTTCCCTGTTCTCCTTGACTATCTCTGGTTCCCTCAATGCCATAAAAGAGTAAACTAGAACAGAAAAATCCCTCTTGTTTCCAATTCCTGGAATACATTTCAATATAAACATCAATAGTTTTATGAGAGTGTCAGGCTCTGTACACACATCCCAAACACGTATACTGCCTACACCCAGTCATAAATCCCACCTGATTCTAAGGTCCACACAGTAATTCTTTTCACTTTCCACACAGGAAGAAACTGAGATTCAGAAAGATTATGTAAGTCACTGGAAATACTGGGCTGACCATACTGGCTCACTCTTATACATTACCTATTCCAGAGAGTAAGATCTGAATATCATCATTTGAAACCAACCCAGATTGACATATCCATTACATGTTTATCTCCATTTAACCAGAAGAAAGCGAGAATTGTGTTTCATGTGGTAGAGCTAGAATGCCACCAGACATGAATGGGAAATCTAAAGAATATTGACAGTATGATGATTTTAAGAACTAATGCTCACCCATACATAATCTCAGACACCACACACACACACACACACACACCAAAATCACACTCCTTAAAACGGATGTTAGTACTGAAATCCAAATAGTTTTTTCTTAATTTTATAAGTTTTATTTTTAGCTTTAGTGAGTTTTGACTTGATAGTTTCTACAGATGAGCCATAACCTAGAACTTTGTTATAATTATACCCATATCTGTATTCAGAGGGACATTCTCCTAGTTAATTCTTCCTCCTTTTTCAGCAATGATAAGTTTTCTCTTCTTGATCCAGTTTCTTTTTGGGATCTAAATCTCTTAGATTTTTCTGTCTTGCATGGTCTGTAAGTTCATTGATCCAGTAGATCTCAGCCATCCCAATAACCTGGACAGAACCTGCCTTGGGAAAAGTGTTCTAAGCTCACCATTCAGTGGAGGTTGTTAGTACTCACACATAATCACGTTCTCTTCAGAATTTGGAACTTGTTAGGCCCAGGAATTCAGGGAAAGCACTCATTGTGTGCTATTTCATGCTTTTTAAATTTAATGGCAGCTTCCCACCTATTGTCTACTTTAAGCATTGTGTGAATAGAAGGATTGCCCCTAAGAGACAGAAGCACTACTAACTGTTGCTCTCAAAACACAGAAGGAAGGAAAGAAGTTCTGAAGGAACAATAGAGCCTAGAAACTGATTTCGTAGAAACTCAAACTGCCTTTTATCTTACCTTCAAAATAGAAAGTCAGAGATTGCAGTTACTTTTAAGCTCCATTTATATTCCTGAGCAGGGGTCACCCTTCCCCTTTGCCCTTCTGACAATTTACATCAGGAGCTGGTGGGACGATGTAACAAGAACACATAGAGTTTGGGCCCGGGATTAAAAACTCTTTTTTGTGATCATAAACATTCCACCACTTCCTGAATTGGGTCTGAGTGGCAGAAGGAAATAAGGTTAGACATTCAGAAACTTATAATTACTTCTAGGTTTCCTATCTAAACTCATCCCTTCCCACCCCTCAGAATCCTAATTCCCAACTGTGTAGACACCCTTACACTCTGTTTTCCTGGAGCATTTGAGTGTGGGGCATCATCTCCTTCTTATGTGTACTGCTTTACAAATGGAGATTTTCTCCTAGGCTCAAAATTATTTCATTGATTGTGGCATTGTGCAATATGCTAAACAGAGAGTTACCTGGAAGGAAGGTCCTAGAAGACAAAACATCTTCTAGGACAATGGAAACCCCTGGTTTGGCATGGTTAATGTTTTAACTTGTAAACTGAAGTAACAGGAGAAAACGACACACTAAGAAATCTGCCAATTATGCCAAATAAAGAGATATGATGAAGGTCAGAGAAAGGACATTGATTTCATGGTGGTCATGACAAGACAAAACCTTACCACACCTTCAAAATACTAATCCATACTCCCTTACTTTTTTGTTCACCCATGTCATTAGGTCTGAGTTGTATGTTGGAGACCTCAGGACTTGCAGAACAGGAAGATCTCGGGGAGAGCCTAACATTGGTCTGCCATTTTGGACATAAAATAACTAGTTTGATGAAAGCCCTTAGTAATATACACAAATATGTGCATTTGTCCTACTACTCTTGATAAGTACCCCTCACTATATTGTCTTTAGTTTGGTCACTTGCTGACATAGCAGCTGTCTGGTAGGTCCGTTGTGACTTCACTTTATTCACCAGAAATGGAGAAGGAGAGAATGACCAGAACACATTTGCATCTTTCTCAATGAGCAGTGAATGGCAGGGGAGTATTTAGGAAGCTCCCCATGTTCTCAGTTAGCTAGTACCTCCTAGATTCCAGCTCAAATCTTGATAAACAGATACAGAAGTTACTTGTTGTACCAGATTCACAGCTAGAGAGGTAGATGAGAAAGTGGAAAGGCTTGGTGTTAAAGCCACAGGTTGATATAAAGCAGAATTCAAAGGATGTGGAGATGAAGCGAGCTACGTGGAAGGGAAAGGAGAGGCAGCTGAAGCAGAAGAGCATCTAGAGAGAGAAGATAGAGCACATTTGAGGCCACCTGGACATCAAAGTATCCCATCTGAGGTACAACAGTCTGGTTGTGCTGAGCCACAGAAAAAAGTTGGAAGAACATCAACAAGTGCTCTTGCCCATTTCTAGGGAGTTCCCAGAAAGACAGGGCGAATTGGTAGCTTCCCAGAGCACTGCGTCTGAGCACATCTCAGATTCCTTGCTACCATGATCATTGACATTGGAGAGTAGAAGCAAGAGTTGTATGAGGTGATTGCAACTCATTATTTGGAGGCTGTTCTGCAGCATTGTGGAGTGTGGCTCTCAGGATGCTTAGGGCAAAGATCCTATAGCTGGTGTCAAAGAATGCAATCTACTTGGAGTAGACATTTATAGATGGCACATGCCTGAACACAACAAGCTGATAATGAGCTGCTAGAAGTAGTTTCCCTAAAGATCTAACAGCCAAAACTGGACAAGCACACCCAGAGCTCTGCACCACATCAGGACACCATGCCAATTGCTTCTACATAGTACTGGCTACCCAGTTTGCACACCCATGACCTTGTTACCCTGGTCGTGCCCCACAATCCCTCACAACTTTTACTCTTTCACTTTGTCTATGCTTCCTAGTCCCTGCTAAACAGTTCTGGATACCTGTGTTAGCTACCCCAACCCCTGCAAAGCTGTTGCTGCTAAACAATTTCCTGACACTGGACCTCAGCAATTACAGTCACAGTTAACCTTTACCTGGTATCCTAGTTTCTACTACTCTTTTCTGCTACCCATAATTCATAACACCAGGGTTCCAGCCACCTGAACCCTGAAACCCGTTTCTCCCCTGTCTATGATACTGCATTCCCAAACAAAGTAAGGGAAGAGTGGGCACAGACAGTTGCCTTGGATACTCCTCTTGCAGGCATATTGGAACAAGTTATTCCTCAGGTATTTAACGTGAGGGACTAACTAGTTGTGGAAAGAAAACAGCTTACTCAAAGTTGACTAAAATCCAAGGACATAACTTATAACTTATTGCTAGGGAAAGAAGGCCCTGCAGTGAAAGTTAATGAGAAAGAAAATTTTGCAAATAGTATTGGGAACAATGCAAAAGGTTGAGCTTAGTCTCTTCTATCAGTGGTCTGAATTATTTTATGACATATGATATGTAACTACATTGTATTTTAAAAATTATATGAAGATGCACACTTTGTGGTATTTATATTAATTGATGGAATAGTTGTATAGGATCACGTTAATGATATTCAATAGTTTATGCTCTATTATTTGCCTATGGGTCTGCCTTTGGCAATATGTATTGAGCTCTCTAACAACAAATGGAATTTCATTGTCAAATACTACAAGGAGATTATTCGTGCTAGTACCAAAATGAAAGTGGGAACAAGAAAACTGAATAAAGCTACAAGTTTGAAGGGAGGGGATCAGTGGTAAGGGCTATGATAAAAGACAAATTCTTCACTATGGAATCTTGGAAGAATAGAATGTGTTTTCTTGAATTACTAGCTTTTAAAACATTAATGAATAGTTTAACAAAAAATTATAAATACGACTTTGATAATTCAATGATGTGAATTATGAGATTAACATTATACTCAAAGTTTCCTTGAGATGAAGGCAGGCTGCATTCCTTTTCTATTAAATTAATGGAATACGCTTCCTTTTGAATGGTTAAACAGTCCATGACATTTGTTCCAAAACAAGAAAATATACTGGAGAGAAAAAAAAAGAGGAGTAGTTCCAGGAAGATGGCAGAGCAGAACCTGGAGGCTAAACAAGCTCTCACCTAGAAAGCAGTATTGGTGTTTCAGTGAACAGTCCTAGGCGGGAGAATAACACCAAGTGTGCCATCCCAGTACAAAGAGTTTTGCCAGAAAGGGGAAATCCAGGCAAGGAAACAGATTTGAGCACTTGCCGGTGGCAGTGGCGGTGGTAGCAGTGGCCATTGCTTCCACACTACAACACAGAGAGTCCTGGACAAATGTGCCAGACACAGCAAATGATCAGATTCTACCCAACACCAGCAAGAACTGACAAGGAGCAGGTATTTTCATCCTGCAGATCACAGACCAGAGACGACCCAGGAACCAAGACACTGGCATGAGTAGAAGCCTTACATAATAACACCTTCTCAGGGAGCAGAGGAGGCATGGCTCCCCTCCCCCTTCCTCTCCCCACTGTGCGACTACCTGAGATCTCCATCTTTGATACTGTCAAAGGCCCAGCTGAGAATATAGCTCCAACCCAGGCCTTGGGGGAAAACAAAAGAGTCATTTAGCAGGTCAGAGGAACCTGACATGACCTGCCAGGCTCAGCTCCACCCAGGAGAAAGTCACCCAGCCCAAGCAGTGAAAACTTGCCCCCAGAGGAATGTCTTTCTTCACTGGGTAAACAGAGCCAGAGGCTTCCCCTCCCTATAGCAGCCTAGACAATCAATTGAATTTCAGTAAACATAAACCCTGAGAATGGCTCCATGCTGGGCTCTGTGAGTGTCTCAGAAGCTAGCCCCTCAGGGAAAAGCTACTGTTTGCTGAAAGGCCTCAACTCTACCCAGAACCTAGCCTCATCACAGCATCTCCAATCAAGAGGAAACCGCCAACTCCCTCTTTTGTGAGAAACAAAGCAGATCTCCCTCCCACTGAACTAGCCTGGGAGGGGGATCACAAAATTCTGGGTAAAGCAGACCATTTTTCTGCCTGCCAAATAAACTAACTTAAGAAACCAATCAAGCCACAGGAAAACCAAACACCAAAAGCAGATCAGAGACTCCACCAAGAGACTAGTTATGGACACAAGGGAGATACAGGATTTTCCCTTTCACCCCCCCCCCCAAAGAACACTTTCTTTGTACCTTTTTATTAACTTGTTATTTTTTTAAAAAATTGTTTTCTATTAATCTTGTTTTGCTTTTAGAAATTTTATTTTTGGTGTATATGTGTGTGCACTTTTGTATTTTTATTTTATCTCTATTGAACTTTTGATCCTTTTCCTTTCTTTCTTTCTCATTCTTTTCACTTTTTCTTCTCTTCATTCTTTTTTGGGTAACTTAATTGCTGTTCTGCTCATCCTCAGATATACCCTTCATTGATTATTAGACCTTATTCCACATTGTTTACACGATGAATCCAGAAATTTATACTTATTTCAAAAAATCTCTGGCTTAAATTCCTTAATTACAGTATTATCTCATAATACCATATATATATAATATTAAAATGATTTTTTATTTTTTATTTTTATTATAAGTATTTTTAGTTCTTCATAACTCCTTTCTACTCTTCCCCTCCTCTCATCGTATTCCCATTCTTCTCTCAATATTTCTTCTTTAAAATTGCATCATTTTTGTGTTTTACTTTTTAAATTTAAATTTTTGTTTTTCCATTTTTTCTTGCCTCTTTTACTTTCACTTCTCTTTCTCCTATCATTTTGTCCAATCCATTTTCTTCTTTGAGATTAAGACGTGGTTAATTTCACTCTCCTTTTACCTTTCCACATCTCTCTAATCATATTTTTCCCCACTTTTCTCCCTAAAACTAATTTCTGGTATGCCAAATTCTACTTTGCTGTTCTTACCCCATTAATACATTGTTGTTTTACGTTGAATAGATTGTACCTGTTGAAATAGATTGTTTGTATCTGTCGACTTTTGATTGTACAACTAAAGGAATTTGGTTGATGCTTGCCTTAAAATAGTATTCTAGCACAAAATTTGTGTTACTTTCATACCAAATAGAGGCATTCGTGGAAGCCATTAAAAGACAGCTGAAAGAAGTCAGGGAGACCTGAAAGGGAATGTTGAATGGAGCCTAACAGAAGGAATGAGCGTCCAAGGAAACCATAACCAATTAATTAAGTGATTTGTGAATAAACACTGAACACGAAATTAAGGAAGTAAACAAATTCATACAAGATCTAAAACAAAGCTCCAACAAAGAATTTGAATCCATCAAAGCCGACCAATTAGAAGGAAAAGAAATTAAAAAAACCAAAGTAGAAATTTTGAAAATAGGTTAGACCATGAAGAAGACTGAAACTCGGAGATTGAAGACAGCCAATATATTATAGAGGAAGAACACACAACTATCTAAGACAAATCCAAGAAATATGATAGACCTATTCAACATTTGGAAGACACCATCAGATAGCCTAATCTGATGATAATAGGTATAGGGGAGCACCTAGAAACAGAAGTTAATGATCTAGGAAATTTGTTTCACAGGTTCCTAGCAGAAAACTTCCCAAACACGCAAAAAGATAGGCCTATTCAGATACAAGAAGCTTTTAGAACCCCAAATAGACCAGACCAAAACAAGACATCACAACTCCACATTATAATATCCACAGGATCAATTCAGACCAAGGAAAACATCCTTAAAGTTGTCAAGGTGAAAAGATCAATCACCTATAAGGGAAACCAAGTAGAATCACCTCAGATTTCTCAGCAGAGTCAATTAAACCAAGAAGAGCCTGGAATGATGTAGGCCATGCCCTAAAGACAAACAACTATCAACCAAGAAAACTGTCCCCAGCTATACTCTCCTTCATGACTGAAGGACAAATAAAAACTTTCCATACCAAAGAAAAAGTGAAACAATATATCTCTACCAAACTAGCCCTACAAAAGTTACTTAAAGATGTCCTAAACAGAGAAAACCAACAGGACCACAATAAAGGCTAAGAAACTGCACCCAAATTGAGAATCCAAGAACAGTAGGAATAACCCAGTTGGCACAGCCTCCAAGAAGGTGCATAAAATGGCAGGAACTCCCAAATATCTCTCAGTACTAACTCCCAACATTAACAAACTTAACAATACAATTAAGCAAAATAGACTGTCTACTTGGTTTTTCACTTTTCACTTCTGTCTGCTGCATTCAGGAGTCACAACTTTCTCATAAAAACAAACACATGTTGAAAGTGAAAGGCTGGAACAAAATCTAACAAGCAAACGGCCTCATAAACAGGAAGGAGTTGCAATCCTAATATCAGATAAAATAGATTTCAAATTAAAATTAGTGAGAAGAGATAAAGAAGGTCGCTATATCCTTATTAAGAGATCTCTCCTTCAGGAGGATATTACAATTCTAAATATCTATTCCCCACAAGAGCACCCAAATTTATCCAAGAAATTCTAATTTTTCTCACATCTACCCATAGATCCAAGATATTAATTGTTGGGGACTTTAACACACACTCTTCCCACTAGATATATCAACTCGGCAAAAAATCAGCAGAGAAACCACAGATATAAAACTGCATAGATCACCTAGATTTAACAGACACCTACCGAATATTTCACCCAGCAGCATCAGAATACACATTTTTCTCAGAAGCACAGGGAACTTTTTCCAAAATAGACCACATTTAGGTCACAAAGCAAACTTGTCCAAATACAAAAACATTGAAATTATACCTTACATTCTCTCAGACCACAAGGGAATAAAATTAGAACTCAACACCAAAAGCCACCAATGAAAGTCCTGTAACACATGGAAGCTGAACAGCACACTGTTGAATCACCAGTGGGTCATGGAAGAGATCAGAAACGAAATTCAAATGTTTGTAGTATTCAACAAAAATGAACACACAAATTACCAGCTCCTCTGGGACACCACAAATACAGTACTCAGAGGCATGTTTATAGCTCTGAGTTCCTACATCAACAAATTGGAGTGATCTCAAACCAACAATTTAGTGAGACATCTGAGCCTCCTTGAAAAAGAGCAGCAGGATAAACCCCAATCCAGTAGATGGAAAGAAATAATTAAAATTAAATCAAAATTAAATAAATAAGAATCGAAAAACATAGAAAGAATCAACAAAACAGAGTTGGTTTTTGAAAAATTAACAAATTGGCAGACCCTTAACAAATCTTATTAGAAGAACAAGAGAACACACTGAAATAAATAAACTCAGAGATGAGAATGGAAACATCACCACAGAAACAACCAAGATTCAGTACATTATAAGGGAATACTTCTCAAAACTTTATGCTAGTAAGTTTAAGAAGTTTGCAGTAATGGACCTTTTCCTAGCAAATAATGACATGCTGAAACTAAACTAAGATGCGTTAAACCATCTTAACTGTCCCATATTAAGCAATGAAATAGAAATAGCAATAAGAGACCTCCCATCTAAGAAAAGCCCAGAACCAGATAGTTTTACAGCGGAAATCTACAAGGCCTTCAAAGCAGAGCTCACATCAATACTCCTTCAAGTCTTCAATGAAATTGAAAGCAAAAGTTCAATACCAAACTCATTCTGTGAAGCCATCATTAAACTTCATCCCCAAACTAGGCAAGGACTCATCAAAGAAAGAGAACTGTAGATCAATTTCCTTGATGAACATTGATGCAAATCTTCTCAACAAAATTTTGGTCAATCGACTTTCGCAATTCATCCAAAATATCATACATCATGATCAAACAGGATTCATTTCAGGGATGTAAAGCTGCTTCAATATACGCAAATCACTTGATACAATAACTCGCATCAACAAGAGCAAGGATAAGAACTACATGGTTACCTCAATAGATGCAGAAAAAGGATTTGACAAGATCCAACACCCCTTTATGATGAAGGTTCTGGGAAAATTAGGAATTCAGTGAACATTCCTCAATACAATAAAGGATGTATATGACAAACCTACTTCAAACATTTTACTTAATGGTGAAAAAATAAAGGTATTTCCTCTTAACTAAGGAATGAGATGAGGATGTCCACTCACTCCACTTCTCTTCAAACTAGTATTAGAATACCTAGCTACAGCTATAAGATAAGATTCAAATATAAAAGGGAATCCAAATAGGGAAAGAAGAAGCTCTACCTCTTTGCAGATGACATGAACTTGGATTTAAAGAATCCCACGGACTCCATTCCCAAATTATTCAAGCTTATTCAAAACTTTGACAAAGTAGCAGGGTATAAAATTAACCCTCAAAAAACAATGGCTTTTCTGTATGCCAAAAATGAGAAAAGTGTGGCTGAAATCAGGAAAGCAACTCCATTCGTAATAGCCCCACAAAAAATAAAATACGTAGGACTTAACAAAGAAAAGAAGGACCTCTATGATGACAACTTTGAAAACCTTAAAAAGGAAATCAGCACCGAACTTAGAAAGTGGAAAAACCCCCCATGCTCCTGGATTGGAAAGATCAACATCGTGAAAATGGCAATATTTCCCAAGGCTATCTACAAATTCAATATGATACCTATCAATATTCCAGCCTGATTCTTTTAGTAAAAAGAAGAGGCGATCCAAAAATTCATATAGAACTATAAAATACCTCGAATAGCAAAAACGATATTTAACGGAAACAACAGTGCTGGAGGAATGTCAATACCAAATTTCAAACTCTTCTACAAAGCCATAGTATTTAAAACAGCTTGCTCCTCTCACAAGAACAACCCATAGGACCAATGGACTAGAAATGAAACCCAGAAATGAACCTATAAACCTATAGACATCTAATGTTCAATAAGGGAGCTAAGAAATTAGAATGGAAGAAACACAATCTCTTCAGTAAATGGTGCTGGCAAAATTGGTTAACAGCTTGTAGGAAACTAAAGCTAGAACTTTATACATCATCCTGCACCAGAATGAACTTCAAATGGATCAAAGACCTCGGAGTCAAACAGACACTCTGAAAACATTAAAGAATGGAATAGGAGAAACAGTAGGTCTCCTTTGCACAGGCTGAAATTTTCTTAATAGAGACCCAGAATTACACAAATCAAAGAAATGTTGGACAAATGGGATTGCATGAAATTGCAGAGCTTCTGCATGTCAAAGGACATAGCTAGCAAGATCAATTGAAAGCCTATTGATTGGGAGAAGCACTTCACTACAACAGACAAGGATCTCATATCTAAAATATACCTGGAACTCAAAAAAATTAAATTCCCCAACAACAAATCCTCAAAGAAACAACTGCCAAATAAATAAGTGGGCTAAAGACATAAAGAGAAACTCCTCTGAATATGAAAGAAGGATCGCCAATAGACCCAGGAAGAAATGCTCAATCTGTCTAGCCATAACAGAAATGCAAATCAAAACAACATTGAGATACCACCTCACCCTAGTTAGAATGGTTATAATGAAGAACTCTAATAACAACAGATGCTAGAGAGGATGTGGGCATAAGGGAAATTTATTGCAATGTTGGTGGGCATGTAAACGTGTTCAACCACTTTGGAAAGTAGTATGGAGGTTCCTCAAAAGATTCCACATAGAGCTCCCATATGGCCCAGCAATCCGACTTTTGGGTATTTACCCAAAAGGTCACAAACAAGACCATATTAAAGCTCCAGCACAATTATGTTTATTGAACCATTATTTACCATAGCTAAGATATGGAACCAACCCAGATGCACCTCAGTAGATGCATGGATCAATATAATGTGGTATATATATACATAATAGAATTCTATGCCTCCATCAGAAAAAATGACATTGCCCCACTTGTTAGGAAATGGAAAGACTTGGAAAAATTTATATTAAGTGAAGTAAACCAGTCCCAAAGAAACATAGGTCCCATGGTTTCCTTTATTTTCAATAACCAGTATATGTCTGAGACAAGCAGAAAAGGTCGGACAAGTTGGTGTTGGGTGAAATGAACCACAAGATAAGGATTCAATATTTTTTTTTCTTTCGATTGTTTCTAACATATTTATAAGATGATTTCTATATTGCTTTGTATGTCCCTCCCCTACAGTATAGCCCCTGCTTTCACGGTATTTGATGGTATAATTTGTGGAGGGAAAGGGAAAAATCTAATCTTTTAACTAGAGATACAGGTGGACCCATTGCAACAATGAGATTTACAAGTCGTTAGGTCGAAAAACAAACTTTACAGCTTTGATGGGGGGTGTGGGGAGGATCGGGTGGGGAGAGGGGGGTAGCATGGAAAGGGATGGTAAGGGGAAACAAAGAGGCAGAGGCGGCAACAATGCTTGATAAGAAATGTACTCATTTCCTTGCCCATGTAATTGTAACTCATCTGTTGGTATTCTCAATATAAAAAAATAAACAAATAAAAAAGAAAAGAAAAACGAACTTTACAACTTGCCCAGCGAGGGTGGGGGGCAGGCAAAGGGGTGTCTGGAGAGCCCGGGGGGGGGTGGCGCAGATGAGAACAGATGGGAAGGGGAAACAAAGGAGGAGGCAACAATGCTTGATGAATAATGTGCTCATTATCTTGCCCATGTAATTGTTACCCCTCTGTATGATATTTTCACAAAAAAATAGATAAATAAATAAATAAATACGAAGGAGACTCAAGGCTGCTGAAATGAGCATATTTCCCATTTGGACTTTAATAGGATTTTTCTACAATCAACAAGATTTTCATCTTAACATAAAAATTTCTAAATGTATTGCTACAGAATAGATTGTAAATGTAATATTTAATACTATTGCATACTTGAAGACAAAGTTTTACAGAAAACTTTAAATTTCAGATAAAGTGCAATATTCGAATAAATACATAGAAGAAATATAATTTAAAAATTCACTGATCAAAGCAAACCCTGGCAGGAATGTCTGAAAGACACTTATCTGAAAACAGGAATTGGCACTGTGGCTCAAGTAGTAGAGGGCTCCACTTGAGCTGAAGAACTCAGGGATATGTTAACTCCCTGAGATTAAACCCCAGGACTGACAAAAATAAAATTTAAAGAATTGAAGCATTAAGGTACAGCAACCAGACCCAGAGTTCAGGACCTCCTACTACCACCACCAACAACAACCAATTAAAGCATCAAACAACCTGAAGTTGTTGTCCAGAATAATGAGTGCGGCATTATCAGTTTACATGACTTAGTGACTTTAAACCTAGTTTAAAAGGGGAGGTGGTAGGCAATTTGTGTGTTTGCCAAAACCTGTAAAATTATTTTGTACTTTACCAAGGAGGAAGAAAGGCGGGAATGGGGGGAGGAGGGGAGGTGTTTTGTGACCTTGCCTTTTGGTTCAGTGATTGTTTTCTGGGTCAAATTCAGAGACATTCTACTTGCAATCCTAGTTTCATAGCGGCGGGGAATGAAAAAGCCATGCCCTGGAAATGGTTTTGTCATGTCCTTGGCCTAGTTCCAACCATCACTGGATAATCCAAGTCCCACTTCAGGACCAAGACTACTGATCCACTAGGCAGATGGACCTAACCACAGCCAGAAAAGACAAAAAATGCAATGCCGAGGGCAGCACTGGAATTATACCAAGAAGAGAGTTTTATATTATTTATTGTAAAAATAATATACAGAGGGTATATAGTTACATGAGTAGGGTAATGAGTACATTTCCTATTGAGCATTGTTACCTCCTCCTTTGTTTTTCCCCTATTACCCCTTCCCTCCATAACTCTCCAACTCCTCCCTCCTTCACCCCTACCCGACATTGTAAATTCATTTTTGACACAGTGTCCTGTACATCTCATCATCACAATGGGTCAACCTGCATCCCCATTTCAGCATTCTGCTATAACCTTTCCACTCCCCAAATTACAAAAATGTATATAAAAATGCAGAACACTTGAATCAAATACAATGAAAACAGGGATTATACCATGGAGGGATGAATTTACAAAAGAATCACATAGCGCATTATAAGTATATTAAAAACAAAAACAAGAAAGAAAAAATCACTTGTGTGTCTGACTTGGGATTCCTTTCACTTAATGTCATCTTATGTGGTTATACGTCCATAGCCTTTGATCTTCTATGCTTGTCCTAGACATGTACTAGTCCTTGCAAACAAGGGAAACCATGGGATGTATGTTTCTTTGGGCCTGGCTTACTTCACTTAATATAATATTTACCAAGTCTTTCCATTTCCTAACAAATGTGACAATTTCATTCATTCTTTCTAATGGAGGCATAGAATTCCATTGTGTGTGTGTGTGTGTGTGTGTGTGTGTGTGTGTGTGTGTGTGTGTGTGTGTGTGTGTGTGATTGTATCACATTTTCTTGATCCATTCATGAAATGAGGAGCATCGAGG
Organism: Dipodomys spectabilis; assembly: GCF_019054845.1. Classification (NCBI taxonomy): domain Eukaryota; kingdom Metazoa; phylum Chordata; class Mammalia; order Rodentia; family Heteromyidae; genus Dipodomys; species Dipodomys spectabilis. The sequence continues at coordinate 516,555 of NW_024870891.1, read as the reverse complement.
TTGGTTCCATATCTTAGCTATGGTGAATAATACTGCAATAAACATGGTTGCACAGGCAACTTTGGTATGACCTTGTTTGTGATGATTTGGGTAAATGCCTAAATGCCCAAAAGTGGGATTGCTGGGACACAGGAGAACTTTACATGGAGTCTTTTGAAGAACTTCCATACTGCATTCCAAAGTGGTTAAACAAGTTTACACTCCCACCATCAATGAAATAGGCTTCCTATTTAGCCACATCCCCTCCAACATGTTATTATTAAATTTCTTGATTAGGGACCGGGAAGGTGGCTCATTAGTAGAGTGCTTTGCCTTGCATGAATGAGGCCCTCGGTTCGATTCCTCAGCACCACATCAACAGAAAAAAAATAAATTTCTTGATTATAGCCATTCTAACTAGAGTAAGGTGCAAACGCAATGTTGTCTTGATTTGCATTTCTTTTGTGGCTAGAATAGTTGAGCATTTCTTCATGTGTCTAATCGCCATTTTTATTTCCTCTTCAGAGAAGTCTCTCTTTAAGTTAATAGCGCACTTAATTATCGAGCAGTTTTTTCTTTGAGGATTTGCTTTTGGGGATTTAATTTTTTGAGTCCTAAGTACATTTTAGATATAAGACCTTGTCCGTTTTATACTTCGTGAACATCTTCTCCCAGAACGTGTGCTTTCTATTGATATTGTTAGCTATGACCTTTGCCTTGCAGAAGCTCTCATGATTCATGCAATCCCATTTGTTCAGCTTTTCTGTGATTTCTTTTTTTTGACATTTGTAATATGTTTATTACATACAGACTGTATCAGCACTTGGAATTTATAATTCCATCTCATCTTGTAATAGTAAATTACTTGTTTCATAAAGAGATGAATTAAGGAATGAATTTCTTATCTTATTTTTCTTTACTCTTTGTTTCCGGTTCTCTATTAAGAAAATTTCTGTATGTGCTAATAAGCTCTAGAGTTTATCCTATTTCTTCATGTAATGTTTTCATTGTGTCCTCTTTTATTTTGAGGTCTTTGATCCATTTGGAGTTGATTCTTGTGCAGGATAATATACACGGATGCAGGTTTAGTTTAACAGGTGTTTAACCAATTTTGCCCACACCATTTACTCAAAAGGCTGTCTTTCTTCCATTCTCTTTTTTTAGCTCCCTTGTCAAAGATTAGGTAGCTATCGGTCAGGGGGTTCATTTCTGAGTCTTCAGTCCTACTCCACTGGTCCTCAGGTCTGTTCTTGCGCCAGAACCAAGCTGTTCTTATTCCTATGGCTTTTTAGTAGCATTTGAAATTTGGAACTGATATTGCTCTAATGCTGTTCTTTCTGCTAAGAATTGACAAACCTACAGCCAGCATTATATTAATGGTGAGAAGTTAAACCCATTTCTTATAAATTCAGGAATAAGATAAGGATGTCTGCTCTCTACACTCCTTTTCAACTTAGTATTAGAATGCTAGCTGGGGCAATAAGATAAGATGCAATCTTAAAGGGGTTCCAAATAGCAAAAATGAAGTAAAACTCTCCCTCTTTGAAGATGACATGGTCTTGTATTTAATGAAACCCATGGACTCCATTCCCAAGTTACTTGAGCTGATCAGAAACTTTGGCAAACTAGCAGAGTATACAATTAACCCTCAGAAAATAAAGGTTTTCCTGTATTCCAATAATGATAGAGTGCAGCTGAAATTAGGAAAGCAACCCCTTTTTACTAGCCACAGAAAAAATAAAATACCTAGGAGTAAACTTAAGAGGTGAAGGACCTCTATGTTGGGAACTTTAAAAACCTGAAAAAGAAAAGTAAAGCAGAGCTATGCATGTGGGAAACTTCCCATTCTCCTGGATTGGGAGGATTAACATCATGAAAATGGCAATACTGCGAAAGGCTATATCCAAATTCAATGTGATACCTACCAATATCTCAATTTCACTCTTCAATGAAATAGAAGAAGCAATCCAAAAATTCATATGGAACAATAAAAGACCCAGAATAGCAAAGAAATTTATTGTGATTCTCATTTTGATTGCCACCTTGATTCTACAAAGTCAATTATGAATTTTAACTTTCTTCCCTCCCTTTGGATAAAGCTCACAAACACCCTGCTTCTAGCTCCCAGACACTTAACTCTTAGCTCTGGACAATTGTTCCTAGATAGTGAGTTACTTAATTGTATTTTGAGTGCATAAAACATGAATATAAAACTAGCAAATTTTGATCTTATGAGAAAACAGCCTTTTTTTCCCCTCTCAAATTTACTTCCTGATAGGCATTTTTATAGAGAATCTGTTTTCGTTTTTAAATGAAAGACTGGTAGGAAACTATGTTCATAATCTGGTCCTTCTCTCACACCACAACACCTAAAACACAAATTTCACAAAGCATTTACCATAAATAATGCAAAAACCAAACATTGGGAATGCTCAGATGCAGAACGTTTTACAAAACACCGAATAACTCTGCTGTCTGAGGGAGGGGCTGTCTGTATAAATTAACAAACAAATCCAAAAGAGCAGCCAGGAGTACCAGACATGAGTGTCCCTGGCTGCTACTTCATGGACAAGGTGCATGGAACGACTTCATGAGCCTGCTGGAGAGAGCATGGAGGAAAGTTTCCTTGCCAGCCTGAGTACAAAAGTTGGCTTCACCCTCCTGGGTCTGTCTTTCTTGTTTTCTCCCCACAGCAGAGCAGAATTGTCCCTTGCTCTAAGGAGAACAAATCCCGTACCAGCCAATCTGCAGAGTAGCTTCTGTTTGGTCTGCACACCTTCCTAGGTAGGCGCCCCTTGCCCCCGGTGTGTGTGTGCTCCCAGGGGCTGATCCTCAGGGCCCAAGCCCATGGGGCAAGCATGTGTTAGATGTGAGTTAGTGACACTGTGTCATTCACACAGCAGCTGCCGGGTTGCTGCCCTAGCTGAACAGCAGGTGTACCCTGATCTTCTCCCATAGTCCCAGGAAAGTGGCCTCAATGGCCTGATATGGGCAGGCTGCCACTAGGATCCTACTTCACCAGACAGACGACCATGCCAGATGAAGTGGCTGCCACCTGAATTATTAATTATTTTATGGAGCAGTAAGAAACAAAGTGATACACATTACTGTATGATATGTAATACTATATCCTCGATTCTCTAGTCCAAAATCATTGAACTTTATATTAGCAAGAATGGATCTTATTGTTTGTATTCATAAGGCCATAATGGAAAACTGAAATAAAAGTACAACAAAACACTTATCCATAAACACGTGATTGAATCTCAGAATTTGAAAAAAATTGTATGTAAGTAGTGCAAATGAAATTATACTAGAATAGTAAAATACACACAAAATACATTACATTAGTTACATTCAAATGTAAAATAAATAATTACAGACAGAATTCCTATTGGACTAAAATATTATAATGATTTAGAAGGTTGAAGTGATATAGGTTATATATTTTGTTTTTATAAAACTTATTTATATCTCCAAGTTCTGTTTATCTCAGTGAAGGAAAATGTTAGAAAGTAGATATTATATGTGGCACCTCTTGCTAGCAGTACCACGAAGGGGAGTGGCAATTCTTAATTGGAGTCCTGAGATGAAACCCACACCCAGCCCAAGTATACCCATCAGAGTTCCATGTGGTGACCCTAAGGGGATCCAGAACACCGCATTGCTGCTGCAGCAGGTGCAGGACCTTTCCGGTGGGCTGTAGCCAACAAGGTTCCATTAGTGACCAAACCAAGCAACCCAGACTCAAGTGCCAAAGCCAGGGGGGAAGGCAGGGCAGACGCCAAGACCTGCCTTCCATCTGTGTAGCCTACATTGCCAAGGCCAAGCCCTTTCCCCTGCTTTGGAGAACAACGAGGGTAGAGGGTGACCCCATTGCCTCCAAATGGAGTATCCCTGGAATGGCACCCAGAGCTGGGCCCATGTGGACCAGAAGGGCGACAGAGGAGGCTACACAGCAAAGCAAGAGGGGCTTCATTCCCTCGGTGCTGCAGCTGGTGTGCTGCAAGTCCAGGCTTCTCTGGCACTGATTGGCATATGTAGGGTTGGCCCTGTACCAGAGCCCACAAGGACCAGAAAATGGAGGTCCACAGAGATGCTGAAGGGGCTCCAAGTTGCTGAGCTGTTGCAGCTGTCACAAGCCAGCTGGCAGAGGTGTCAACACATGGCTCCAGTACCCAGACCCCCTTAAAGACTGATGAGGTGAACCACGGCTGGGCTGCCTGGCCCCAAGAGGGCAGACAACATCCCCAGCCTTCCTTTAACCATGGACTGTGCAGTGTACAAACATGGTGTCCCCCAACCCGCACTCACGGGGGCAGGCAGTGACCCCAGAATAGAGTCTCCTTAGGATGGGCCATGCGCTCAGGAGTACAGAAGACCAGTACCAGCACAGCTGGAGGAGGAGAAGGCAGCAGTGGCCTCAACTCTAGACCCATGGCTGCCAGTTCCTGGGTGAAATGGAGCAACTGAGAGTGGAAATTTAGGTGGGAATTGTGGGCATGACTCATCTGGCAATGCTGGGGAGCATGCACACACATCCACTCACTGCATATCCACTGTAAAGGAGTTGGCCACACATCTCAACGGGTGACCTGAGGAGTCATCCACACCCACAGGGACTACAGAAATGGAGTTTCACGTGGTGACTTGGAGCAATGAACAACTGGCAAAAACAAAAACAAAAAAACAAAAAGAAAAACGAAAAAAGTCCAGTAAACCTTTTCATCAATGATAGCCTATTATACATTAAAAGCAGTTTTACTTTCCTCTTGTATTATATATGAAAAACACTGAACTGTACATCTTGCATCTTGGATGAGTGATATTTTAAACATTGTCTTTTATTCAAATGAATACTTAGGTTTACTTTTCAAAATAAATGAAATTTTATCTCCTTTCAGAACAAGAACTTACTTTGAAATTAAATGTATTAGTATATTCAGATATTTAAAGATAAATATTCTATGTTTGTTATGTAGCTCTACATATTCAGAATGACATGATTTTTCTATTGGTAAATGTCTAAACTCTGGGATTTTTGCTTCATCAATATAAACTTTCTCATGAGGTTTTTGTGAAGGCTCCAGTAACCATTGTGAGATTTTTGCTTCATCAATATAAATTATCACATCAGGTTTGTGTGAAGGCTCCAGTAACCAATGTGATCAAAAACATTTCTTGAATTCTAAATTTTAAATCCAATCATTTTAAGGCTTTGATTATATAAGTTATTGTCTCTTCAGAGCAACTAAAATAAATACTACTTTTTAAACATTTCACTCACATTTTACATAATATTAACATGGGTCAAACAGAGACTAATCATTTCAAACTCACCATATTTGATGATCTCAGTGTGAAGAATGTAGAGAGTATAAGAATCTTATACTCAATAATGTTTTTGGTTTAATTAAATTAAATTATATAACTAGATTTCTAAATTGCAGGTAAATCACATGGAAATAGGAAAATAATAAAAATGATTACTTTGAGATCCTTTTCTTCTTAATTTTTTTTTGTGAAAATATCGTACAGAGGGGTTAAAATTATATGGGCAAAGTAATTAGTTCATTTCTTATCAAGCATTGTTTCCTCTTCCTTTGTTTCCCCTTTCCATGCTTACCCATCTCCACACCCTCGCCAGCCAAAGTTGTAAAGTTTGTCTTTTGACATAACGTCTTGTCCATCTCATTATTACAATGAGTCCAACGGTATCCCTAAAATTATGAAGCAAAAATATCTCCAGGAAATATATTTTTCAATAAAATGTTCAATCCTTAGGTAAAGTGCATTATACTTCAATATATACTTTATCTCAAAATAGAAATTCTGCAACTAATCTAATGTATGTTTTCATGCAGAAAATTCTGTGACTTCTAGTCTTATTAAGTGATTTTAATTATATTTTTATTGTGAAATGATCCCTACTTATATTTATTACAAAGTTCTAAAATTATACAAATCATGCCTGTACATGGTAATTTACATAATTTAATACACAAACAAAATTATCTTTTTTCTTGTCTCCCACAGGTAAGGATGAGGTGCTGAAGTATATTAAATTAAACCACTCTAACAGAGAGTCTATATGGAATGGAAATTTGCAACGTGCAGATGAGAACATGAGCACTTTCTACTTGGCTGAACAAGAATTCTTATTTCTACAGTACTTTCTTGCCATTTAATCACACAGGGAAAGCCAGAAAATTTGAAGTTCATATGAAAGAATTACATTCCTAGAAGTTGTGGCAACCCTGCTCAAAAGCTCAATCTTATCACAAATTCTTTGTGCTTGCTGGCTGATCTATTTCTCTATCACATATTTCATATTATTAAGCATAATTGTATTTCAACTGGAAGTACATGGCAGGAGATGCCTGAAATCACATCTATTACAGTGTAATATTTAGAAGAGAGGAAAAAGATTATATTGATCTCCAATTCCTCCCTTTGGCCTTCAATATACTAATCAATTGTCAAACAATCATGTAAGATGTTAGTTTATTTTCCCTATTTAATTAGAGATTAAGCAAGTGTTTGTTTTGTAGTGAAGTGATGACAGTAGTTTCACACCTCTGATATGAGCACCTCCTCCCTAACAAATAATGCTCTATGGACTGTAAATATGTAAGCCACACAAAATTCTCCCTTTGTCTGTCTCTCTTTCTCTCTTTCTACTGACACACACACACACACACACACACAAACACATAGAGCTGTCACCCAGACACATCAGAGATGAGTTCCATTCCTTTGTAATTATATTTGATTGAGGTTTGCGCTTCCTTGCTTTTCTTTGCTTCAGGATCTTGCCTGGACCTGTATGTTTCCCTGAGATAAAGTCCCTTGTTCTTAGTATACTGTGTATCTTTGTGTGCTTCAGGCCAATTAAGAGTACCCTGAATACAAAATCTTCATACTTGACATTCAAGTCAAACTCCATGAATTCATACTATTCTTCCAAGATTCTAGAATGTATTGGATCTAGAGACAAAAAAAAACGCCCATCTTGTTATTTTAGAAGGAATTGAAATCATGAAATAGAAGAATATCGATCAGGAACTGAGCTAAGAGAACGGAAGTATGTGGGAAAATGAAGAATGCTGTATGTGTGTTAGAGATACAGAATAATAGGCTCATTTATTGAAAACTTGTCATCCTATATTGAAAGCTCAATTTTAGCATACAGTTTTCCAGTTACTTTGCTTACCTATCACTTCTGATCACAAATTCTCTTATGAGTGTGTATAGTATCTTTGAATAAATCACACGATTTGCAGGTACTTAACATCTTAAGGAAAGACAGTCTGCCTCTACATTTTTCATTCTATGTGAAAAACCCTTATTTTTTGTTTTCCTGTTTGCGGAATAAATGCATTCCTGGAAACAGGATATTGACAGCAAATCTGAGTGTAATTTTCATTTTGTAGATTTCAAATATAAACTTTGTATTGACTAGTCATTTTTTAAAAATGAGTGATATTCATGAACACAATATTTTGATGCCTTTATGTTAATTGAAAATTGCTATGTTAGTTCATGTGTCTAATTGATTTAACCATTATATTATTCATGTATAAACATTGCATTGCACTTTTTTATTTTTATATATGAAATAATCCCCAAAGGTTTACTTTAAAGTGATAATAGGGGAGTTGTCTTCATGTTCCAAACTTTATATTTACTTCAGTAAAAGTACTAGAAACACATGATGTTTACTGGAGCAATATAAAAGCTGAGAACGCATTTCTAAAGAGAAAGGATTTATTGATTACAACATAGAATAGAGTAAAAAAAGGCAAGTTTCTTGCTTGAGACTGCATAAATTTCATATGAATGTAGCTCAAGATGAGACGCAAAGATAAATTCATATTTATATTACTGAGATTTATATCACAATACAAGCAATATAGATATTTTAAGGAATTGGTCATTCAAAGCCCTAGATAATTAATGGATGAAGAACGGAATTGAAAATAGCAAAGGGAAAACTATTCAACATGAAGCTATAATGATTTTATAGTACTAATATGGAAGTAATGGAGCTTTTCCCTTTCTGAAGAAGAACGTTTAGCCAGTAATTTCAATGTAAGTCATCAATTGTAATGAGTCTAAAGTCTTTCCCCCGAGATACCCAAGAGTACTATACTCATCCTCTGAAGTGTAAATAAGTAATTATTTTCATTAGCTTTGCTTAATATTAATTTACTTGTAGTAAATAGGTTTAAATGTCTTCTCTTTCTCTCAATTTAATAACATATATTTCTGTCTCTTTCTGTTTCTTCTCACAAGCCTGAAATCAATATTTCAAAGTAGCATAAGCAGGAAAACAAAATAAACTGATACAACAATCACAAATCCTGAATTATGTGAAAAAATCCACAATATAAAAAGTAAATCTGAGGAAGAGGAAAAACAATGACATAATAACAACAGAAAATTATCCTAGCAATCTCTAATGAAACAGAGATTTAGAGTCCTAGCAGGTCCTCCACATCTAGAGGGTTACATCAAATCAGCTATAATTATAGATATGCAGCTATAAATATAGACATAATTATAGACATAGAATTCATAAGAAGATTTTATACCGTCTTCACAAGAAAACAGAAATCTATGAAAAGGTGCCAGCCAGGAATACATTGGGCAACACATTCAAAAGCACATGTGCAATGTGGAAATAAAAGGACAACATTGAAAATAGCAGGAACAGAAGTGTACATCAGAGAAAGCCACACCCGTACTTATAGAAAATTCACCATACCACTGGACAGTCCAAGTGGTCACTGGAAACACAAATATTAACATCACAACATCTCACCACAACTGATTTCTATTCCTACACTTAATGGACTCGACAAAAATGCAATTCCAGAAAACACATCACAACAGGAAACCAAACAAAGACCCAGCAAATCAACCAAGAATATAGAGAGTCACCTATTAATATCATAGATCCCCCAAAAGAAAAACTCCAAATGGACAGAACAAATCAGAAAAATACAAGAAAAGTGATGACAAAATAGTATAATTCACACAGTAAATAACCAGGTATTAGAACAGACAATCAAGGATGTAGAAGATAGTTATTAAAATGTATTACGGATACTGCTGAAAAATGTGATTAATGGAAAGATAGAAAACCTCTACAAGGAAATTTGTGAACTGTGGAGAGCTGCGGGAGCCGCGCCCAAAGATGGCGCAGCTGTAATGCGCGGCCGTGAAAGCAACATTGTAGCTGGCATGGCTGCGAGCAAAGATGGCTCTGGCTCCCGCCTTCTGTCTTCCCGGTGACTAGTGCTCTCTGTAAAAAAACAACTCCTTATATGGCTATGACTTGGCTACTAGTTTGCTTCCGTGTTTGCAGCCCTATCGGTATATGCCACGTGGCGCTTTGGGATTGGCCATCCAGGAGGCTTATAACCGGAGCGCGGGGGCGGAGGGACAGAGAAGCAGGAAGAAGCGGGCAAGAGAAGCAGGAAAAAGCGGGCAGAAGAAGCAGGAGAGAAGATGTTGTAAAAGGTCCTGAATAAACCGCCTGAAAGAAGAACCTGTTGTCACGTCATCCTTGTGGGTCGAGGCGGTCGCAACAGTGAACAAGATGAGACCAACCAGTCATTAGCAAAATAATTCATGGAGATTTCAAACAGAAATATAAATAAATTCTGAGAAGTCAAGGGAGTCCAAGAAAAAATGGATGCCTAGTTAAAAGATTTGAGAGAAGACACAGCTAAGAAAACAACCCTTACATTTCCCCCAACCAAGCAAAAACTGTACAGAAAGTCCATACAAGTCCTAAAACAAAGCTTTAATAAAGAGACAGAACCCCTAAAAAATGACCAATTAGAAGACAGGGAAATCAAAAACAAAGTAGAAAGTCTCCACAGCAAATAGATGACATAGAAGATAATCTCAGGGTCAAAGACAGAATATATCTAACAGAAAAGAGGAACTAATCATTTAGAAAAAATCCATGAAATAAGAAATGATCTTGCCAGAACTTCAAGACTCAGAAGATCAAATTTCAGGGAGATAGGCATCAGGAAAGAGAAGAGCAAGAAACTAAATGGATGGGAAGCATATTACAGAATTCTAGCAGAGAACATGCCAAACATCCAAAGAGATAGGCTCATTCAAGGAAGAGAAGCCTTTAGAAACCAATCAGAATTCTAGAACTGAACAATCCACCATGATATCATAATCCATTAGAGGATTATTAAAGATCAAGGAAAGGATTCTTAAAGATGCCATAGAGAAAAGATTGATTATTTATAAAGGATATACAGTCAGAATAAATACAGATTTCTTAGCTGATATGGTAAAAAGGAAAGCCTGGCATTATATATGACAAACATTAAAGGTAAACAACTACCAACCATGAATACGGTCCCAAGCCAAACTCTCCTTTACATTTAAAGGATATATAAACATATTTCATGAAAAAGAAACAACCTATGTCCACCATATTATCAGAATAGAATATAATCAAAAATATCCTACATAGAGAAGATCAAGAAGAAGAGGAACTGGTTACATAAAATGCTCCCTACCAGAGAACAAGGTAAATATGTTAACAGTAGATGAGGCACAGCTCCTAACAACAGGTGTATAACATAGCAGGACTTATCAGATATTTCTTTCTTAACTCTCAATATCAATGGACTTAAATTTCCAAATAGAAGACATAGATTAGATAGTAGTATCAAAAACCAAGATGCATCTATCTAGTATCTATGAGAGACACGTTATCAAATACATTCTATGAAGCTAGAATAAGACTCCTCCCCAAATCACATAGGGACTCACCAAAGAAAGAGAACTATGAACCAAACTCTTTGATAAGCATTAATGCAGAACTTCTTAATAAAATTCTAACAAACCAATTTCAGCAACTAACAAAAAACTCATATGGTATGATCAAATAAGATTCATCTTGGATATGATATGATTCAATATTCTTGTCAATAAGCCTAATACAAACCATCAGCAGAAGCAGGGACCAGAAACACATGATCATCAATAGGAATGTAGAAATAGCTTTTAACAAGTTCCAATACACCTTTATGATTAAAAAGTCTGAGAACCTAGGAATGCATGGAACATTCTTCAATATTAAACTGAGTATGTATATGACAGAGATAATTAGCATTTACCTAAGAGTGGAAGCATGAAGACATTAACATGAGGAATGAGAAAAGGATGTCCACTCTCTACTACTCTTCAATATGGTAGTGGACTTTCTTGCAAGAGCAATAGACAAGAGAAAAACATAAAGCAGATCCAAATAGGGAAGAAGCAAAACTATCCCTTTTTACAGATTAAATGACCCTGTATTTAAAGGACACTGTGGATTCCTCCCTCAAGTTAGTAAAGGTGATGCTAACCTTCAGCAATGTAGCAGGATATAAAAACCACAAGAATCAGTAGTTTTTCTGTTACCAACAATGGGAAGATCCACGCTGAAATCCAAAAAATAGCCTCATATACTAGCCTCAAAATCAAATCAAACCTAAACAAAACAAAAGAACAACAACAAAACTAGGAATTAATTAATTTAACTAAAATTGTGAAGGACGTATATGTGAAAACTTTAAAAATATAAAAAGAGAAATTGAAGGAGATTCAAGAAAATAGAAAGTCTTTCAATGTTCCTTGTTGGAAGAATTAACATTTTGAAAACTGCAATACTTCCCTTAAACAATTGGCAATGCAATACTCATCAAAATCCCAACAACTTTCTTCAATGTAGAAGAGAAAGCAATGCAACTATAATATGGAATTACAAAATTACAGATGAAACAGAATGCTTAGAAATGAATTCTTGGCCCTATAGTCATCTTACACACACAAACACTCACACACTCACACACACACACACAATGGAATTATATCACCCATCAGAAAGATGAATTTTCACCAGTCTAAGGAAAATGAAAGGTTTGGGAAATTATATTAAGAGCAAAGAGAAAGGAATGCCGACTCAGAGCAATATAGGTTTCATGGATTCATTTCTTTATTGTAGCTAGAAGATGCATACAAATCTATAAGTAAACAAGACAGCTTCTACCTCGTCCATTAGAATGGCCATTACTAAGAAAACTAACAATAGCAAACACTGGCATGGATGTAGCCAATTGGGAACTCTATTACACTGGTGGTGGGAAATTAAACATGTTCAACCACTGTGGAATGCAGTACGGAGTTTCCTGAAAGAGTAAATATAGATCTCCCTTAAGACCCAGTAATTCCCCTCATTGGCAGTAATGCAATAAATAACAAACAAGCTCACATAAAAGCTACCAGCATAATCATGTTCAGGGCTCAGGCCCAGAGTTCAAGGACTGGAAAAAAGTTACCACTGCTGGTATTTGTTTCCGCAAATATGAACTGTTTTATATAAGATACCAAATCAATCTATTTGCAGTAGCTAGATTAGGACTTAAATGTAGTGGGTGATAAAATGGCTCCTTTGTTGAATGTTAGGAAGAGATGTAGGTAATCCATGAAATGGAGATTTTGTTGTCGTTGCTGTGTGAGGGGCTTGTAGTCTGGACTTGGGCACTGTCCCTGAACTCTTCAACTCAAGATGAGTGCTCTACTACTTGAGCAACAGTGCCACTTTTGGTTTTCTGATGGCTAAATGGAAATAATAGTCTCAGGGTCTTTCTTGCCCAGGCTGGCTTTGAACCATAGTCCTTAGATCTCAGAGTAGCTAGGATACAGCTGTGAGCCACTGGCACAAGGTAAAAATGGGGGATTTTTAGAAAAGAAAATCCACCTCTTCACCTGTGTCTAAACCTCAGATATTACTATTAGAACACTTCACATTTACCTCATTTCATCAGACATTTGTAAATTTTCTCTTTTCCTTCATGTGATAATACTGCAGTCAATATCAACTCAGATGGGGGACTGGATCAATTGTATGGTAATTGCTAGCACCTAATTTAAGAACTTTTACATCAAAGGAAATGAAACCCTCATTTGGAATAATTGTTTTCTCTTTTTATTACAAATCTGTGCTTGATTACTTTCTAATGTGATATTAGACTTCCTAATAAAGTGATGAAATTTTCTTTCTTTTCAACCTTCTCCCACATGTGGTCAAATACTTTAGAATTTAAAGATTTGTGCTGATAATTCATTAAGCTGACTTTTAAGAAAATGTGCATTTCTGGAATTTGGTATTCTATCTTGTTCTTACATGCACAAGCTTTCTATGATTTATTTGTTCTACAAGGAATTCTACTTTCCAATCTTTCAGTGACCAATTTTTGTCTCTCTGATCAGTCTTTCTGATCCTCTCTCTGGAGTCTCATGTGAGTCTGCCTCATAAAGAATATATTAGTTATCAACTAAATGACTCTCAGCTTCTGTTTTTTGCCTGACTTCATGTAGGCTGTGATAGCAACCCTGCCTGGCTGTGCTTACTGGAGTGTGTGTGTGTGTGTGTGTGTGTGTGTGTTGTGTGTGTGTGTGTGTGTGTGTGTGTGTGTGTGTGTGTGTGTGTTTTGTTTTAGATATCTAGGATTAATATTCAAGTTAGAAGTTTCTCTGGACCCCTGTGATCCGCTGGCCTAGAGTCAATGGGTTTTTCTCCTAAAGATACAAAGAACAACTGATTAAATTCCTGTTAATTGTCTCAAAATGAGGCAATCAGGCATCCTTGCAAAGTCATCAATAATGTTTTCTAACCACTTACAGAAGTCATCTATCAAGATGGCTTTTCAAGGTTGACTCTAAAAAAAGTTCATTTCCAAGTAGGCACCATAAAGCAGATCACATTCCTGGGATCAGACATTTGGAAGGAAGGGGAACGAACCTTCCTTCCTTCTTTTATGATCGATCAAACCATAATATTCTTCAATTGTGGCCAGCCTGGGACACATATTCTCAAGAACATTCTGTTGTGTAAAAGAGGACCAACTTTCAAAATAACGGTGTAAATACTTGTCTACTACAGACTCATTTATCTTGCTTTTATCTGTTGTTATTTTCATTACTTCAAACAGATGGATAATTTATATTGGGATTACACAAAGTATTAATGGACTAAACATTCACTTTACTTTCATATATCCAATATAATACACTTAACCCGTAATGGACAAATAAATCCAACTCTAGAAACAATGTCAGGAATATAAAATAAACCTTAATATGTATAATCTGGCACACATACAACATCATCTACTCAAAAATTCAGTCTCTCTGTAAATATTTGGTATGAAGTAATAAAAATTCAATTAATGAATATGACTTTTAAGAATCATCTGAAATAGTCCTCGTGTATATAATTTTATAGATGTCACCTAGGCAAGAATTTAACATGCATGTAGAAATCAAATTTCCACAATTTAAGCTATATGAGAGGGGTCATACCCTCGTGTACTATGCGGTGTGAATTTTACCACAGTGCTGAACCCTTCCAACTAATACCAAGTGTCATGTGCAATAATTTATTATTTGATGTTAAGATGAGTGCTAAGTGTAGAACACACTTTGAATTATTACATTAAATCACAGAAATGAAGCAATAATGATATGTTATTTGTTTAAATTCTTATGCTTCTCAATTTTACAATTCATAAATATATTATTAAAATTATTTTCACTTTCTTTTCTATAGCTGCTGAAATTAAAATTATATATTAAACATTCAATATTAAGAAATCAATAATAAATAAACTATTATTAAAATGATATGCTATTAAACTGTGATTTGAATTATACTTCTAAAAAATTGTGATGTAAACAAGTCAATAGAATTAAGGGTGATCATTTTAAAACTTAGCAGCTTGTTATTTTTTTTATTTTATTTTTTGGGTCCGATTGTGGGTCCTGAATTCTGGGCCTTGGCGCTGTGCCTCAGCACTTCAGCTCAAGGCTAGTGCTCTACCACTTGAAATAGAGCACCACTTCTGGTTTTTTTTCTTTTTGATTATGTGGTGCTGAGAATCAAACCCAGGGCCTCAGGTATGCAAGGCAACCACTCTACCACTGAGCCACCTTCCCAGCCCAGCAGCTTGTTATTTGTTTCCTAATTGTGTCATTTGTTATTCTTGATCCAAGTCATCTCTTCATCTTAATTGTTTAGTTTTCTATTTTATCTCTATTGGTTTGCTGATTGTGTATTTTGTTTTCCCTTTTTAATGACTGACATGAGGCTGAAAATCTGTATGTTAGTTTATTACTTGCTATGTTAATGTAAAATTACTGCTTTCCACAGCTGTTCTGCTCTATGATACTACAGTATTTTCCCCACTCCCATCTCCTGTATTGCTGCTCTCTTATATTTTATTTTATTTTTTATTTAAATTTTATTGTCAAGGTAATGTAGAGATGGGATATAGTTACATAAGTAACGTAATTAATTTCTTTTTTTCTAACTTGTTACATTTTCCCCTATTTTTCTCCCTCTTCATTCCTAACGCCCCCCCAAGATTATTTACAACATATTGTCTTGTGAGTAGTACTGTTGCATAGGTTCCCCCTTTGTCCTTTGTCTCACCATTTTGTTTTATTTTCCTTTCCCTTCCCTAGTTCAGATCAACATATTTAAAATACCCAGGGTATCAAAATCAAATACAGTGACTACAGGGGATAAACCATAGGTGGGGAAAACACAAAAGGATAAAAAGAAATCACATAGTACATTAAGAACAACAACAACAAGCCGGGCGCTGGTGGCTCACGCCTGTAATCCTAGCTACTCAGGAGGCTGAGATCTGAGGATCGTGGTTCAAAGCCAGCCCGGGCAGGAAAGACCGTGAGACTCCTATCTCCAATAAACCACCAGAAAACCGGAAGTGGCGCTGTAGCTCAAGTGGTAGAGTGCTCACCTTGAGCTGAATAGCTGAGGGACAGCGCCCAGGCCCAGAGTTCAAGCCCCACGACCGACAAAAAAAAAAAAAAAACAGAACAACAACAACAAAGAACATGTCTTGGAGTTCATTTCACTTGGAATCACCTTATACGATCATATGTACATAGCTATTGAGCTATTCTGCTCATCTACTAATATTATCCTTGATGTACACCATAATGCTCCCCTATTACCCAGTTATCCCACTTCTGGGCATATAACCAGGTGATCACAAACAAGGCCACAGTAAAGCTACTACTGTGTATCACAGTAATATTTACCAAAAATGACACACACACACACACACACAAATACACACGCACACACACACACACACGCACACACACACACACAAACACAGATATACACACATGGAAAAATATGCTTCCATCATAAAGAATGTGACCACCACATTTATAAGGAAATGGAAGATCTTGGAAAAATCATATTAAGTGAAGTACCCCAGACTTAAAGAAACATAGGTCACATGGTTTCCCTAATTTGTAATAATTAGTTTACATCAAGGATAATCTCATGTATTTTAATTTGACATTTTGTTCTATGTTGAGCGTGCAACATTATTGCTATATTGTTTGTTATTATTTCTGAAAATCGGCAGGTATACTTAAAGAATTACATTCATATTATCCATTATAGAAGGAAGAACAACTAAAAGAGTAACCACTACTAGGAAGAACAACTCCTACTTACTTAGATATATTCGTATGTAAGGCCAATGTTGTCCCCTGTATCCTCATGTTGTACATTACAACTCTATACCTGGTCATAATGTATATCTAGTATCTTATGCATTGTGAACTAAATGCCCCAGAAGTTCCACTTCGCTTTACTTTTTTAAAAAAAATTCTGTCTTACTATTTGAGGATGGTGTGTGTGTGTGTGTGTGTGTGTGTGTGTGTGTGTGTGTGTGTATGTGTGTGTGTGTGTGTTTGTGTGTGTGTGTGTGTTTACAAAGATCAGAACATGACATTTTTCTTTATTTCGAATACATCTTTCAGGTCATTGTAAGTTGTAGCTAATGGGAGAAGTCTCTTGTTATTTTAAAGATGAAACAAAAAGATATTTGTGCATGTACCACAGTTGTTTATTAGTATATTTGAACACTGAACTTTGATTTATATCTTGGCTGTTGATGTGAATAATGTGAATAACAATGAACTACAGATATATTTTCGAGTTACCCAGAGAGAAATAATCACATGATTGGTGGTTCAGATGATATTTCAATTATGATTTCTTTAGAAAACTGCATACTACTTTCTACAAGGAGAATACTAACCTGTATTTTGACCAAGAGTGTAGAAAATTTCCTTTTCTTCACACTCTCACCAACACTATTATCTTTTACTTAAAAGGTAATAAAGGCCAAGTTTTTACTATCTTCAGTACCCCAGACTGTCTTAAGACTGAAATCCAACCTCCTAAATGCTTGGAATTACAAACCTTTACCACCACACCTGGTTCCTTTGATTTTTTTTGATAAGAGTTATAATAGATATAAAGTAGTATCATAGTAATTTTGAATTACATTTCTCTAATGACTTCTGCTCACAAAGCATTAAGCCAGCACAGAAGTTGTATTAAACACAACTGGTAAACCCACTGGTGATATAGAGGGGTTTATGGAAAACATGTCTATTCAAACTTTTGTCCATTTTAAATCAAGTTTCTGGTTAATCTCATCTTTAATCTCTGTATACAAAAATAATTAATTCAAGGTAGTAAAAAAGAAAAAATTAAGCAACTCCTAACATTTTTCAATTTTCAATAACATGATATTGCTTAAATCATTTTCTGTTTATAATTGAGACTATATAACAATTTAGTTAGACCTGTTACATAGCTATATGTATTTTATTTATTTTACATTGATTGCTCTTTCCAAAGCCTGCATGTCTAATTTTGGTTTCTTTCAGTCTTAAGTAGTTCAGATTTCAATCTGAAGAATAAATGGAAGTAAGCAAACAAAAAAATACAGTTCTTCTCATCTGATAATGCCTCTACAAGAATGAGAAAGAGTTCACCATTCTAAGAACCCTTAATTCTTAAGATAAAATTTGTTATAATGCTAATGTTATTACCATTTCAGTGTTGGGAAAAATTGTAATTAAAGGAAGTAAGTGCATGGCCCAAGACACACAGTGTTGAAGGAGATGAGTCAAATTTTCCAGAAGTCTTTCAGCAATACACAAAAGGTAGATAAATTCTCTCCATTCTCTGATACTCTCAATTCAATATTCATATTGTCCAAGGAATAATAGCATAGCAATTATTGCGAATGGTGATTGTTTTCGGTTACATTTTGTCTTCAACACAGACTGTGTTGGTGACATTGGGTTATCATGAACAGAGCTGAGCTTATAAATTATGGTCCAAAGACATGCAAATTTTTTCTGTCCCATAGTTCCAGTATCGGTTTTAAAAAGTACTAAATATTTTAAATATCATCACTTACTGTATTTTAAGAATTCAAGAATGAAAAAATTCACATATAATCAATCCAAAATGCTTTAAAACTGGGAGATGATAAAACATGCCCCTGTGAAGTAAATTTTCTTCTACTTTTAAAATTATTCTGAAAGCCTTGTGCTGGTTTGTTACACCTGTAATCCTAACTACTTGGGATACCTACTCAGGAGACTGAGATCTGTGGAAGCCAATCAGGGCAAAATAAATTCATGAGATTATTTTTCAAAAATTTTAATGAACCAGCAAAGGGCCAGGAATGGAGATGTAGCTCACATAGTAGCTCACCAATCTAGAGAGAAAGATGTAGCGAGACCTTGAAGCCCTGATTTCAAACTCTGAGCATGCCAACATGCAGAAATGCACACACACTCACTTTTTCAAAATATCTTCATATCAGTATTTTGCATTAATTTCTTTGTCAACGATATTATATGGGTAAAATAGGCAAAATAAACTTCCATCTCAAAACATTTTTATACATTTTTGTTGTAAAAATACTGTACAGAGGGGTTATAGTTACATGATCAAAGTAATAAGTACATTTCCTATCAAGCATTGTTACCTCCTCCTTTGTTTTCCCCCCACCATTGCTTCCCTTCCACCTCCACAAGTACACTCCTCACACCCACAAGCCCCACCCAATGTCCCCAGCCTAAATTATAAAGTTCGTTTTTCAAAATAATGTCTTGTGCATCTATTGTTATACAATGGGTCAAACTGTATTCCTATTTAAGCATGTTGTTTTTTCCATTTCCTTCCCCAAATTAGAGAAGTGTATATACAAGATGCAGATGCACCAACATCAAATAAATTGAAAACGGGGGTTATACTGTTGGGGAGGAACATATAAAAAAATCACATCTTACATTATAAATATGTGAGAAACAACAGCAAAAAAGAAAAACCACTTCTGTCTCTATCTTGGGGGTCATTTAGCTTAACATCAACTTATCTATCATATACACATAGCTTTTTCAACTTTTCTGCTTATTCCAGACATATACTAGTTATTGCAAATAAGGGATACCATGGGACCTATGTTTCTTTGGACTTGGCTTACATCAGTTAATATAATTTTTTTCCAAGTCTTTCCATTTCCTAACAAATTGGGCAATGTCATTCTTTCTGACGGAGGCATAGAATTAATATATATACATATATATATATGTATATATATGTAATATGTGTGTGTGTGTGTACACATATACACACAGAACATTTTCCTTTTTTGTTTTTTAGAACAACTTAGTTTTCCACCTTCATCATTTTTTCAAATGTTTTTCTTGTGATTAAGTGGTTACATAATTTCCCAAATTTCAAAATATTGTGGGATAGTGATGCTTAGTTAAAGTCACAAACACATTCTAACTTTGATGGAGTAAATTGTCTATCATGGTCTACAACATTTATGAGTTCTCTGAGCTTTGCAATAGAGTTATTTCTTCCATATGTATACTTCTTTTGTTTTGAAATATGTACATTTCTTTTGTTTTGCAGAGCATCAGCTGTTCCCTCTTTCCCACTTGTTCCCTCCTTCCCTTCAGTGACAGTGAGTTGCTTATTTCATTTTGGTCAATGTCCATTGCAGCTGATGGATCCAGCTGTTGTATGTTTTTCCCTGATTCCCTCTAGTTCTGTGTCATCTTCCTGGTTTCACTTCAGTGTGCACATTTGATCAGCAGAATGGGGTTATTTAGTAGTGATTCAATCAGATGAGTGGAAGTCCTTGGTTTCTTAAGTGTTGTTAATTTTGTCATATCACCTTACATTTTGGATTTAAAATCCACTTATCACGGAGACCATGTGCTGTTTGTCTCTTTGCTTTTGGCTTACCTCACTCAACATGATTTCTTGTAGGTTGATTGATTTCCCTGCTAATGCAATTATTTTGTCCTTTCTAATGACTGGAAAATATTCCGTTGTGTATAGTTACCACAGTTTTTGGATCCATTCATCTCTGGTGGGACATATGGGTTGTTTTCATATCCTGGCTACTGTGAACAGTGCTGTGATAAACATGGAGGTGCATGTGTCCTTGAATATTGGTACCTGTTGTTCAGGATAGATGCCTAGAAGTGGTATGAGTGGGCCATAAGGAGCGTCAATATTTAGCTTTCTGAGGACTCACCAGACTGCTTTCCAAAGTGGTTGTGTAAGTGTACATTCACACACACACACACACACACACACACACACAAACACACACACACACACACAGAATGTTTTCTTGATCCATTCTTCTACTGAGGGGCATCGGGGTTGGTTCCATATCTTAGCTATGGCAAATAATGATACAATAAACATTGCTGTGGTGGTTGTTTTTGTATGGACTTGTTTGTGATCATTTGGATGAATGCCCAAAAGTGGGATTGCTGTGTAATAGGGGAGCTCTATGTGGAGTCTTTTGAGGAACCTCCAAACTGCTTTCCAAAATGGATGAACAAGTGTACACTCACACCAAGAATGCAATAGGCTTCCCTTCTGGCCACATCCCTTCCAGCATCTGTTGTTTTAAAAATATGGAACGATTCACTAAGTTGCATGTCATCCTTGTGCAGGGACCATGCTAATCTCTGTATGTTCCAATTTTAGTGTATGTGCAGCCAAATTGAGCACAGAACATTTTTTTATATGTAAAGTGTAATTGATTTTCTTAAACTAGACAATTCAACACAAATAAGTTAAAAAGAATTGTGAAATTTTAGAACCATGTATTTCTTACATAAGCACACATTTAAGAATAAAGTCAAGATTGACATGCCAAAAACAAAATAATTCCAGATATTTGTTGTTCATGAGATGTGTAGGAAGAAGAATTCAATTATTCTACACAAGGCACCTGTCATAATGATCATTGCAGCAAATGTTAAGGTTTGTTAAAAGTTTTAATGTTTTAAATATGTTTCATTTTGGGATTTGCTTATATATGGCAAAATCAAGACTGTTCGCAAGTCATAAAATTTTTCGATAAAGTATGTAATTTTTCTGGTAGCATGTACTAGTAAGTATGTACATTTCATAGTTTATAGAAACTTTACTAATGATAAGTTGCAAAGACTGTGTAAAGAAGAAGAGTGAAGAGGTAAAATTTTAAGTACACAGTTTCTGTTAAAACTTTAGGGCTCCCTTACGTTATATGTTTGTGATGAACAAATAATGATATAAGCCACATACAAATGGTGAGATGAACTATAAATAGTAATCTTAGTGGGTAAATTTAAAGGCTACTCATAGCTTTAACCAGATTTAAATGTACAAGAATATGAGAAAATAGTAAAATAAACTGTGTACACTTCAAATACTGAAAACCCTGGTAATTGTTTTCTTTTTTATTTTAGTAATCATTAATATTTAATTATTGTTTTCTTTATTTATAGCATTTTTTCCTTGTTGTAATATAATACAAATTTTTGTGAGTAGTGATTGAGAGGTACTTTGAGAATATTATTGGGATGGCCATACCATATTTCATAGGTGCATGTGAATGTACAAAGAGCAAAACTAAAAACAAAATATTGATTAAAAATTTTATCAAGTAGAGTCTGAATCAGGAGTGTTGATAAATGTCCACACCTAAATCTTAACCCTAAGCTGAAGTAGTGTTATTACAGAATTGAGGCTACAAAATTGTTTTGTTTTGTTATGTTTTGTTTTTTTTTGCTTTGGTTTTGTTGGTTGTGGGGCTTGAACTCTGGGTCTTGGGTACTGTCCCTCAGCTCTTCAGCTCAAGGCTAGCGCTATCACTTGATCCACAACACCACTTTCACATTTTTCTGCTTATGTCGTGCTGAGGCATGAAATCCAGGACCTCATGCATGCAAGGCAAGCACTCTACCACTGAGCCACCTTCACAGCACATGAGAAACTGTGATTTAAAAAATCATCTGAACAATATTTGCTTTCTGCTTTGGGTTATATAATGAAATATGTGAACACATTTTTATATTTTTGTGAATTTTCATACTTCTAAATTTATACTAACTACAGCCAATTTATCCTTTTCAAAGTCAAGAAATATTTCTGAGAGTTTGCTTCTGTGAAGAATGTCTTTGCATTTATAATTTCTTCTGAGTCATTTTTATTTTTTATCAAAATCATTTTATATTTTATGTTGATGAGTTATCATACATCAAATACCTTCAAATATATATGTAGAGTCTCAAGATAGCAGTATGAATATTCTCATAAACCTCTTGTTTATCTGTTACGCACTATAAGTATTATGATATTTTTCTCTCTCTTTCACTCTCTCTCATTTCTGCTCTTTCTCTTTCATGCTCCTTGTCTGCTACTTAGAATTTCTTCTGGTCTACTATTATCCTTCAGGGTCCACTGGTTTTGTGGGAACATGATAAGGACCATCAGTTACCCTTGCATTCTTTAAGAGTTATAACAGTGACGTGAAATTATTCTTTGCCATTCTAAATGGCAAAACAACAGATCTAGGAATTCCTTTTCACTTTTAGTACTATTATAAATTTTATCTCATACGAACAATTGATACTGATAGGATACTTTTAGCCTGGGTCCTAAAAATTCTTTTTCTTTTACAAACAACATTTTTCTTTTATTATCAGTAAGTAACAAAAACAACGCTATCCTATGGAAAGTAGGCTGAAGTTGTTCACAGGGATGAAAAACAAGGTAATGGGGGAAGTGAGTACAAAGGATACACCTCATATAGCACAGATACTTAGAGCAGTTTATCATGTACACTTTGTGATAAGGACAATGCGCTGGGAATTCTAGATTAAATCAACAAACACCTGATATATATGAACATATATTTATGTTTGTATATTTATTTATATATGCATATATGTGTATATCGGCCCATATATGTAAACATGAATGTTACTATACACACAAATACACACATACGTACACACATGTACACATGCAGAAATGGAAAAAGACACATATATAGCAAACATAAGTTTTACTAGTTGTTCAATATGCCTTAGACAGACTGCTTGGAAATAAATGTGTTGAAGATGTATTTGTCTCTAAGAGTTCTTTTACCACTCCTCTTATCTCTTCCAACTTGTAGGTATAGAGATATTCGACTTGAAAAATGCAGTACAAGTGATAGCAAGTCACTCAGAAATCTCAATAAGTATAGGTCATATGATGTCTCCCTGCTCCCCATGGAATCCTTGCTCTTGTAGACACTCTCAACAGCCAAATTAGTAGGACAATATCCTTGTTAAGAATAAAGTTATAAGGCTTTAAATGGCATCGTTCCTTGGGCTCTTTTCCAACAGCCAACATCAATTCTTAAGCAGATGAGTGACTCCTCAGAAGACTGGAGTGCAGGTCAAAATTTAACCAAACCATATGAAATGTCTAAAGTGAGAAATGCTGACTGAGGTTGTGCCGATGTCCTGGCAACGAAAATAAGAAAAAAGAAAGTTTTTTATGTATTAAAATTTGAGAATAATTTGTAACCTGTCAATAAATGTGTAGAACACAATTATACCAGCTCACAAAATATGATGTGCATTTCATTTATGTGCTTTTGGACTTGGAAAGTGTTTTTAAGTGTGTCTACACAAGTAGAATCAGCATGAAACAAGCCAGCATTTCTTCATTTAAGACACAAGGAAAGTATACAGGTTGACCCATTGTAACAATGAGATTTGCAAGATAATATTAGAGGGGGATGTACGGAGGTGTTGGGGATGTGTGAAGGTAAGGAATAGTAGGGGAAAAACAAAGGAGGTTGTAACAATGCTCAATAAAAATGTACTCATTACCTTACTTATGTAACTGTAACCTCTGTGTACAGTTTCTTTACAATAAAATATATATTAAAAACGTACAAGGAAAACTTACTTATAGCAAGTTGTATTTGTAACTCAATATAAGTAAGGTATTGGTTTTAGGAGCACAGGCATATTAAAATTTTGCAAGCTCAAATTCTCTACATAAACACAGTTTATTATTTTCATTAGAATCTGCCCACAACCTAGTGCAGTGTAATTTCTGTGAAAAATTTTACTACATTCTATGTTTGTAATGGAAAATAAAATATTTTCACTATCAACAGATACAAATTTAGTTTAGATAATTTTTGTCTGCATTTTGTGGATGGAATTGCGAGAGCTAATTTGAAAAGCACAAATTTAATCACCAAGAGCTGTCCTCAAGATGTAACAAAGATCTAATACAGCATCATTGAATGGTATGGGACTCTAAGGAGAAGTACTTGAATTGAAACATTATCAGAAAGTGTAAGTACACAAAGACTATTTAGAAATGCAGCTGCTAGATTTCTCATGGAGAGCTTTTATAACATTTTGTGAAACACAGGTCAGAACCTCATGGAAGTGTAGACAATTTTCCTTCACCTTTCTGTCAATCTTGGTCATTATCAATCATAATATAGCTAATCTAGAATAATCTATAATAAGAAAATGCTTATGAGAAGTGGGGGAAGACGGTGGAGAAGAAGCTGGAGGCTAAACAATCTCTCGCATAGAAAGCTATTTTAGTGTTCCAGTGAACAGTACTAGGCTAGAGTATCACACCCAGTGTGCAATCACAGTACAGAGTTTGGCTAGAGAGGGAAAATCCAGGGAAGGAGACAGATCTGAGCAGTTGCTGTAGCCATGGCTGAGGCAGCTTTGGTGGTGGCCATAGCCAACCCGCCATACCTACAACAGAGAGGGTCCAGGACAAAGGCAGCAGACACATTGGATGAGCAGATTCAACTCAACAACAGCAACAACTGAAAAGGAGCAAATGAATTAAACCATCTTAACAGGCCCATATGAAGCATTGAAAAAGAAAAAGCAGTAAGAGACCTCATGTCTAAGAAAAGCCCAGGACCATATGGATTTACAGCAGAATTCTACAAGGCTTTCAAAACAGAGCTCATACAAATACTCCTACAACTCTTCGATGAAATTGAAAGAGAAATCTCAGGACCAAACTAATTCTATGAAGCTATCAAAACCGTCATCCCAAAACCATGCAAGAACTCATCAAAGAAAGAGAATTATACACCCATTACTTTGATGAACATTGATGCCAAACTTCTCAACAAAATTTTGGCCAAACAATTCAACAATTCATCCAAAACATTACATACCATGATAAAACAAGATTCAGTTCAGGGATCCAAAGATGGTTCAATATACACAAATCAATTAAATAACACCACTTTATGATGAAGTTTCTGGATAAACTAGGAATCCAGGGAACATTCCTCAATAAAATAAAGGCTGTATATGACAAACCTGCTGCCAGCATTATACTTAATTGTCAAAAAGTAAAGACATTTCCTCATAACTCAGGAATGAGACAAGGATGTCCACTCTCTCCACTTCTCTTCAATTTACTATTAGCATGCCTAGCTACAGCAATAAGAAAAGATGAAAACCGAAAAGGGATCCAAACAGGGAAAGATGAAGTAAGACACTCCCTCTTTGCAGATGACATGATCTTGTATTTAAAGAATCCCATGGATTCCACTCCCCAATTACTCATGCTGATTCAAAACTATGGCAATGTATCAGGGTATAAAATTAACCCTCAAAAATCAGTGGCTTTTCTGTATGCCAACAATAAGAAAAGCGTGGCTGCAACAGAAAAGCAACTCCATTCTTAATAACCCCACATAAAATAGAATAACATCGAATTAACTTAACCAAAGAAGTAAAGGATCTCCATGATGAAAACTTTGAAAACATGAAAAAGGAAATCAAAACAGAACTTAGAAAGTGAAAAACTCCCTTGATCCTGGATTGGAAGGATTAACATCGTGAAAATGACAATACTTCCCGAGACTATCTACAAATTCAATGCAATACCTATCAATATTTCAATCTCATTCTTCAAGGAAATAGAAGAGGCAATCCAAAAAGTCATATGGAATGATAAAAGGCAGTGAGTAGCATAAGCAATCCTTAACAGAAAGAACAGTGCTGGAGTAATATCAATACCAAATTTCAAACTCTACTACAAAGCCTTAGCAAACAAAACAGCTTGTACTGGCACAAGAACAGACCTCAGGACCAATGGAATAGAATTGAAAACCCAGAAATGAGCCTACAGACCAATAGGTACCTAATCTTTGATAAAGGAGATAAAAAATAGAATGGAAGAAAGACAGCCTATTCAGTAAAAGTGCTGGCAAAATTGGTTAATCACTCATAGAAAACTAAAGCTATATCCTTATATATCATCCTGTACCAAATCAACTCCAAATGTATCAAAGACCTCGGAGTCAAAGCAGACACCCTGAAAACATTACAGGATGGAGTAAGACATACCGTAAATCTCCTGTGTAGAGGCGGAAATTTTCTTAATAGAGACCCAGAAGCACAACAAATCAAAGAAATGTTGGGTAAATGGGATTGTATGAAATTGCAGAGCTTCTGCATGGCAAAGGACATAGCTAGCAAGATCAATAGAAAGCCCATTGATTGGGAGAAGATCTTCGCTAACCATACAATATACAAGGGTCTCATATAAAATATATGTGGAACTCAAAACATTAAATCCCCCAACAACAAATCCTAAAAGAAACAACTTCCCAATAAATAAGTGGACTAAAGACTTCAAGAGAAACTTCTCTGAAAAGGAAAGAAGGAAGGCCAACAGACACATGAAGAATTGCTCAACCTCCCAAGCCATAAAAGAAAAGCAAATCAAAACAACATTGAGATACCACCTCAAGCCATTTAGAATGGATATAATAGAGAAGTCTAATAACAACAGATCCTTGAGGGGATGTGGCCGGAAGGGAACCTTACTCCATTGTTGGTGGGAGTGAAACTTGTTCAACCACTTTGGAGTAGTATGGAGGTTCCTCAAAAGATTCCACCTAGAACTTCCCTATGACCCACCAATCTACCTTTTGGGCATTTACCCAAATGATCACAAACAAGACCATACTAACGCTACCAACACAAATATATTTATTGCAACATTATTTACCATAGCTAAGATATGGAATCAACCCAGAAGCCCCTCAGTAGATGGATGGATCGAGAAAATGTGGTATTTAACCAAGTCCTAATCTTAGAGAGGGAAATGGTTTGGATAGAATGATAGGAGAGAGATTACAAAAAAAAGAACAAGAAAAAATGGAAAAACCAAAATTTAAATTTAAGTAGTGAAACACTTAAAAATTATGTAAGTTTAAACAAATGATATTGAGAGAAGAAAAGGATAAGATGAGAAGAAGGGATGGATTGAAAGGAGAAATGAAAACTAAAAAATAAAAATTCTTAAAATTAGTTACTTGAAAATTATATACATATAAAGAGATAATACTGCTATTAAAAATTTAACCCTAAGAGGTTGTGAATTGAGTAATAAATTTCTGGATTAAATGTGTACACAATGGGGTATAAGGTCTAATAATCAACGACAGGTATATATCTGGGAATGAGCCAAACAGCAATTTTGTCACGCAAAAAAAGAAAAAGAAAAAAATGAAAAGAATACGTAAAAAGGACCAAAAATTCAGAGGAGATAAAAAACGCATGTGCACACACACACACACACACACACACACACACACACACACATACACACACACGTATACACCTACAATAAACATTATGGGAGGAAAATAAGATTAATAGAAAGCAATTTTTAAAATTAAAATTTTTTTAAATGGTTCAAATAAGAGTTCTTTGATTGCAACAATGAGATGTACAATTCACTATGTAGAAAAACCAAATTAACAACTTTGGTGGGGGGTGGGGGAGGAGCCGGTGTGGGAAGGGGAGAAGTATGGGAAGGGGTGGGAAGGGGAAACAACAAGGAGGCAAAAACGCTTGATAAGAAATATACTTGTTATCTTGCCCATGTAATTGTAACACCTCTGTACTGTATTCTCACAATAAAAAAATAAAATTGAATTTAAAAAAGAGTTCTTTGATTTTTTTTTTGGGGGGGGGAATGAGGGCAATGAGATGATTGTGTATCTCCCATGTCCATAACCAGTCTCTTGGTGGAGTCTCTGGTCTGCTTGTGGTGTTTGGTATTCCTGTAGCTTGATTGTTTTCTTAAGTCAGTTTGTTTGAGCAGGCAGAAAAATGCTTTGCCAATCCCATTGTCTTGTGATCCTCCTCCCAGGCTAGTTCAGTCGGAGGTAGATTTGCTTTGAGTATCCCAAAAGAGGGAGATGGGAGTTTCCTTTAGTTTGGAGATGCTGTGATGAGACTAGGTTATGGGTAGAGTTGAGGCCTTTCAGCAATCAGTAGCTTTTCCTTGTTGGGCTAGCTCCTGAGACTCTCAGAGAGCCCAGCTTGGAGCCATTCTCAGGGTTTATGTTTACTGAGTTTTGTTTGTCTAGGCTGCTGTAGGGAGGGGCAGCCTCTGGCTATGTTTACCCAGTGATGAAAGTCACTCTTCAGGGGGCAGATTTTTCTCTGTCAGGGTTGGTTGACTTTCCCCTGGGTGGAGCTGAGCCTGGCAGGTCAGGGCAGATTCCTGTGACCTGCTAAATGACTCTTTTGTTTTCTTCCAAGGCCTGAATTGGAGCTAGTTGCTCAGCTGGGCCTTTGTTAGTATCAAAGACAGAGATCTCCAGTGGTAGGGGACATCCTTCCCTCCTCTGCTTCCTGAGAAGGAATGAGGAGATCAGGGTTCTACTCATGCCAGAGTCTTGTTCCTGGGCAGTTTCTGGTCTGAGATCTGCAGGATGAAGATATCTGCTCCTTGTCAGTTCTTGCTTGTGTTGGGTAGAATCCGCTTGCCTGCCACATCTGGCACCTTTGTCCCAGATTCTCTCTGTAGTTATGGCTGCTAAGAGTGTCTCTGCTACCAACTCTGCCACTGCAGCCATAGCTAGCTGCAGTGTTCAGATCTCTTTCCTTGCTTGGATTTTCCCTCTCTGTCCAAACTCTCTGTATTGAGATGATACACTTGGTGTGACTCTGTAGCCTAAGACTGTTCACTGGAATACTAAAATGCTTTCTATGGGAGAGCTTGTTTAGCCTTCAGCTTCTCCTCTCCCATCTTCCCCCAAATCTCATGAATTTTTTATGAGTGTTTTTTTTTTAGGGAAAAATGTCATTGGTGTTTATATTTTGTGTTGGCATAAAATGAGCCTACTATTGTCTTAATTTAATAAAATAAAATTCTCTGGCTGGGCACCGGAGGCTCAGGCTTGTAATCCCAGCTACTCAGGAGGCTGAGATATGAGGATCTCAGTTCAAAGACAGCCCGGGTAGGAAAGTCTGTGAGACTCGTATCTACAATAAGAAACTAGAAAATCAGAAAGGGCACTGTGGCTCAAGCGGTAGAGTACTCACCTTGAGCTGAAGAGTGTAGGACCATTGCCGAGGCAGAGAGTTCAAGCCCCACAACCAACCAATTAAACAAAACAAAACAACAACAACAAAAACAAAAACTCTCTGATTCTATGACAGCATATATTTTGTGGGGAATGGTTAAGACAAGGTTGTCATTCTAAAAAATATATATATATTACCCCCCAAATAAAGGAACAATAGGAAATACATAGCAGGAAACTTATAAATCTTAATGGACTAATAGTCTGTCAGTTTGTTTTAAGTTTTTATCAAAAATGAAAGTAATACTGGATAATATTTTATTAAGACATTTAAATTTCTTTAACCCTGATATTTAAGGTTCAGTTTAAAAAGAAATTCAACAGGTGACAGTGTTTTCTCCTTACTTTTCCAAAGAAATGATTATTTCAACAGTATAGTGTATAGCGCAATATAACCAGAAAGCATTTTTAAGGAAAAAAAATTCCCATTCTTTTTTTGCTTATCTGTATTTAAAGCTGCATACCACATCTTACCCACCCTATTGTCTGTCTTCTCATTTGAAACATTTCAGTAAATGTGTCAGCCAGCAAAGTTTTACAAAATAGCATGCTTTCATTCATTGTGCTTTCCAAAATATATCTCACAAATGCCAACAACAAAACACAACTTGAAACATCTGTGGATTTTTCTATTTATGGTGCAAAGTAATCACTTTCCATAATCCTTAGAACCAGCTCTTCATAGGCATTAAATGCTCTTTCACTTCCATGCTTTAGAACAGCAGCATGTAACAATGGTGTACTTGTAAATTTGTTCACCACATCTGGTTTGTTTACAGCAAGGACTGACTTCATGGAAGATGGTAATAGATGAGTTGTGCAATTATGTAGTTTAAAAGGGCTCTGAGTTGGGGATAAAGAATATCCATGTATGTGGCTAAATATTTAAATTAAATCCTATAATGTATACTCCTTCAATTTTCTGGCTAACATGTTCTACAATCTAGGTATTTTTAAAAGAAATATTGTACGTTGTTTCCTTGGTGACAACGTAATTGGAAGACTTAAAATTTTCCTATACAATGGCCATCTGAAATGAGATGGATGTACTTAGGTTAGCATAAAGAAATTTTGGGACAGCATTAATGTTTGAATCTTGGATGGGATTTGGTTGGAATTGTGACAGGCTTTCATAGTATGAGAAGAAAAAAAAAGACCATACTAATACTTTTATCTGCCACATTGTTTTATTAGTTTATTCAAACACACACATATAAACAGATACACATTATGAAGACCCAGTCAGTCTGCAAGAAAATATTTTAATAGGAATTCCATAAAATATTTAGTCTGCTGAGATCTGATTAGAATTTTAAGAAATATCTAGTGGCTTCCACCCCTGGACAAGTTATTATCATTGGTGAAGATGTTGCCATTGGATTTTAGAATGCCCCAGGAAGACCTATGTGTTTAAGAGAAATGACATTCCAATTCCTCACAGACTGTGGAGTTCTTCTGGAGATTAAGTTCTTCAGAGTGAAACACATGAGAAAATAGACTCTCATCTTCTTTCTTCTTTTATCTTTTAATCATTCTAGGTAAAAACTTTTCTTTTTGACATACTCCCCTCCTTGATATTGTCTTGGCACTGGCCCCAAAAGCAATAAAACCAGCTGAACATACACTGAAACATTCAAACTTGTAAATCTGAGTAAGCCTTTCTGCTTAAAAAATAGACAATATCACTTATTTTGGTAGGTTATAAAGCTAACCCAAAGTTCTAGTCTTTCTAAAAATGTAGAGTATATTAAAATATGCTTCATTATAAAATATCTAACTCCATGTTGTATATTGTGTTTCTTATTCTGTTGATCCTAGCACTTACAATCAGGACCTAATTGTAAAACTGTTTGCAATAAACAATCACATTACTTTTATGATTCCATAATTTAAATTGTTTTCCTACATATTTATAGAATATTGTAGCTATAGAAAATCAATAAATATTGAATTTTGATATAGGATTACCTATCACTGCAAGTGTTGTCAAAATTCAACTAAACTGAAATGATTGTCATTGATATCTTTCTCAAGATTCCACATGTTTATACTTTCAGCTGACCTTTTACAAAATTCATACACCAAACATAATTTTTAGTTTGTTCATGCCATCATAGGAACATAAATATATGGCACAAAATGTTAATTAACTTTATCTGCTGTCATTAATGGAGTATACCTAATAGAATTAAGTATATACCCTCAGGGAAATAAGATACTTCCTTCTAAATCCAGACTTGCAGGCAGACAGAGAGACACCCACACACACACACATACACGCACACTCACACACACACACACATACTTACTACTCTGACTCAGGTTAGGTTCCAGACATTGGGTATCAGACAATGATCTATTAATCAAACTTGCTTGTCCAGATATAAAATACATTCATAATTCCACACATACAAAAACACCAGATCATTCAAAATAATGAAAATATAAAACATAACCACCCCGCTATGGGCCATCTACTCGCTGATTTCATTCATTTATGTGGATGCATTTTTCATAACATAATTAAAAGTCTTTTTGTATCTCTCTGATTAGCAGATAATATGTTAACATATGAGAGAAAATGTAGGTAAAATTACTTTTTGCATATGAAATAATGACATTTCTGAGGATAAAACATGCCTGATTTTCAGTTTGGTTGCCAAAATGGAACTATTAGACCTTTTGAATATTTAACTTTAAATCTGAACCTTCTAATTTGACTGGGATTTGAATTGTGTTACTTACAACATTAATGTAACATAAAAGCATTACTAAATAGAAAGAAAATTATAAGTTTATCACACCTTAATCCCTGAATTGACTTTATTATAAAAACAATTACATTTATGTAACATCATAAGCATCCTGAAACAAAATATGAGGTATGGAAACAGAAGACTCCATTTTTTGTTCAGTGTATGTACTCGTTATTTATAGTTTGAGATGATTCTGTCTTCTTTACCTTATGCATGGTATATTCATTCTCATCTTCAGGAAGGTGGGGGTGGGCACAGAGCTTTAGGGAAAGGGTGAAAAAATGAAGCAGTGGAGTTCCTTTAACATTGATGAAAGTGAACTATTTAACATATGGGTGGGGAAAGAAGGGAGGGAATGGGAAAATATGAGGGAACACAAGACATTTCATAAAAGGAAATGTACTCATTATCTGATTCATGTAACTGTAATCCCTCTATAAATCAACTTAATGAAAGAGTAAATTTATTTTAAAAAGGCAAACAAAATATTGTTTCTTAGAATCATACGAGTATGTTTTGTTCACTGGTTTGAGCTGGTTGAGTCTATCTCTGAAAATAGCTAAATTTACATTCATTGGGCAAATTTTTGAGCTACTAGTAGTTAGAAGTCAATTATGATTGGATGTTTTTCTGAGACTCTAATTCATTTATTTCTTTAATCTAATTTGTATGATTTCTATTTACCAGTTTTTGAATTGGCTTGTTCCTGTTTTTCAAGGACCTAGTGGTGCATTATTAGTGCTGATTTAAGATTGTTCTAATTTGTTGATGTACATAGTCAAAGCTATAAATTTTCCTGAGTATTGCCTGTGTTCTTGTGTCCAAGAGGAGGTAGTATTTTGTCTGTTCACTTCTACTGAATTCCATAAAGTTTGGAACTTCCCTCCATATGTCTTCAGTGACTCACTGATGATTTAGCAATGTGTTATTCAGTCTCTGTGAGTTTCAGAATTTTTTGTGATGCCTTTTGATGTTGAGATCTAATTTGGTCTCATTGTGGTCTGACATGATACGAGGAGTAATTTCATTTTTATTTTTGAATTTTCACAGATTTTCTTTGTGATCTAAGATATAATCTATTTTGGAGAACGTTCCATGAGCTGTTAAGTATAGCTTGTCAAACCAGGTATTTGGTTTTGATTTTTTGCTAGATTTTCACCTGGATGGCCTGTCCAGAGATAAGAATGACGTGTTCAAGCAACCAACAATGCGTTTGGATGTATGCATATTTTTAGGACAAGTAGTATTTGTCTGATGAATTTGAGAGATCTAGGATTCAGGGCATTGATATTTAGCATTGTGATATCCCCCTGACGGAGACTTTCCTTCATCAACATTTAATGTCCTTTTTAGTCTCTTTTTACTTTTATACCAATTTTAATTTAAATCCAATCTTATCTAATTAATATAACTACTCTGGCCTGTTTATGAGGTCCATTTTTAATTTGTAAAGATGATGTACAGAAGGGATCCAATTACATAAGTCAAATGATGAGCGTATTTCTTTTTCAACAGTGTCACCTCTTCCCTCATATTCTCCTAGTTTTTCCCTTTCAACCTCCTTCCCCCATATGTTGTATAGTTCATTTACAAGGTAGTGTCTATTGAGTGGCACTGCTACATTTATTCACCCTTTGTCCCACCATTTCTGTGTTTCCCCTTGCCCTTTACAAACTTGCATATAAGACCAAAGGTGCAGAAATTGAAACAAAAAAAACAGCATTCAAATTAAGATGGAAAAAGCAAAATAATAAAAACCTCTCATTATCAATTCTTGGAGATCAATTTGATGAACATTATTTCATATGATAATATTCATATAGCTATTGAGCCTTTGTGATCCTCTCCAAAGGGCATCCTCCTTTGATCTCACTGTATAAATGTTTAGAATCCCATGTAATTTATCATGTCCTAATGTAATGTTTTCTCTTTTATCATCCAACTCTGTTTTAAGTTGTAGAATTAAAGGCACATTCTAATACAACAAATGAGCGAAATCGGGCAACTTATATTTTTTGAGTCTGATTTTCTTCACTTAATATAGTTTTTTTCCCCATTACAGGATGGAATAGGAGAAATCCTAGGTCTCCTTGGCTCAGGCCGAAATTTTCTGAATAGAGACCCGGAAACACAACAAATCAAAGAAAGGTTGGACAAATGGGATTGCATAAAGTTGCAGAGCTTCTGCAGGGCAAATGACATAGCTAGCAAGATCAATAGAAAGCCCACGGATTGGGAGAAGATCTTTACTAGCCATACAACGGACAAGGGTCTCATATCTAAAATATACTTGGAACTCAAAAAATTAAACCCCCCAACAACAAATCCTCAAAGAAACAACTGCCCAATAAATAAGTGGGCGAAAGACTTAAAGAGAAACTTCTCTGAAGAAGAAAGAAGGATGGCCAATAGACACATGAAGAAATGTTCAACATCCCTAGCCATAAAAGAAATGCAAATCAAAACAACATTGAGATATCACCTCACTCCAGTTAGAATGGCAAGAATCAAGAACTCTAACAACAACAGATGCTGGAGGGGATGTGGACAGAAAGGAACCTTACTTCATTGTTGGTGGGAATGTAAACTTGTTCAACCACTTTGGAAAGCAGTATGGAGGTTCCTCAAAAGACTTCACATAGAGCTCCCCTATGACCCAGCAATCCCACTTTTGGGCATTTACACTAATGTTTACAAACAAGACCACACTAAAGCTACCAGCACAACTATGTTTATTGCAGCATTATTTACCATAGCTAAGATATGGAACCAACCGAGATGCCCCTCAGTAGATGAATGGATCAAGAAAATATGGCATATATACAAAATTGAATTCTATGCCTCCATCAGAAAGAATGACATTGCCCCATTTGTTAGGAAATGGAAAAACTTGGAAAAAATTATATTAAGTGAAGTAAGACAGGCCCAAAGATACGTAGGTCCCATGGTTTCCCTTATTTGTAATATCTAGTATATGTATGAGTCAAGCGGAAAAGGTCAGATAATGTGATGTCAGGAAAATGAACCCTTAGATGTGTATTTTAATGTTTTTTTCTTTCATGCATGTGTTTCTAACACATTTATAAGATTATCTCTTTGTTGCTTTGTATGTCCCTCCCCCACAGTATAACCCCTGCTTTCACTATATTTGATGTCAGTATAACTTGTGGAGGAGATGGGGAAAAACCAGTTGTTTAAGGATAGAGGTGGACCTGTTGCAACAATGAGAAGTATAAGTTGTCATGTCCAAAATGAGCTTTACAACGTTGGTGCGGGGGGGGGCGGGACGGGGGGGGGGGACGGGGGGGGGAGGAGAAGGATTGGGATTAGGGGGGGAGGGGGGAGGCTGGGAAGGGATGTGAAGGGTAAACAAAAGAGGAGGCTGCAATGCTTGGTAAGAAATGTACGCATTATCCTGCCCATGTAACTGTAACTCCTCTGTACAGTATGTTCACAAATAAAATTAAATTAAATTTAAAAAAAATAAATAGGTTTTTTCCAAGTATTTCCATTTCCTTATGAATGGTATAATATCATTTTTTCTGGGTGAATAGAGTTGCATCATACTGAAGAGTTTCTTCATGGCAAAGAAAAAAGTTAGCAGGGTATATAGAAAGAGAACAGAATGGAAGAAGATTTTTACTAACTAAGCATTAGACAAGGGTTTACATAACTAACCCATATTTACAGATCAAATAAACCCTCAAATAAACAAGAGCCCAATTAATGTATGGGATAATGACTTAAGGAGAACTTCATAGAAGAAAAGTGACAATGACAAATAGACATATCTCTCTCCATGAAAGAAATGCAAATCCAAACAACACTGAGATTCTTCTCATCCCTGTTACAATGCCATTATGAAAAAATGAACAATCCCAGATACTGATAGGGATGTGGTCCAAAGGAAACTCTATTATATTGGTGGAAATGTAATCTTGTTCAACGACTTTGGAAAACACTAGGGAGGTTGCTCACAAAAATGAATAGAAAGCTCCCTATGATACAGCAATTCCACTTATTGGCATTTATCCAATAGAGCAGAAACACGACCACACTGAAGCTGCCAGCACAATCATGTTCATTGTTGCATTACTTTCTGTAGCCAACATATGGAATCAGCCCAGATGCCTCTCACTGCAATAAGGGATCAAGAATAGTGTTCCTGTGTGTATATGAATTATATATATAATTTTATTGATTCCTATTTACAAGTATTTATGTATATATACATACATAATCAAATTTTATTCATCAATCATTAAGAATAATATTGCACCATTTTTGGGGGGGGGTCCAGGTGTGGGGCCTGAGCTCTGGGGCCTGGGCGGTGCCCTTCAGCTCTTCAGCTCAAGGCTAGCGTTCTACCACTTGAGCCACAGTGCCACTTCCGGCTTTTTTCTTTTTGCTTATGTGGTGCTGAGAAATTGAACTCAGGGCCTCATGCATGCAAGGCAAGCTCTCTACCACAATTTTGAGTATACAGAAATCATAGTTACTGGTCATGTATTTCTCAGGTTTGAGTATCAAGTCATTTCAGACAAAAATTGAATTTCATATATTTTATGTCAACAGTGATTTTTTAGAAATTGAATCAATCTTAATATGAGATAAGTAAAGCAAGATTTTCCATGACTTTTCCAATTATTCCTATAGACTTTAATATAACTTATTTTTGAATGGTAGGAAATTCATATTATACCTACTTTCTATAGAATAATTAAGAAATAAATGATCGTGATAGCATTCATTTTTCCTTCACTAGAAAGAATGAACCTCGCTATAGACGACAAAAAACTTCAATGAAAATGCCATAAAATTATGAAAAGTTTGAGTGACTATAAGTTGAATGAAATAGTCATTTTTGCAGGTCACAAAATGAAATCTCTTGAAGCTTCTTTATCTGTTAAATAAACTGTAATTGCATTCAAAATATTTCATTCATCTCTCCAACAATGGTATAACCAAACCAACTCCATGCCAAATAGCTTATCTGTTTAATTCAAGTAAATATTTAGGAACAGAAGTTATCACACTTGTATAGAAATATCTACCCACCATTCTAGAAATTAAATCTGAAATCATAAAGGATTGGGATTAATAATTAGCTTTCACTATGTTGCCATAAATAGGTTGTGAACCTTTTCAAGTGTGCACAGTTGTAGAGGAATGGTCACTGAGAACTTGTGATCAAAGACGATGTCAAGATCAAAGTCTTTCCTCCTCTTCCTTCTTTTCCTTCTCTGTCTCCTTCTCCTTTTCCTTCTCCTTCTCCTTCTTCCCCTCCTCCTCTCTCTCTCTCCCACTCCTATTCCTCCTCTTCTTTACTTTCTGTCTTCCATGAATACACATACTCCATCACATGTTCCTGACATTGTGTTCTGTGCCACCACCAACCCAAAGCAATGAGGAAAAGAAACATAAACTGAACTGAATAAAATCAGATGCCAAGGTTAATCTTCCCCCTTATTAATTAATTTTATAAAATATTTTGTCATATTAATTGGAGACTGACACAGCATGCTCTCATTTATTATAAGGGATAGGATTTACTGGAAAAAAATCTAACATCACCCTAATTAAATGATTTATTAAATCAATATTATATTAGGACAAATCTACTTTTAAATAACAGATATACTTCAACAAGAGGCAAAAAATTCACCTCTATGGTTTGCTATGAAAAGACAGCAGAATTCAAACTGTTCCTCATGGAAATTGACCTATAATTGGCAATATTGTCAATTTCATAAATGATTTAAGAAGACTGAAGAACAAATTTCAACTCTAAATAAGAGATAAAATTTACTTTGTCCCTGTAAACAACCTTTGTATTCTATCTATGTTTGGTCCACAAAATGAATTGTATTCTATTTTAATCATATTCTTAATTGACTTTAAGTGGTTGCATGGGAGTATCTGATTGACCATGCAGTTTATGAATAGTGTATAGTGAGTTATTTTGTTTTCTTTCTTCTCTTCTGAGGTTTGAACTCTGGGTCTGAGCGCTGTGCATGACCTCCATTCGATGAACACTAGAACTCTATCACTTGAGGCAAAGCAGTACTTTCAGATTTTTCTGACATTTAATTGGGGATAAGAATCTCACAGACTTTCCTACCTGGGCTGGCTTAAACCTCAATCCTCAGCCTCCTGAGTATCTAGGATTACAGGCATGAACCGTTAGTGCTATCTTAATACAATGCATCGTTTTCTTTTTGACCAGTCCTTGGGCTTGAACTCAGGGCCTTGGCAATGTCCACGAACTTCTTTTCCTCACACTGGCACTTTACGACTTCTGTCACAGTGCCAATTCCAGCTTTATTTTGTTAATGTAGAAGTGAGGAATCAAACCCAGGGCTTCACAGTATTCCCCTAAGACTACCACTAAGCCACATTCCCAGCTCAATACAAAGCTAGATGATCATTATCCCTCATTCTTTTCAATCCTATCTCATTCCTCAATTTACATAATTTTGTAGAGTATTCATTGACTTGCAGTGTCATATACAGTCACTCAGAGGATATATCACAGATCATATTTTATTGAAAGTCTTATTCATCAACATATTAAACGTGTGCATTATAGAATTCTGTGACTTTAAATTCTAAATTATCACTCAGATTCACCCATTACTATTCTAAAATTTTTCTTAAGGTTAATGCAAATGCAATCTGTAATTCTTCGATAAAGTACAATGATTAATAGAATGTTAAAGAGTTGGACTATGAATATCACCTTCAGTTCTAGAACATTTTTTCATCACTACCTTCTCAAAGTACTCCAATATCTATTATTAGTCACTTCCTGTGATCATTTCAACCTACGCTCCACTTTACCAACCATTACTTCATAGTCTACCACTATGGCTGTGTCCATTTTAAAAAGCTCATATAATTAGAAATTGAAGTTTATTTTATCCATTCCTCCCAAGTAAAATTAGTTTCCGAACCAAGTCCATATAAATTTTTCCCAGGGATATACCATATTGATTTGTATGTGTGTGTATAATTCTATAATACCCTCAATGGGAATTTCAATATTTTATTATATGTTATTATAAAAGTTTTCTTTTTTTGGGGGGAGGGGTATGGTCGTGGGGCCTGAACTCTGGGCCTGGGTGCTGTCCCTCAGCTCTTCAGCTCAAGTCTAGCGCTCTACCACTTGAGCCACAGCTCCACTTCCAACTTTTTTCTTTTGCTTATGTGGTACTAAGGAATCGAACACAGGGCCTCATGAATGCAAGGCAAGCACTCTACCACTGAGCCACCTTCCCAGCCCTATAAAAGGTTTTCTTATGTATATAATTGTACATGTGTTTTGTTGGACATATGTTGAAATATATTTTGTATATGAAATTATGATTCAATATGCTGGATCATAGAGGCAACTCTATGTGTAATATCTTAGATTGCCAGTATGTTTAACAAACTGACTATATCACTTTAACTGTCAAGCACCAATATATAAGGATTCCAATTTCTACATATTGGTTATGCACTGCTATTCTATTGTTTTTTCTATTTCCACTAATCTCTATATGTATGCAATGTATAGGTATGGTATGATTTTGACATATATTTTTTGGCTTTTGGTATATTATTATAAAGATATGTATTTGGATTTTTTTAGACATATTTAGGATAGTTAAAGCTTTTCATAGGCAGGATGGTTAAAGTTTTTCATAGACATTAATATATTTCTTATTCAAGTCTCTTTAAAAAAATGTATATGTATGCACACTATGTGCATATTCATATATTCATACTTATATGTGTTCATACACAAATACCTATATATGTATGCATTTATATGAATATACATATATATATATATGTTTATTATTATTTTCATTTTTCTTTTAAGTTAACATTTTACTTTATTTGCCAAACGTGTCCTTTATTGATTTTACTTTATTTTATTTTATTGTTAAAATGTTGTACAGAGGGGTTACAGTTACATGAATAAGGCAATGAGCACATTGCCTGTTGATCATTATTACCTCTTTCCTTCCTTGTTGTTGTGCCACTAACCCTTCGCTCCCCCAGCTCCCACCTTCCTTTCTCCCCATTCTTTGCAGCATGAAGTGGTAAGGTTCATTTCCAATAAAGTCTTATTGGTATCTGTGTTGCAATGGGTCATCCTGTGTCCTTGTTTCAGCGTTTTGTAATTCCCTTTACCCTCCCCAGATTAGACATGTATATACAAGATGCAGGGTATCAAAATCAAGTACAGTGACAACAAAGGATATTCCATAGGGGAAAGAACATACTAAGGAGGGCTGGGAAGGTGGCTCAGTGGTAGAGCACTTGCCTTGCATGCTCGAGGCCCTGGGTTCGATTCCTCAGCACCACGTAAGAAAAAAGCCAGAAGTGGCACTGTGGCTCAAGTGGTAGACTGCTAGCCTTGAGCTGAAGAGCTGAGGGACAGTGCCCAGGCCCAGAGTTCAGGCCCCACGAATGGACCGCCCCCCCAAAAAAAAAGAACATACTGGGGAAACAACAACAACAAAAATGAATAAAATGACATTGTACATTTACAACAGTAACAATAGAGACCGA
The DNA here is from genome assembly GCF_019054845.1 of Dipodomys spectabilis. NCBI lineage: Eukaryota > Metazoa > Chordata > Mammalia > Rodentia > Heteromyidae > Dipodomys > Dipodomys spectabilis. The sequence continues at coordinate 475,586 of NW_024870891.1, read as the reverse complement.
ACTCCCAAACATGTCCCTTATTACCAAGCTAGTTATTGCAATTCATGTCCTTATCATTTTTGGAACTTCACTAAAATGTTTTGTGGCCTTCCATGTGGACTTATATGTTCAATTTTTCCTAAATCTATCTATTCCTAAGATACCAGCCAGCTCTCTTCTGAAGCCAAAAAGCAGCCTTCTACAGCTTGGTTCCAAATCACTTGTATTTTTTCTTTGTACTAAGAATACTGATTCAAGCCCAGTGCTGTTGGCACATTATATAATTGTAGCTACTCAGGAAGCTGAAATGAGGATCGTGGTTCAAAGCCAGCCTGGGCAGAAAAAGTCCATGTGACTCTTATCTCCAATAAACCACCAGAAAACCAGAAGTGGCGCTATGGCTCAAGTGGTAGAGATCTAGCCTTGAGCTGAATAGATGAGTGACAGCTCCCAGGTCCAGAGTTCAAGGCCCACGACCACCACCAGCAACAGCAACAACATGGACCAAAGGGTCCTACCCATAATACCTTCCTTCTACAGCAAATCACACAACCTCCAAAATCCACATAATTGAATCATTTAAAGACAAATGATGAAGCAACCTCTTCATTTGTAGAAATACATACTTGCGACAAGGATGGAAAAGGCACTGAGACCCAAAGGAAGATTCCATAGATAAAGGAATGTGTCCCACACACTTCCAACTATAAATCTGGGAAATCAGTCATCTTTGTCATACTAATAAAAACCACAAAAAAGCTAACTGTGGAATTCAAAAGGATTGCATGAGAACAAGTGTTCATTGTGACAGCACAGTAACTTCAGTTCAAATTATTATGTCTCTCTTTCCTTGTCTTTTCCCACCTCATTCTTGAATTCTGAAGGTGAGATTCTGGGAAGCCAGTTCCCTTTGGTCCAGTAATTAATGAAAGTGAACAGGTGATTGGAGATTCAATTTCTTCACATATTTATTGGATTCTCATTTTTTATTAAGATTATGGAGAAATAATGTGATTGCAAAACACAAGAAAGTCTTAACTTTTCCACTAATTTCTAAAATGCCTGCTGTAAGAACAATAAAATTAACGAAAGAAACAACAATATAAAGCTATTTGTGGTGTGTTGATACCAGGAGAAATTGAAATGTCACATATAAATACCAAATTACATTTACAAAGCACAAACCCTAATTCTTCACTCAGCTAATGTGATAATTAAACATTTATATTTTCTAACAAAATCACCATTGAGAATACCACAGTCAATTTCATTCACAGAAGCAAAGCTGCAAAGAACTGCTAAAATTTTTACCTATTCTTTCCTGGAGTTGAGAAGGTTGATTCTGCTGACGTTGACTGTTTGATCCTCTTCCTCTTCACAAATAAGTGTGCCTATGTAGAACAATTTATACCTATACCTTAACTTTATAGGTGTCTAGCCTTTCTGGTTGGATCTTCAGTCTGAGTACCACCTACAGAGCATATATAGTTTATGAACATGGACCATGCCTTAACAAGCAAAAACATGCTCTAAAACAGTTCTAACAGAAACATCTGTGATAATGGAAATATTCTATATATGCATTGTCTAACACACTAGCCACTGGCAATATGCGATTAATGAATCTCAAATGTGAATAGTTTCTGAAAAATTAATTCTTCCAATTTCAGTTAAATGAAATTTTAAATCATAAGATTCATCTACTCACTGTTATCTGAACAGCTCGGATTCCAAATAGGGAAGATGAAGTTCTCACAAAGATGATGATAAAATATAATCCAAGTGAAGAAGTTTCCATTAGATACTAACTGAATGCCTATGAATTATCTGAGCTTTCCTGTCTGATAGAATTGAGCCATCACTCACCTAGATTGACAGCTGGGAGGAAAGGGGTGGGAGATAAACATAAGCTACTTGGGATACTGAGAGTTGCTCCTTGAAGATGAGGGTTATGCATGAATATTTTCTATATTTAGTAGGCAGCAAAGTGTGTGGAATCCTGTAGGTAGAAAATAATGATTGTATTTCAATCAAACAGGTGATCTGTTTATCAAAATGGGAGAGAAGTCAGACAGGTGAATTCTATAAATATACAAACTATATAGAGAAATTTTGCTATGTTCTATTCCATGATAGGCCCTGGCATAAACGTTGGCACTTTGTACATACTCTGTAAATACTCACACACTAAAAAACAGAAATGTAATCCTTTATTACTGCTAAAATACATAGAATATCTTCATAATATATATTTGTGGGCCTATTTTTTCCCTTAATTTCTTCCACACCTACATTAAGAAATGGCTCTAAGAGAAAAGCTTCTAAATGTGTTAAATTTGAATTCCATCAATTTCTTTTGTTAAATTGTACTCTAGATAGGATTGAGGCCTTAGGGTTAGAAAAATAGTAAGTATTCTCAACAAATCGTCATGCCTCATTTTTAAGGGGAGCTATGCCTTTATTAGGAAAAATATGTATTGGTCTTGGTAACCAGGAACATTCAAGAAACAAAAGAAAAAGAACAATTCCATGGCAGTCTCAAGTGTTTGCATATCTTCAAGTGAACACTAGCTGCTCTATATTCCGTAGCATATTTGCAAGCTTTTTCTAAGCTATTGTCATCCTCCAGAGTAAAGTTCAGGCATGCCTATTGCTCATTATAAAGATCGCAGTTGCTCAAACTCAGAACCCATTGTTTATATAAGCTTCACATGGCTATCTTTACTTCACTCAGTGGCACTGAGGGATGAGAGATACACTTGAAATTTGTAAATATACACATACACACATATCTCACTGGCTTTCACTATTACTGTAAAAATTAAGACCTTTTTGTCTCTGACCCAAGAGCATCATAAATCGTCTAGCATCCATTAAAGTGTGACAAGTTCATTATTAACTTGTAAGTAGGTTAAATCTCTAGCTTCACACAATTCTAAATACTCATATGAAGAAAAATACATACCAAGAGTTTTGGTGTGCTTCTATATTACGAAGCTCTCAATATTCATCTTATTTGCCTGGAGGAGGCAAAAATGCTTGATAGGAAATGTACTCATTACCTTGACATGTAACTGTAACCCCTTTGTACAGTATTCTTACAATCAAATATGTACAAAAATGAAAAAAAAAAAGAAATTGGAAGTCACGTATTTCCATTAAAACTAACTAAATTTAAGGCCTGTAACTTTCTACAGGTTTTTAAGGACCAAATAAGTTGTGGATATGCCCCAAGGCCTTTACGAAAAGCTAAGGGAGAGATATTCAAAAGTGGCAGTAGAGCCACTTTTGACCAGAGCGTAATTATGTAGCTTTACTTCACTGTTACCATAGCAGGAGTTCAAATCAATATGATGGTTCGTAGTTACAGGACCAGAAAACATACTGGAAATTGACATCAATGAAGGGTCATTCATTGTTGGAAAACATAAATCAGGATGCACCAAAGGTTGCAATCAACAGTGTCCAAAAAAGCAACACAGAAAGGGATAAAGTTATTGCAAGTATATATTTGATAAGTGGTTCACATCAAGAATATATAAAAAACGGGGCTGGGAAGGTGGCTCAGTGGTAAAGCGCTTGCCTCGCATGCATGAGGCCCTGGGTTCAATTCCTCAGCACCACATAAGCAAAAAGGAAAAAAAGCAGGAAGTGGCACTGTGGCTCAAGTGGTAGAGCGCTAGCCTTGAGCTGAAGAGCTGAGGGACAGCGCCCAGGCCCAGAGTTCAGGCCCCACGACCGGAACCAAAAAAAGAAAAATAAAGAATATATTAAAAAACATCATTGCAATGACACACAACCTGATTTTACAATGTGCAAAGAACTCAGATGTTTCTCCAGAGAAGACAAACTGTTAACAAGCCTACGAAGAAGGTGTTTAACATCATTAATCACCACTAAAGTGTAAGTCAAAATAATGAAGAAAATAACTCCTTCATATGAATTAGGTAGGATAACTACAAAAAAATAAAGTAACAATATTGACAAAAGTGTGGTAAAATTGGAACAGTTCTATGGGAAACAGAATGGTATCTTTTCAAACAATTAAAAACAGGATTATTCATACCTATAATCCTAACCACTCAGGAGAGGAGGCTGAAATGCAAGGATCACGGTTCATAGACAGCCTGGGCAGAAAACTAAAAGAGGATCTGTCGTTTAGAGTGGTAGAGCTCTAGCCTTGAGGAAAAGTTCAGGGACAGTGACTTGGCCCTGAGGTCAAGCCCCATGACACAAAAATTTAAAAGAAAAGAAAGAAAAGAGAGTTTTCATGTGATCCAGTGACTACAATTCTGGGCATACACTCTAAACATCTAAAAGCAAGGTCTGGAAGAGGTCTTGTACACTCATATTCATTTTGTATAATACTCAAAACATGGAGGCAATCCAGTGGCCATCAACAAATGAATAGTTAAAGCAAATGTGGTTTATACATACAGTGGTATATTATTCCAACTTCAAAAAGAATTATGGGGCTGGGAACGTGGCTCAGTGGTAGAGCGCTTGCCTTTCATTCATGAGGCTCTGGGTTCGATTCTTTAGGACCACATAAGCAAAAAGAAAAAAGCCAGAAGTGGCGTTGTGGCTCAAGTGGTAGAGTGCTAACATTGAGCTGAAGAGCTGAGGGACAGGGCCCAGGCCCAGAATTCAGTCCCCACGACTGGACCCCCCCCCCAAAAAAAAGAATTATGTGACATATACTATATTATGGATGACTCTTTGGAACACTGCTAAGTGAAATAAGCCAGTCATAAAAAGATCAAATATTACATGATTATACTTATATCAGTAGTTACATAGAACAGTCTAATTGATAGAGAAAGGAAACAAAATCATACTTGATGTATACCTTGAAGCAGAGGAGAGTGGAAAATTGTTTTAATAAATAAAGAATTTGAATCTTAGAGGATGCAAAGAGTGTGGACATTGAGATTGTACAATATTGTAAATGCACTTATTACTACTATGTTATATTCTTAAAATGATTAATAAAACCTGGGAGAGAATTATGAAGGGGTTAAGCATAATCATGGTACATTGTATGCCTATGTGGATATATCAAAATGAAAAAATCCACTTATTTAAGTAGGTAATGCTAATAGAATTGAAAAAAGAAAATAAATTTTAAGTTAAGTGTGCAAGTTTAAGTCAGAGGGCTTTGCTTCTTCAAAACAGCAATTTAGATATCCAATTTATCTGTTCACATATTGTTGATGGGACATCACAATGTACAGTGCCCTGTGAGTAACAAGTGCTTATGTGCCACTCAGAGGGAGTTAAACCACTTCATCTGGGTAGTTATGGATAAAAGGTAATGGTTGGAACTGGCTCCAACATGGTGGGGATGAATGATGCAGCCAAAAATACACACCCTTTTCCCATGAAGCTTTAGGTGCTAACACACTTTTTCTGAATATGGTCTGGGGAGTGCACCTATACTTCCCATCCAATCAAAAGTGCTTTCTGTGCTTGTGGTCTGAGATGGGGCATCCAATAAGGAAAAATTCCATACTTATGTTCTGAGACTAGGAAACCAATTATGAGACAATATGTCCCTCTTTACTCTGGGGAGTCTGTTTCACTGCTCTGTTTTTGCTTTAAGGTAGAGACTGTTGCACTGCTCTTTTTTCACTTTGAAGAAAAACTGCTTTAAAACCTGTTCTGCTCTCTAATTCTTTAAAGAAAACAAACCCGAGACATAGACAATACTGTTATTCTGAAGATGTTGAGGGCAGGGAAGCATTGACCTTCAGCTTTGAGACTATATTTAGATTAGAATTTGATAAGTTAGGTGCTGTGGTTTCAGATTAATCTGAACCAGGCTAATGTCTGCATTTTCTCAATTTTTCAACTAGAATCTCTAAAGTATTAGGAAAAAAAGGAAACAAACAAATAAAAAACAACAAGAACCTGATATTAGGCAAGCAAAGGCTCCAGAAATTCTCAGATTTCTTCCTTTTTTCTTGTATGAATCTAATAAATGAAAATTAATGCAGCAAACTAGCATGTTTAAGGTGTTAAAGTCTGTAGAATGTGGTTTCTTTTCTTCCTCTTATTCTGAGATAGAAATTGCTCTATCCTAAAGCCAGAGGATGTTTTCTTCACAAGCTAGATCAGGTTCGCTGAATTTTGCTTTCTTAAAAATTGCCTAACTCCTATAAGAGGGAATTGAAGACTGCTAGGCAGGTGGGATTGAGTGTGAGATGTGGGAAGTGTTCTCATACTCTGCATCTAGAGGGCTAGAAAATATGATGATCTGCTCGCTGCCTCAAGCAATTCAGAAAGTGGCTCACAGTTTCTAAAACTTACTTCCAAACTTTCACCTTCTCCTTCCCACCAAGAATTCCCCCTCAGGCTTCTTCTTGCCATAGTGTCTTCACAGCTTAGAACTGCTTTGCCTCAGAAATGTGGCATCAGAAGTGTGCCCTGTGGTCAGCCAAGAAGCTGGTATCTGACTGATTCATCTATGGCTCTGAAAATGCTGCAGCTCAATCTGTGCTCTGTGCTCAGGGCTCAGTAAGCATGCTTACGTCCATAGTTACATGCTTTCAGAGAGCAGTCTTTCCTCTTTCTTTAGCTGTAGGAGCACAAGTATAATGAAGCAGCCACACATAACTTTTGGTTTCATAACCACTTGCAGAGGTGAGTTGCCAAAGGGAACCAAGGCAATATGCGAATAAGGTGTTTTCACCTGGAAGCTCATAAGGCTCCATTCCAAAAAGGGAGCTGCTTATAATAAATTCTGTCTGGGAATGGACTGTGTAGGAGTTAGAATAATATTTTTCTCTGAAAATGATGGATTGAGGGAAAGCATTGACTAAGCCTAATCATCTTCCAAAAAGCTATATAACGAAAGTATATCCTGTTACTAAAATCATTCTAGGGACTTGAAGAATAGTTTAACTCATAAAGCACAAGCTGAGTAAGAATTTTCTAACAATTTCTGGCCTGGTTGTCCTGGTTTAGTGGATTGCTCTGAAATTGTTAACCCCTTTCAAAATAACCAGCTGAGCTGCAAAAGAGCCAATAGAGCAAGATTGTGAACACAACTTGTTATCAATACCAGAAGTAGTAACTCATTAGGGGTATAACCTGGGCAGACTTCCCACTCAGAGTGGTTGCTTCCTGTCAATAACATGCCCTTTAACAGAAATAAACTTTGCCATGCTAAGTTCCTTTCGACCTGGTGGTCTTTCTTGGGATATTGGGTTACAGTAGGGGAGTATTCCCAACAATGGGGGACTAGTCCAGGATCCATGTTATGCAAGGGAGATGTAGGGAGACCCTCAGGAGGAGACACATCCTGACTTGTTGAGATAGCTCAAGGTTGGGTTAAACACCATCCGTTGTGGTAAAGGATGCAAAGTGTATCAGCAATTTCAGGAAAGGGCCAAGGAAGCACCTCAATAAAAAGTAATCTCATACATCAGCCATGAGAGAAAAAATTGGAGTAAAGCATACTACCTGGTTGGTTGGGGATTTTTAGGGGCTGAGTGTGTCTTAGGCACAAAGAGAACTTGAGTCTCAATGTGTGTTTTCATTCCCTGGCCCAAGAATAAAAATGTGGGAGCTGGAGAAATCTTCAGTAACGGGAGAGTTAAATATGAGAAGGGTGAACAAGAAACTTACAATAGGGAGTTTTACATGCATCAAAAACTGAAATCACAAGAGACCTGCTAAGATGGGGAAATAAGAATTCTAGGCCTAAGGAACCTAAGAAAAATGATCTAAGGACCTGCTTCTGATAATCCATAGGAAGAATGTTGACAAAGGTCTGAGAACACTATTATATAATGGATGATTTTCATTATGGAGCTCCATAATGTGCACGTGTCCAAACAAAAACTTGTTATGAATATGTGCTTGCATTTGTGTGTTTTAAATCTTAAATCCTGAAAGGGGATCTCAAAAAAGTCCTACTCACTAAACTCCCTCAGCTGCCCACTTTGACTCTGAAGCCTGGATTGATCCTCCAGCTGATCCAAGGATGTATGGAATTGAACCTTAGTTTCAGAAGCAGACTCTCTGGGTAGACTTAAAATTCAAGTAAAAAACCAGGTGCCAGTGGCTTGCACTACTCAGGATATGAGAATTAGAGTTCAAAGCCAGCCCAGGCAGGAGAGTCCTTGAGACTCTTACCTCCAGTTAACCACCAACAGTTAGAAGTGGTGCTGTGGCTCAAGTCGTAGGGCTTTTGCCTTGAACTCTGGGCCTGGGTGCTATCTCTGAGCCCTTCAGCTCAAGTCCTATGACAAAGAAAATAATGCTTTGGTGAAATGGGTTAAATATTCTGCCCACCATTACTCTTAAGATTCTGTGGCACAGAAACCAGAAAAACAAGTGGTCCACTTCCTACTATGATGAATCTCAGATCCTCAAGGGCATGGAGTGCATGATATGTCATTCAAACACGGCCTGGGGAAACTTGTAAGACCCTGCTGATGCTGTTCACAAGAGTATGGATCTAAGACAAAAACCCTATCTTCCCAAGCCAACTATATCTCTTGCTTCTCTAGGTACGGGGAGGGGTAATTGGCATTTCTGGGAAACTTATCAAGATGCAGTGGAATCAAAACCTTGAAGAGATGAGCAGTAATCACTAAATATAGTCAGGGGAGATATCTAATGGTATTGTGGAGGACCAGTGTTGTAGACCTTCCTGGCCAACTAGAGTAGAACCCGTACTTTGGCTCAATTGGCCATCCCTTTCACCCTAGCATTTCATGCAGCTGTCCATTCTCAAACATTTTATACTAGTTAGGAGAGACTCCTTCCCTAGAGGGTCATTCGTATTTCCTAATTACTTAGGTGCTTTCCAGGATCCCCCCTGACAAAGTTTCCAAAAAGTTCAAAGCTTGAAACCAGAAAGCACCTTATGAATCAGTTTTATTCTTATGATTAGTATAAATAAAATATTTTGGGAGTTGGGAATATGGCTTTGTGGAAAATTGTTTTTCCAGCATGCATGAAGCCCTGGGTTTTATTCCTCGGAACCACATAAACAGAAAAGGCTGGAAGTGGCACTGTAGTTCAACTGGTAGAGTGCTAGCCTTGAGCAGAAGAAGCTCAGGGAGCCCCAGGACTGGCAAAAATAAAATATAGAGTAGAATAAAATCAAAAGAGGTTTGTTATTTATACTAAAAATTTTTTTAATCCATAAACTAAATGCTCTAGTAGGATGGCATGGGAAAATTAGCTGTAGAAACATTATCTGACAAGGTAAGAGCTTCTGTGGTGATTGGAGACAAAAGTTGCACAAAGAACTTTTTTTTCGGAGGGGGGGGTTCCGGTCGTGGTGCCTAAACTCTGGGCTTGGGCACTGTCCCTCAACCCTTCAGCTCAAGGCTAGCACTCTACCACTTGAGCCACCAGCCACTTCAGGCTTTTTTTCTTTTTAGCTTATGTGGTGCTGAGGAATCAAACCCAGGGCCTCAGGCATGCAAGGCACACACTCTACCACTGAACCACCTTCCCAGCCACTGCACAAAGACCTTAGAAGGTTTGAACATTGGCAAGTGAGTTAACTAAAAACTCAGACGAAGAGCTGGGAAGGTGGTTTAGCGGTACAGAGCTTGCCTTGCATGCATGAACCCCTGGCTTCGATACCTCAGCACCATGTAAGCAGAAAAAGCGCTGTGGCTCAAGTGGTAGAAAGCTATCCTCGAGCTGAAGAGCTGAGGGACAGTGTCCAGGCCCAGATTTCAGGCCTCACAACCAACAAATCCAAGAACAAAGAAAAGAAAAAAAGAAAAAAAAATATGGGCACTGTTGGCTCACGCCTGTAATCCTAGCTACTCTGAAGACTAAGATCTGAGGACGGTCATTCAAAGCTAGGCAAGGCAGGTAAATTCTGTGATACTCTTATCACCAAGAAACCACTCAGAAAACTGGAAGTGGTGTTGTGGCTTAAGTGGTAGAGGACTAGCTTTGAGTTGAAGAGCTGAGGGACAGCACCCAGGCAAAGTGTTCAGTTGCAAGACCGACCAAAAAAAAAAAAGGCAAGCTACACCTAAAGGGTTTCCTACCAAGAGGGATATGATGCAAATTCATTCTTGGAGCAGACACTCTGTGTATGTATTCCAATTTTGAGTCTACCCAGATTCAAATTGAAACTGAATAAGTGAGGTAAATACTGTGGTGATTGTGTCCACAAAAGGACTACTGCTATGACTGTGTGGCAGGGAAGCCACACAAGAGGTCCTATTTGTGCTGTCATGGAGCTCAGACCCCATGTGCATGAAATTCATGATAGATCAGCAAAATGTCATCTGAGACAACTTGGAACACCTTGTTACTCTTCTCAGAAGCAAGAGTCTATTTGAAAAATCCCTGAAACTGATCAGCTCTATTCTTTCCAGGTCAACTACGTGGGGAAAATTGGACATTTCTGGGAAACTTACCTGGATGTAGTGAAGGCCAACCCTTTGAGATGAGCAGGAAGTACAAATCATAGCCAGGGGAAATGTCTGGTGGTATTCCAGGAGACTACTATTGGAGATGTTACGGGCCAACTGGAGTGGAATCTGTGCTTTGGTTCCATTGGCCAATCCACACCTGACCATTCTCAAACACCTTAAATTACGTAAGGAAAGACTTCTTAGTTAGAGGGTCATTCAAACTTCATATTTGCAAAAACAAACTACATATTTACAAATTTCATATTTACTTAGGAGCCCCTGAAAAGTTCCCAAAGAGCTTAAAGCTAGAAACCAGAAGCAGCAGCTTAAATTAATTTTATTCTGTTGATCGCCATAACCTATGATCTTCATAATCGAATTATTCCAATATGTGCTTTTATTTATCAGCAGGATTTGTTTATTGGAAATGCCACCATGTAAAAGTAACTAGAAGCCCCTGGTAGGATTGAATGGGAAAAGTTTGGTCTAAATATAATACTTGATCAGATAAGATGGTGATAAGTGAAATGAACCCCAACATAGGGGCACAAGTGGTTTTTTCATTTCTTGCTATTGTTTCTAACATAGTTATAATGTTCCATGTGATTTTTGTTTCTTTGTATTCTGTCCCCCCACCCACCCAAAACGGCATAACCACTGTTTCCAATGTTTTTGATGCTGGTGCCCTCCATCTTGTATATAGAGTTCACTAGATTGAGGAGGAAAAGGGGAAAAAACTTAAAGGGGAATACAGGTTGACCCATTATAACAATGAGATGCACAAGACACTGTTGAAAAACAAACTTTACAATTTAGGCAGGGGTCGGGGAGAGTGTATGGAGTAGTTTTGGAGCTAGGAGGTTAGGGATGGTAGGGGACATATAAAGGAGGAGGTAACAATGCTTGATAGGAAATGTATGCTTTACCTTGCTCATGTAACTAACCCCTCTGTACAGTATTTTTACAATAAATATATAAAAATAAAAGAATAAATATACTTCAAAGGTAATCTGTGTGGTGGTTGGAGGCCAATGATACAGAAAGACTTACAAGGATTGAATACTGGAAACAAATTACCTAAAAACTGAGATGATGCTGAGTATAATCCTAAATGCTCAGGTGGCTGAATTCTGAGGATCTTTGTTTGAAGCCAACCCAGACAGGAAAGATGAGACTTTTATTTCCAATGAAGGTGCAAAAAAAGATACTACTGAAGTTGTGGCTAAAGTGGTAGCCTTGAGTAAAACTGCTCTGGCACAATGCCCAGAGCATGAGATCAAACCCAAGACCAATCCCCCAGTCACTTATAAAAAAGGTTGTGTGTCTGTGTGTGGTGGCAGATCCCTTTACTAGTTTGATGACAGAATGAGCATTTTAACAATGAGTCATGGTGGCAATATTTACCTCTTTAGTAATTGTTTCCTTAGTAATGTGTGCACAGGTGCTTTATCTCTCCTATAACAGGTTTTGTTCAGTGACTGACTGAAAAACTGCCTTAATCAAACCCTTTTTTAAATCAAAATATCTTATTGGATACTGCTGAATAGGAAAGTCAATGATTATTGTTTGGAAGAAAAGAAAGCAAAATCAGATGGGAGAATTGTAGAAGTTAAATCTTGAAGTGCTTGACTGATATAAGCACTGCCCTTGTAAAGGTAGTCAAAACCTTACTAATGCTATTTTAGAGAAGTGCTAGGGGCTAGAGACATGGCACTAGTAGTAGAACACCAGCTGAGTAAAAGTTGGTTATTTTTCATATGGCCAGGTGTTCGGATTTGGTTGATTATTAAAGCTTTTGACTAGTTTGAAAGGGGTCAAAATTTTGATCCATCATGAAAGATGATCCCAAAGGTCAAATTCATGGGAGCCAGTGGTGGGCTGCCTAGCCAGTGTGCTTATTCAACTTGGACATGCAACAGGATGCCTTCTGCAGGAGTAAACTTTGCCTTGCTGAGATGGTGTTTGTAGGATACCTTAATTGCCCCCGGTATTTCCAACACAGATCTTCTGTGCCATTCATGAGGCATCCTACACATCCAGCCGCCCTGTTGAGCCAACCTCCTGGATGGTCTAAACATGCCATTCCTGGTAGCTGATAATGGAACTAGGTATAAAGTTAATCTGCAACATCAGGAAGAGCTACAAACAGACACACTCAGAAGCAAGCAACTTCATGCATTGGCCTTGCTAGAAAAAAATGAAACTATGTATCCTGCTTTGGTACTTGTGTCTTTGTAGGGATGGTGTATGAGAGAAGTGTCTTAGATTCAGGCTCTTAAATTCTTTCTGTCTAAGAGTCTTGATCTGCAAATTCATTTGTCCAGCTAGGAAGAGTGAAAAGTTGGAGATGGAGTCATCTCTGAGAAAAATCTCTAATAATGGAGTTGAGAAAAGGGAAGAACGAGAAACACAGTCTGAAGGGAAAAGTGTACCAAAAAATCTTACTCTCATTACAGCATGTCTCTGTGATTTAAGAATTCTAAACCTAGGAAGCTCAAGAAAATTGGAGCTAAAAAGCCTCCCTCAGACATTCTTAATATTGTCTTCTTTTAGGGAGAATGTGGGGAAAGCTATGAAAATATGTGTTAAGGCTCATTTTTATTTTTGAGCTCTAATTTTAATGTTCACTTGTTAAACTAAATCCTCTATATGCCTGTCTCTGTGTAAATACTCATCAACATGAAATATAAAGTGATTTTGATAAAAAATAAAAATGACTCAGAAGAAATTATAAATACAAAACAATCTTCACAGAAGCAAACTCTCAGAGATATTTCATGACTTTGACAAGGATAAAGTGGGTGAAGTTAGTATAAATTTAGAAGTATGACAATGCACAAAAACATAACAAGATACTCATATATTTCATTATATAACCCAAAGCAGAAAGCAAATGTTGTTTAGATGATTTTTAAAATCCAGTCTCTCAGGTACTGGGAAGGTGGCTCAATGGTAGAGTGCCTGCCTTGCATGCATGAGGCCTTGGGTTTTTTTTCGCAGCATCACATAAGCAGAAAAAATTGGAAGTGCTGCTGTGGCTCAAGTGGTATCACTAGCCTTGAGCTGAGGGACAGCACCCAGGCCCCAGAGTTCAAGCCCCGTGTCCAACAAAATAAAAATAAAAACAAAACAAAACAAAACAAAGTCTCTCACTTTTCTTGCTTCAACATTGTAATAACTCTGCTTCAGCCTAGGGCTAATATTTTAGGTGTGGACATGTATCAACACTCCTGAATCAGACTCTACTTGATCATTTTTTAAATACATATTTTGTTCTTAATTTCCCTCTTTATAAATCCACATGCACCTATAAAAAATGGTGTGGCCATCCCAATACCCTTCTCAAAGTACCTCCTAATGACAACTTACAAAAAGTTGTATTATATTACAAGAAAAACAATGCTACAAATAAAGAAAACCAATAATTAAATAATAATGATTAATAAAATAAAAAACAAAACAATTATCATTTTTTCAGTTTTTGAAGTGTACTACAAATTAGATTTTATTATTGTCATATTTCTTTACATTTAACACTGGCTAAGATTATGACGTTCAACAAGAATTTTATAGGCTATGAGTAGTGTTTAAATCACCCACTAAGATTATCATTTATAGTTCATCTAATAATTTGTATATGGCTTATATCATCATTTGTTCCTCACTAACATATAAAGTAAGGAAGGCCTACAGTTTTAACAGAAACTGTGTAGATAACATAGTCAACTCTTTATTCTGCTCCTTTACACAAAGACTTTGCAACTTCTCATTAGTAAGGTTTCAATAAACTCTGAAATGTACATACTTAGTAGTAGTTATGTGCTACCATAAATCTTAAATACTTTGTAGAAAAGTATTATGACCTGCCCAACAGTCCCAGTTTTGGCATATATAAGCAAATTCCCAAAATTAAATATATTTAAAACATTAAATATTTTAACAAACCTTAACACTTGCTGCAGTGTTCATTATGACAGGTCCCTTGTATAGAATAATTGAATTCCTCCTCCTACACATCTCTTGAACAACAAATATCTGGAATTATTTTGTTTTTGACATGTCAATCTTGATTTTTTCTTAAATGTGTACTTATGTAAGAAGTACATGGTTCTAAAATTTCATGACAATTCTTTTAAACTTACGTTTTGTTGTATTGTCTAGTTTAAGAAAATCAATTACAATTTATATATAAAAAATGTTCTTTGCTCAATTCAGCATCACATACACTAACATTGGAATGATACAGAGATTAGCTGGCCCCTGTGCAAGGATGACAGGCAAATTTCTGAAGCATTCCATCGCCCAATTTGTTAGGAAATGGAAAGACTTGGAAAAAAATTATTAAGTGAAGTAAGCCAAGTCCAAAGAAACGTAGGTCCCATGGTTTCTCTAATTTTCAATAACTAATATATGTCTGGGATAAGCAGAAAAGGTCAAAAGTTATGTGTATATGACCAGATAAGATTGTGTTAAGGGAAATGAACCCCAAGTTAGGGACACAAGTGGTTTTTTTTTTCTTGCTATTTTTTCTTACATACTTATGACGTGCAGTGTGTTTTTTTTTTGTTTCTTTATATGTTCCTCCCCCATGCTATAACACCTGTTTTCACTGTATTTGAAGTTGGTGTGCCGACATCTTGTTTATACTCTCCTCTAATTTTTTGAGAGGAAGGACAAAAAAAACCAAAATGCTTAACTAGGGATACAGGTTGCCCCATGTAACAATGAGATGCACAATACACTATGTTGTAAAGTGAACTTTAAAATTGAGGCCGGGAAATGGAGGGGGTTAATGGACTTGTGGAGGTGGGAGGGAAGGGATGGTAGGGGAACAATAAAGGAGGAGGTAACAATGCTTGTTAGGAAATGTACTCATTACCTTGCTCATGTAATTGTTACCCCTCTGTACAATATTTTTACAATAAAAATGTATAAAAATGTTCTGAGATGGAAGAGTTTATTTCCTTTATTTTACTCATATAATTTCATTAGCAAAGAAATTCATGCAAAACTCCGATATGAAGGTAATTTGAATAAATATGTTTGTGAACACACGCATGTGCTTAAGCACTTGCATGTGTGTTGGCGTGCTCAGAGTTTCAAATCAGGGCTTCAAGTCTTGCAAGGCCTTTTCTCTCTAGACTGGTGTGCTACTAAATGAGCTACATCTCCATTCTTGGCCCTTTGCTAGTTCATTAAAATTTTTGAAAAATAATCTCATGAATTTCATTTGCCCTGATTGGGTTTCAACTGTTATCCACAGATCTCAGGCTCCTGAGTAGATATCCCAAGTAGTTAGGATTACAGGTCTGACAAACCAGCAAAGACTTTCAGAATAACGCTAAAGTAGAAGAAAATTTACTTCAGAGGGGCATGTTTTAGCATCTCCAATTTTAAAGCATTTTGGAGTGATTATTTATGATTTTTTAAATTTTTGGTTACTTATAAGAAAGTAGATGATGATATTTAAAAGTTTTAGTACTTTTTAAAAAGGATACTGGAATTGTGGGACAGAAGAAATTTGCCTCTCTTTGGACCTCAATGTATAAGCTCAGCTCTGAGAATGATAAGCCAATGTCACCAACACAATCTGTGTTGAAGACAAATGTGACAGAAAACAATCACCATGGGCAGTATGAATATTGAATTGAGAGTGTCATAGAATGGAGAGATTTTATCTACCTTTTGTGTATTGCTGAAAGACTTTTGGAAACTTTGACTCATTTCCTTCCTCACTGTGTGTGTCTTTAGGTCATGCACTTAGTGCCTTTAATTACAATTCTTCCCAACACTAAAAGGATAATAACATTAGCATTATAGCAAATGTTATCTTAACAATTAAGGGAATAAAACTTGTGAAATACTTAACATAAACTTCTAGGAATGAACTTTGAGTTTAGCCAGCATTCTTTTTAAAATACTAAATAGAATGTGATAAGTAGTACAGAAACCATTACATGTAGTTAGCAACCAGAAGTAATATCTATTGATCATGCTCTGCTTCCAAGGAAGCCAGGTGGATAATTTCTCTTGCTGTAAATCAAACTGGTTATCTTATGTCTTGATAGTGTAAAAATATCAGGGACAGAATGATGAAAGAATGTTGTAGACTGAGATGAAATCCATATGAAAATGTGCAAAACGGATAAAACATAAAATTATCTGAGGAGTATATTGTGTTTTACAACATTTAAGTTACATCGCAAAGATAAAGAAGACATAGAAGAATAAATTCATTTTTTTGTTGTCCCATCATAGGTCCTTAAAAGGATTAACTCTTTCTCATTCTTATACAGGCATCATCAGATGAGAGGAACTGTATTTTTTTTTGGTTTGCTTACTTCCATTTATTCTTCAGTTTGAAATCTGAGCTACTTGAGACTGAAAGAAACCAAGGGAAATTAGACAAACAGGCTTTGGAAAGAACAATCAATGTAAAATAAATAAACTACAGCCTTGTAACAGGTCTAACTAAATTGAGTTATATACTGTCAATTGTTAACACAAAATGATTTAAGCAATACCATGTTATTAAAAACTGAAAAATGTTAGGAGTTGCTACATTTTTTTTCTTTTATACTACCTTGAATTGATAATTGATCTAATTTAGCCAGATTAAAGATGAGATTAACAGAAACTGGATCAAAAATGGACAAAAGGTTTGAATAGACATGTTCTCAATAAAGCCCTGAAAATTGCCTGTGGGTTTACAAAGTTGTGTTTAATACAACTTCTATGCTGCCTTAATGCTTTTTGAGTAGAAGTCATTAGAGAAATATAATTCAAAATTACTATGATACAACTTCATAACTATTATAACTTATCAAAAAATTAATGGAACCAGTTATGGTGGTAAAGGCTTGTAATTCCAAGCATTTAGGAGGTTGGATTTAAGTCTAAGGCCAGTCTAGGGTAATGCAGATAGTAAAAACCTGCCCTTTATTACCTTTGAAGAAAAGGTAATAATGTTGGTGAGTGTGTGGAGAAAAGGAAATTATCTACACTATTGGTCAAAAACCAGGTTAGTATTCTTGTTGTAGAAAGTAGTATGCAAGTTTCTAAAGAAATCCAAAGTTGAGATATCATGTGACCCACCAATCATGTGATTATTTCTCTCTAGGTAACTCGAAAATAAATCTGTAGTTCTTTGTTATTCACATTATTCACAAGAGCAGCCAAGATATAAGTCAATGTTCAGTGTTCAACTGCAGACTATTAAAGCAACTGTGGTACAAGCACAAATATCTTTTTCTGTTTCATCCTTAAAATAACAAGAGACTGCTCCCATTAGCCACAACTTACAATGACCTGAAAAATGTATTGGAAATGAAGAAAAATGTTGTGTTCTGATCTTTGTAAACACACACACACTCTCACATACACACACACACACACACACACACCAACCTCAAATATTAAGACAGAATTTTTTTTTAAGTAAAGCAAAGTGGAACATCTGGGGCATTTAGTTCACAATGTAGAAGATACTAGATATACAGTATGAGGTATAGAGTTGAAATGTACATGAGAATACAGGGGACAACATTGGCCTTACATAGGAATGAAGCTAAATAAGTAGGAGTTGTTCTTCCTAGTAAGGGTTGCTCTTTTAGTTGTTCTTCTTTCAGTAATGGATAAGATGAGCGTAATTTTTTCAATATACTTGCCTGTTTGCAGAAATGATAACAAACAATATAGCAATAATGTTGCACGCTCAACATAGAACAAACTGTCAAATTAAAATACATGAGATTATCCTTGATGTAAACTAATTATTACAAATAAGGGAAACCATGGGAACTATGTTTTTTTAAGTCTGGCTTATTTCACTTAAAATGATTTTTCCCAAGACCTTCATTTCCTTACAAATGAGGTAGTATCTTTCTTTCTGATGGAAGCATAGTATGTGTGTGTATGTGTGTATGTGACTGTGTGTCTCATTTTCTTGATCCATTCATCTACTGAGGGGCATCAGGGTTGATTCCATACCTTAGCTATGGTAAATATTACTGTGATAACCATAATTGTGCTGGTAGCTTTAGTGTGGCCTTGTTTGTGGCCATCTGGTTAAATGCCCAGAAGTAGGATTACTGGGTCATAGGGAGCATTATTGTGTACATCAATTATAATCTTAGTAGATGAGTAGAACAGCTCAATAGCTATGTACATATGACCGTATAAGGTGATTCTAAGTGAAATGAACTCCAAGACATGTTCTTTGTTGTTGTTGTTCTTAATGTACTACATGATTTATTTTTTCCTTTTTTATGTTTTCCCACCTATGGTTTATCCCCTGTAGTCACTGTATTTGATTTTGGTACCATGTGTATTGTAAATATGTTGATCCGAACTGGGGAACGGGAAGGAAAAAAAAAATAGTGAGACAAAGGACAAAGGGGGAAACTATGCAACAGTGTTACTCACAAAACAATAGCTTGGAAACGATCTTGGGAGGTGCGTTGGTAGGGAAGAGGGAGAAAAATGGGTGAAGGGGTAACAAGATAGAAAATAAATTAATTCATGACCTTAATTATGTAACTATAACCCCTCTGTACATTACCTTGACAATAAAATAAAAAAAAAATATATATGAGAGCAGCAATACAGTCGGTGGGACTAGGGGAAATGCTGTACTATACAAAGAAAAGTATAACAGCTGTGGAGAGCAGCAACATGACATTAATGTAGGAAGTAATAAACTAGTGTACAGATTTTCAGCCTCATGTCAGTCACTAAAAAGGGAAAACAAAATGCATAATCAGCAAACCAATACAGATAAAATAGAAAAATAAACAATTTAGGTGAAGAGATGACTTGTATCAAGAATAACAAATGACACAATTAGAAAACAATAACAAGATGGTAAGTTTAATAAACATTACCCATAATTCTATTAAATGTTGTTTACATCACAATTTGTTAGAACTATAATTCAAATCACAGTTTAATAGTATATCATAGAGTTCCGGGAAGATGGCGGAGGAGAAGCTGGAATCTGAACAAGCTCTCGCATAGAAAGCAGGTTTAGAGTTCCAGTGAACAGTCCTAAGGAGAGAATCACACCAAGTGTGCCATCACAGGACAGAGAGTTAGACAAGAGAGGGGAAGCCAAAAAAAGGAGACACATCTGAGCGCCTGCCAGCCGCCGCGGTGGCGGCGGCAGGGTCGCGGCGGCAACCGCCGCCGCGGCCATACCTGAGCGCTCACACAGAGAGTCCGGGACGAAGGAGCCAGACGCAGCGGGCGAGAGGATTCTACTCAACACAAGCAAGAACCGACAAGGAGCGGACATCTTCATCCTGCAGTTTGCAGACCAGAGACGACCCAGGATCCAAGACTCGGCATGAGTAGAAGCCCGACATCCTCACTCCTTCTCCGGGAGCAGAGGAGGGAAGGCCACCCCTCCCACCCCAGCACCGGTGATCTCCATCTTGGATACCGACAAAGCTCGGAGGAGCTGCTAGCTCCAACTCAGGCCTTGGAATAAAACGAGTCATATAACAGGTCACAAGAACTTAACGGCAAAGTGACCTGCCAGACTCAGCTCCATCCAGGGAAAAGTCACCCAGCTCAGGCACCAGCCATTGGAGTGGCTTTCCTCACTGGGTAACTAGAGCCAGAGGCTGCCCCTCCCTCTAGCAGCCTCCACAATCAATTGAAAAACAGAAACCCTGAGAATGGCTCCAGGGTGGGCTCTGTGAATTTTTCACAAAATAGCCCCAGGGAAAAGCTACTGTTTGTTGAAAGGCCTCAACTCTACGAGAACCTAGCCTCATCACCCCTCTTTTGTGATTCTCAAAGCAGATCACCCTCCCATTAAACTAACCTGGGAGGGGGATCTCAAAATCTTGGGTAAAGCAGAGCATTTTTCTGCCTGTTCGAACAAACTGACTTAAGAAACCAATCAAGCCACAGGACCTCAAGCTGACCAGAGATTCCAACAAGAGGCTGGTTACAGACAAAAGGGAGATACAGGATTCTTCCTACCCCTCCCAAAAAAATCAAAAAAAAAAAAATCAAAGAACTTTTTTTTCTTCTTTTCTTTTTTCTTTTTTTTTTTTTGGTACCTTATATATATAAAATTTTTTTTCCTTTTCTAAAACTTTTATTAATCTTTAATTTTTGCCTTTTTTGAAAAAATAATTGTTTTCCAGTAACTTTATTTTCCCTCTTACAATCTTTATTTTAGGATTACGTGAATGTACGTTTTCCTTTCTTTTCTTGTCTTCTCTCTCTTTTTCTTTCTTTCTTAATTATCTTTTTGTTTTTTGTCTAGCTCTACTGAACTTCTGATCTTTTTTTTTCTCCCTTTCTTATCCTTTTCACCTTTTCCTTTCTTTTGTTCTTCTGTATGTGACTTAACTCTTGTCCTGCACATCCTCAGATCAACCCATAGTTAACTAGTAGTTCCTATCCCCCATTGTGTACACACTTAATCCACAAATTTATTACTCAATCCAAAACCTCTGAGACTTAAATTCCTTAATAGCAGTACTACCTCTTTATACCTATATAATATTTTAAGCATTTTTTAAGTTTTTCACATCTCCTCTATCTCCCTCCTGTTTTCTCATTATATTCACATTCCTCCCTAAATAGATGGTCTTTCAATCTCCATAAATATATTAATTTTTAGGTTTCTAATTTTTTCTGGTCTCTTTTCATTTCCCTTTCCCTTTCTTCTTTTCCTCTCCCTCTCTACTTGCATCCTACCCAACCTATTTCCTGCATTGAGATTAGGACATAGTTAACTCTCCCTGTGCCTCCCCACACCAATCTATTCCTAATTTTTACCCACATCTCTCCCTAACCCTAAAAATTTCTGGTTTTCCAAACTCTTTTCTGCGGTTCGAAGCCCATTAACATATAGTTGTTTGATGTTGAATAGATGTATCTGTTGAACTAGATTGTATCTGTAGACTATTGACTGTATAAATGCAAACGTTGGTTGATGGTTGCCTTAAGATAGTGTTCTAGCACAAAACTGGTGCTATTTTCATCTCAAATGGGCAGAGTAAGCCGGAAAAACACAAGAAAAATGGCAAATCCGGGTATCTCAATTCCCAATCTTGATAATCAGGGGTCAGATCAGATAATGAACAATCCAGAGGAGAGTTCCCAAATATCTCTACAAACACTGGTGGCAAACATGATAAATGAGAGGTTTGACAACTTACAAAGGACTCTGTATGAGCGTGATAGGGAGAGAGAGGAGGCATCCCAAAAGTTTATACAGGAATATCATAAGCGTGAGGAAGCTACTCAAAAACTGATACAGGATTTGCGTGAACAACTTGAGAATACTCAAAGAGAAAGGGAGCAATGGCATGAGCAGGCTGAGAACACTCAAAGAGAACTGCAGGAATCCCACAAACGGGAGGAAAGAGAACTGCAGGAATCCCACAAACGGGAGGAAAGAGAACTGCAGGAATCCCACAAACGGGAGGAAGCTAATCAAAGAGTAATTCAGGAATTGAGAGACCAGGTAGAGAACACACAAAGATCACTAAAGGCATTCATGGAATCCATTAACAAAGAGCTGAAGGAAGTCAGGGAGACCACAAAGGGAATGCTGAATGGAACCCAACAGAAGGAATGGGAGTCCAAAGAAACCATAACCAATCAACTAAGTGATTTGAGAACAAACACTGAACACCAAATTAACGAAGTAAAGAAATTCATACAAGACCTAAAACAGAGCTTCAACAAAGAACTTGAAGCCATCAAAGCTGACCAATTAGAAGGAAAAGAGATAAAAAACAAAGTAGAGAGTCTTGACAGCAGGTTAGACCATGCAGAAGATCGAATCTCAGGGATTGAAGACAGCCTAGATATTATAGAGAAAGAACATACAACCATCCAAGACAAGTCCAAGAAATATGATAGATCTATCCAACACCTGGAAGACACCATCAGAAGGCCTCATCTAAGGATAATGGGTGTAGAGGAGCACCTAGAAACAGAAGTTAATGGTCTAGGAAATTTGTTTAACAGGATCCTAGCAGAGAACTTCCCAAACATACAAAAAGATAGGCCTATTCAGATACAAGAAGCTTTTAGAACCCCAAATAGACCAGACCAGAATAGGACATCCCACCGTCACATTATAATCCATACAGGATCAACTCAGACCAAGGAAAAGATCCTTAAAGCTGTCAAGGAGAAAAGGGTAATCACTTATAAAGGGAAACCAATTAGAATCACCTCAGATTTCTCAGCAGAGAAAATCAAAGCAAGAAGAGCCTGGAATGATGTATGCCATGCCCTAAAAACAAACAACTATCAACCAAGAATACTGTACCCAGCTAAACTCTCCTTCATAACTGAAGGCCAAATAAAAACCTTCCATAGCAAAGAAAAATTGAAACAATACATCTCCACCAAACTAGCCCTACAAAAGATTCTTAAAGATGTCCTACACATAGAAAACCAACAAGACCGCAACAAAGGCCAAGAAACTGCACCCAAACTGAAAATCCAAGAACCATAGGAAGAACCCAGTTTTCGCAGCCCCCAAGAAGGTGGATAACATGGCAGGAACTCCCAAATACCTCTCAGTCCTATCTCTTAACGTTAACGTACTGAACTCTCCAATTAAGCGACATAGACTGTCTAGTTGGATTAAAAAACAAGACCCTTCTATCTGCTGCCTTCAGGAGTCACATCTTGCCCGTAAAAACAAACACATTTTCAATGTTAAAGGCTGGAACAAAATCTACCAAGCAAACGGCCCCCATAAACAGGCGGGAGTTGCAATCTTAATATCAGATAAAATAGACTTCAAATTAAAATTCGTGAGAAGAGATAAAGAAGGTCGCTACATACTAATTAAAGGATCTCTCCTTCAGGAGGATATTACAATTCTAAATATCTATTCCCCAAACAATGGAGCACGCAAATTTATCAAAGAAACACTACTTTCCCTCAAATCCCATATATATCCAAAGACATTAATAGTTGGGGATTTTAACACACCACTCTCCCCACTAGATAGATCAACTCGGCAAAAACTCAACAGAGAAACCGCAGATCTAAACAGCTGCATAGATCAACTAGACTTGACAGACATCTACCGAACATTTCACCCAGCAGCATCAGAATACACGTTTTTCTCAGCAGCACATGGAACGTTTTCTAAAATAGACCACATTTTAGGCCACAAAGCAAACTTGTCTAAATTCAGAAACATTGAAGTTATACCTTGCATTCTCTCTGACCACAAGGGAATAAAATTAGAACTCAACACCAAAAGCCACCAAAGAAAGTGCAGTATCACATGGAGGCTGAAGAACACACTGCTGAATCACGAGTGGGTCATGGAAGAGATTAGAAAGGAAATTCAAATGTTCATGCTATTGAACAAAAATGAACACACAAATTACCAGCTCCTCTGGGACACAGCAAAGGCAGTACTCAGAGGCAAGTTTATAGCTCTGAGCTCCTACATCAACAAATTGGAGAGATCTGAAACTAGCAATTTAATGACACATCTAAACATCCTTGAAAAAGAGCAGCAAGATAAACCCCAATCCAGTAGACGGAAAGAAATAATCAAAATTAAATCAGAATTAAATGAATTAGAATCCAAAAAAACTATAGAAAACAAAACTCTTTGTTTTGTTGAAAACAAAGAGTTGGTTCTTCGAAAAACTTAACAAAATTGACAGACCCTTAGCAAATGTTATCAGAAAAAGAAGAGAACACACCCAAATTAATAAACTCAGAGATGAGAATGGAAACATCACCACGGAAACAAGCAAGATTCAGAACATTATAAGGGAATACTTCTCAAAACTTTATGCTAACAAGTTTGAGAACTTGACAGAAATGGACTTTTTCCTAGCAAATATTGACATGCCAAAACTAAACCAAGATGAGTTAAACCAGCTTAACAGGCCCATACCAAGCATTGAAATAGAAACAGCAATAAGAGACCTCCCAGCTAAGAAAAGTCCAGGACCAGATGGTTTTACAGCGGAATTTTACAAGGCCTTCAAAGCAGAGCTCACACCAATACTCCTCCAACTCTTCAATGAAATTGAAAGAGAAAGCTCACTACCGAACACATTCTATGAAGCCATCATAACCCTCATCCCAAAACCAGGCAGGGACTCATCAAAGAAAGAGAACTATAGACCCATTTCTTTGATGAACATTGATGCAAAACTTCTCAACAAAATTTTGGCCAATCGACTTCAACAATTCATCCAAAAAATCATACACCACGATCAAACAGGATTCATTTCAGGGATGCAAAGCTGGTTCAATATACGCAAATCAATTAATATTATTCATCACATCAACAGGAGCAAGAATAAGAACCACATGGTTATCTCAATAGACGCAGAAAAAGCATTCGACAAGATCCAACACCCCTTTATGATGAAGGTTTTGGAAAAATTAGGAATCCATGGAACATTCCTCAATACAATAAAGGCTGTATATGACAAACCTACAGCCAGCATTATACTCAATGGTGAAAAACTAAAGCCATTTCCTCTTAACTCAGGAACAAGACAAGGATGCCCACTCTCTCCACTTCTCTTCAATCTAGTATTAGAATGCCTAGCTACAGCAATAAGACAAGATGCAGACATAAAGGGGATCCAAATAGGGAAAGAAGAAATAAAACTCTCCCTCTTTGCAGATGACATGATCTTGTATTTAAAGAATCCCTTAGACTCCACTCCCAAATTACTCAAGCTGATTCAAAACTTTGGCAAAGTAGCAGGTTATAAAATTAACCCCCAAAAATCAATGGCTTTTCTGTATGCCAACAATGAGAAAAGTGTGGCTGAAATTAGGAAAGCAACTCCATTTGTAATAGCCCCACAAAAAATAAAATACCTCAGAATTAACTTAACTAAAGAAGTGAAGGAACTCTATGATGAAAACTTTAAAATCTTGAAAAAGGAAATCAACACAGAACTTAAAAAATGGCAAAACCTCCCATGCTCCTGGATTGGAAAGTTTAACATCGTGAAAATGGCAATACTTCCCAAGGCTATCTACAAATTCAACGCAATACCTATCAAAATTCCACCCTCATTCTTCAAGGAAATAGAAGAGGCAATCCAAAAATTCATATGGAACAATAAAAGACCCCGAATAGCAAAAACGCTCCTCAACGGAAAGAACACTGCTGGAGGAATATCAATACCAAATTTCAAACTCTACTATAAAGCCATAGTAATCAAAACAGCTTGGTATTGGCATAAGAACAGACCTCAGGACCAATGGAATAGAATTGAAAACCCAGAAATGAACCTACAGACCTATAGCCATCTAATCTTCGGTAAGGGAGCTAAAACAATAGAATGGAAGACAGACAGCCTCTTCAGTAAATGGTGCTGGCAAAACTGGTTAACTACATGTAGAAAACTAAACCTAGATCCTTATATATCACCCTGCACCAGAATCAACTACAAATGGATCAAAGACCTTGAACTCAAATCAGACACTCTGAAAACATTACAGGATGGAATAGGAGAAACCCTAGGTCTCCTTGGCTCAGGCCGAAATTTTTTGAATAGAGACCGGGAAACACAACAAATCAAAGAAAGGTTGGACAAATGGTATTGTATAAGGTTGCAGAGCTTCTGCAGGGCAAATGACATAGCTAGCAAGATCAATAGAAAGCCCACGGACTGGGAGAAGATTTTTACTAGCCATACAACGGACAAGGGTCTCATATCTAAAATATACTTGGAACTCAAAAAATTAAACCACCCAACAACAAATCCTCAAAGAAACAACTGCCCAATAAGTAAGTGGGCGAAAGACTTAAAGAGAAGCTTCTCTGAAGAAGAAAGAAGGATGGCCAATAGACACATGAAGAAATGTTCAACGTCCCTAGCCATAAAAGAAATGCAAATCAAAACAACATTGAGATATCACCTCACTTCAGTTAGAACGGCAAAAATCAAGAACTCTAACAACAACAGATGCTGGAGGGGATGTGGACAGAAAGGAACCTTACTTCATTGTTGGTGGGAATGTAAACTTGTTCAACCACTTTGGAAAGCAGTATGGAGGTTCCTCAAAAGACTTCACATAGAGCTCCCCTATGACCCAGCAATCCCACTTTTGGGCATTTACCCTAATGTTTACAAACAAGACCACACTAAAGCTACCAGCACAACTATGTTTATTGCAGCATTATTTACCATAGCTAAGATATGGAACCAACCCAGATGCCCTTCAGTAGATGAATGGATCAAGAAAATGTGGTATATATACACAATGGAATTCTATGCCTCCATCAGAAAGAATGACATTGCCCCATTTGTTAGGAAATGGAAAAACTTGGAAAAAATTATATTAAGTGAAGTAAGCCAGGCCCAAAGAAACGTAGGTCCCATGGTTTCCCTTATTTGTAATATCTAGTGTATGTATGAGTCAAGCGGAAAAGGTCAGATAATGTGATGTCAGGAAAATGAACCCTTAGATGTGTATTTTAATGTTTTTTTTTCTTTCATGCATGTGTTTCTAACACATTTATAAGATTATCTCTTTGTTGCTTTGTATGTCCTTCCCCCACAGTATAACCCCTGCTTTCACTATATTTGATGTCAGTATAACTTGTGGAGGAGATGGGGAAAAAACAGTTGTTTAAGGATAGAGGTGGACCTGTTGCAACAATGAGAAGTACAAGTTGTCATGTCCAAAACGAGCTTTACAACGTTGTTGCCGGGGGGGGGGGGGGGCCGAAGGAGAAGGATTGGGATTGGGGGGGAGGGGGGAGGCTGGGAAGGGATGTGAAGGATAAACAAAGGAGGAGGCTGCAATGCTTGGTAAGAAATGTACGCATTATCCTGCCCATGTAACTGTAACTCCTCTGTACATTATGTTCACAAATAAAATTAAATTAAATTAAAAAAAATAGTATATCATTTTAGTAATAGTTTACTTATTATTGATTACTTCATATTGAATGTTTAATATATAATTTTACTTTCTGCAGATATAGAAAAGAAAAAAATGAAACTAATTTTAATAAATTAATGTAATAATTCAAAGTGTATCCTACACTTAGTACTCATCTTAACATGAAAAAATAAATTATTGAACCTCACTCTTGGTATTAGGTGGAATGGTTCAGCATTGTAGTAAAATTCACACCACACAATACAGGAGGGTATGACTCCTCTAATCTAGCTTAAATTGTGGAAATTTTAATTTTACATGCATGTTTAATTCCTGTCTAGGTGACATCTAAAACATATACAATCATATACATGAGGAGTATTTCAGATGATACTTAAAAGTCACATTCATTAATTAAATTTTTATTATTTTGTACTAAATAAATATTTAAAGAGAGACTGAATTTCTGAGTAGATGATGGTGTATGTGTGCCAGATTATTCATATTGAGGCTTATTTTATATTTCTGACATTGTTTCTACAGTCGGATTTAAATTTCCATAATTGGTTAAGTGAATTATATTGGATATATGAAAGTAAACTGAATGTTTATTCCATTAATCTTTTGCCACTTGTCTAATCCCAATATAATTTATGCATGTGTTTGATGTAATGAAAATAACAACAGATAAAAGCAAGATAAATCACTCTGTAGTAGACAAGTATTTTCACATTTATTTTCATAGTTGGTCCTCTTTTACACTACAGAATATTCTTGGGAAAATGTGCTCCAGGCTGGCCACAACTGCAGAATATTATGGTTTGATGAATCATAAGAGAAAGAAGGAAGGGGACCTTTCTTCCAAAAGTCTGCTCCATGGGATGTGATCTGTTTCATGGTGCTGAATTGGAAATGAACATTTTTCACAGTCAACCTTGAAAAGCCATCTTGATAGACCATTTCTATAAGTGGTTACTGAGGATTATTGATGGCTTTGCAAGAATGCCAGATTGACTCATTTTGAGACAATTAACAGGAATTTAGTTAGCTGTTTCTTTGTATCTTCAGGAGAAAAACTCATTGACTCTAGGTCAGGGGATTATTGGGACCCAGAGAAGCTACTACCTTGAATAGTAATCCTAGACCTCTAAAACAAACAAACAAACAAAAAAAAACCACACAAAACCAACCAACAAACAAAAACTCCAGTAAGCACAGCCAGTCAGGTCTGCTATCACAGACTACATGAAGTCAGGCAAAAAACAGAAGCTGAAAGTCATTTAGCTGATCAATAACATATTTTTTATGAGGCAGACTCAAATGAGACTCCAGAGAGTCAGAAAGACTGAACAGAGAGACTAAAATTGATCACACAAAGATTAGAAAGTAAAATTCCTTGTAGAACAAATAAATCATAGAAAGCCTATGCATGTAAGAACAAGGCAGAAAACCAAATTCCAGAAATGCACATTTTCTTAGAGGTCAGCTTAATGAATTATCAATGGAAATCTTTGAATTCATAAATATTTGACCACATGTGGGAGAAGGCTGAAGAGAATGAAAATGTCATTAGTCACATTAGGAAGTAATCAAGCAAAGATTTGTTATAAAAAGAGAAAACAATTATTCCAAAAGTGGGTCTCATTAGTTTTGATGTAACAGTTCTTGATTTACGTGCTAGCAATTGCCATACAACTGTTCAGTCCCACAGCTGAGTTGATACTGGCTGCAGTATTCCTGCATGAAGGAAAACAGAAAATTTACAAATGTCTGATGAAATGAGTTGAAGGTGAAGTGTTCTAATAGTGATATATGAGGTGTAGACACAAGTGAAGAGGTGGATTTTCTTTTCTAAAAATCCTCCATTTTTAGCCTGGTGCCAGTGACTCACAGCTGTAATCCTAGCTAATCATGAAGCTGAGATCTGAGGACTGCGGTTCAAAGACAGCCTGGGCAAGAAAGTCCTTGAGACACTTATCTCCATTTAACCACCAAAAAACCAGAAGTGACACTGTGGCTCAAGAGATAAAGTACCCCACCTTGAGTTGAAGAGCTCAGGAACAGTGCCCATGCCAAGACTTCAAGCCCCTTGAACAACAACAACAACAAAATCTCCCTTTTCTTGGACTGCCTACATCTTTTCCTAATATTCAACAAAGAAGCCATTTTGTCACTCACTACCTTTAACTCCTATGCTAGCTATTGCAAATAGAGTGATTTGGTATCTTATGTCAAAGGGTTCATTTTTGTGGAAACAAATGCCAGCAGTGGTAACTTTTTTTCCAGTCCTTGAACTCTGGACCTGGGCACTGAACATGGTTATACTTGTAGCTTTCATGTGAGCTTGTTTGTTAATTTTTGGATTACTGCCCATGTGGGGAATTACTGGGTCTTAAAGAGATGTATATTTACTCTTTTCAGGAAACTCCGTACTGCATTCCACACTGTTTGAACAATTTAATTTCCAACCAACAGTGTGATAGAGTACCCAATTGGCTGCATCCATGCCAGCATTTGCTATTGTTAGCTTTCTTCATAATGAACGTTCTAACTGGGAAGAGGTAGAATCTGTCTTGTTTACTTGTAGATACCAAAATTGAATGAATCCATGAAACCTACATTATTTTGTCTGCATTCCTTTCTCTTTTCTCTTAGTAGAATTTTCCCAAGCCTTTCATTTTTCTTAAGACTGGAGAAAAGTTATCCTTTCTAATGGGTGAATAGAATTCTATTGTGTATGTGTGTGTGTGTGTGCGTGTGTGTGTAAGATGACTATAAGCCCATGAGTTCATTTCTAAGCCTTCTGTTTCATCTGTAATTTTGTAATTTCATATTAAATTTGAATTGCTTTCTCGAATGCATTGAAGAATATTGTTGGGATTTTGATAAGTATTGCATTGTTAGTAGTTTGGGGACAGTATTGCAGTTTTCACTATATTAATTCTTACAACCAGGAGCATTGAAAGACTTTCCATTTCCTTGAATCTCCTTCAGTTTCCCTTTTTATATTTTTAAAGTTTTCACAGTAGAGGTCCTTCACATTTTTAGTTAAATTAATTAATTCTCAGTTTTGTTGTTGGTCTTTTGTTTAGATTTGTTTTTATTTTGAGGCTAATACATATGAGGTTTTTTTTGGGTTTCAGCCTGGTTCATCCCACTGTTGGTAACAGAAAAACTACTGATTTTTGTGGGCTATATACCTTGCTACATTGCCGAAGTTTAACATCACTTTTACTATCTTAAGGCAGGAAGCTATAGGGTCATTTCATCTGTAAAAAGGGATAGGTTTACTTCTTCCCTATTTGGATCCTCTTTATGTTTTTCTCTTCCCTATTGCTTTTGCTAGATAGTCCACAACCATACTGAAGAGTAGTAGAGAGAGTGGACATCCTTGTCTCATTCCTGATTTTAATGTCTCCATACTTTCACTGTTACGTAATTGCTAATTATCATTATCATATACATATTCAGTAGTATATTGAGGAACGCTCCATGCATTCCTAGCTTCTCATAACTTTTTAATCATAAAGCGGTATTGCAGGTTGTTAAAAAGCTATTTCTATATCCAAATAGGCAATGATGTGTTTCTTGTCCTGGCTTCCGCTGATGGTTTGTATTGTGTTTACTGACAAGAATATTGAATCCAATTGTATCCTATGCTCAATCCTATTTGATCATACGATGTGATTTTTTTGTTAGTGGCAGAAATTGGTTGGTGAGAATTTTTTAAGAAGTTCTGTATCAATGCTGATCAAAGAACTGGGTTCATAGTTCTCTTTCTTTGGTGAGTCCCTATGTGATTTGGGAAAGAGTCTAATTCTAGCCTCATAGAATGTTTTGATAATTCCATTTCTCTTTCTATTCCATTGAAGAGTTAGTTCTAACTACTGTAAGTTCTTTGCAGGCCTTAATTTCATGGTAAATTCATTGAGTCCTAGATTTTTCTGGAATGGAAAGTGGTTTATTGACATTTCATTTTCATTACTTCTTATGTGTTACCTCTTGGTTCAGATCAAGTATAGGAAAGCATGAATTTCTCCAGGATTATCCAGGTGATTGGCATACGGTTTTCAAAGTACTCGCTTGTAAACTTCTTAATTTTTTCTTATTTATGTTGTGATGTCTCATTTTTGTCTGTAATTTTCTCTATTTGGGTGAGTTCTCTTTTTTTGGGGGGGGGGATTTTATATCATGAATGTGATATACTGAAGGGTGGGTTACAGTTACATATGTAATGAGTAAAATTTTTGTGTGTGGGGGGGGGATCCGGTCGTGGGGCCTGAACTCTGGGCCTGGGCACTGTCCCTCAGCTCTTCAGCTCAAGGCTAGTGCTCTACCACTTGAGCCACAGTGCCACTTCTGGTTTTTTTCTTTTTGCCAATGTGGTGCTGAGGAATCGAACCCAGGGCCACAGGCATGCAAGGCAAGTGCTCTACCACTGAGCTACCTTCCCACCCCCATGAGTACATTTTTTAACAGTATTACCCCTTCCTCATTTTGTTCTCCTTCCCCCAACCCTGACATCCTACTCCCCCAAAGTTGTGAAGTTCATTTCTAACATATCGTCTGTATATCACTGCTGCTTTGGTTAATCTTTGTCCCACCATTTCTGTGATTTCCCTTCCCTTCCCCAAATCAGATTAATTTATCTATAAGACAAAGGGTACAGAAATAAAAAAAAAAAAACAGTGACTACAAGGAATAAACCAAATGGTAAAAACTAAATAGAAATAACTAAAAATTGTTCACTATACAATCGTCTTGTATCCATGTCTTGGAGCACATTTCAATACACATCATTTTATATGGTGATATGCATATTGCTATTGAGCTATTGTGAATATCCTAGACATATTCTATTTTTTCAAAATGAGTGAAAACCTGTAGACTCTGATTCTTTGGGTCTCGCTTGTTTGACTTATTATGTTTTCCAAGTGATTCCATTTCCTTACTAATGGGGCA
This sequence comes from Dipodomys spectabilis, assembly GCF_019054845.1. NCBI lineage: Eukaryota > Metazoa > Chordata > Mammalia > Rodentia > Heteromyidae > Dipodomys > Dipodomys spectabilis. The sequence continues at coordinate 443,382 of NW_024870891.1, read as the reverse complement.
ATGTCATTCATTCTGACGGAAGCAAAGAGTTTTGTGAATATATTCGACATTTTCTTGATCCATCATTGCTGGGTCATATAGGAGCTCTATTGAGGAACCTCTATACTTCATTACAGAGTATTTGAACAAGTTTACATTTCTACCAGTAGTGTAGTAATGTTCCTTTTTGGCCACATCCCCACCAGCCCAGCATCTCTTATTATTAGTTTTCTTCATAATGGTCATTTTAACTGGGGTGAGGGTGGAATCTAAATGTTGCTTTGATTTGCATTGCTTTTATGGCCAGAAATGTTGAGTATTTCTTTATGTGTCTTTAGGCCATGCATATTTCTTCTTCAGAGAGGTCTCCCTTTACATCTGTAGCCCACTTATTAAGAGGGTTGTTATTTCTTGGAGGATATGTTTTTTGGGTGACATTAACTTTTTGGGCTCTAAATATATTTGAGATATGAGGCCATTGCGCGTTGCAGAGCAACTAAAGATCTTCTCCCAATCTGTGTGCTTTTTATCTATTTATCTACGTAAGTTCTCATCTTAGTCAGATTTAGTAAGGGTCTGTCAAGTCTGTTAATTTATTTAAAAAACCAACTCTGATTTAGTGATTCTTTCTATGTTTTATTTTGTCTTTATTTAGTTATTTCTGATTTAAACTTTTTATTTGTTTCTGTCTATTGCCTTGGGTTAGGGCTTCTTCCTGTGTTCAAGGAGCTTGAGCTACATAATTAAAATATTCATTTGAGATTTCCCCAATTACTTGCTGTAGGCACACAGAGCTATAAATTTTCGTGTAAGTACTGCAAATATCAGAGTAGCTGGTATTTTGTGTGTTCCTTTTTGTTAAATTCTAGAAACTTTCAGATTTCCATTCTAATCCCTTCAGTGTTGCACTGGTCATTCAGTAACTTTTTGTTCAGTCTTCATGGGTTTGAGGTTTTTTTTTTTTTGGCTTTAGCTGTTTAATACTAAGTTTGTTCTGTTATGGTCTGACAAGAAATGGGAATTCATTTAATTTTTCTTTCAATTTGGACAGAATTTCTATGTGACATAAGATATTTTCTATTTTGAAGAATCTTCCATGAGCTGCTGCAAAGAATGTATAGTCTGACATTGAATGTATATCATGTAGATGTCTGTAAGGGATAGATGGTCAATGTTATTTATGTCTGCAGTTTCTTGGTTGAGATTTTCCCGGAATAACCAATCCATGGAAGGGAATGATGTGTTGAGATGTCTTTTTAGGTTAAATAGTATTTGGTTGATGAAGTGGGATGCTGCAGTATTCAGGGCATTAATATTTAGACTTGTTATATCCTCCTAATGGAGAGTTGCTTTTATCAATATATAAATGTCTCTTCCTACTAATTTTAATTTTAATTCTATTTCATCTTATGTTAGTAATTCTGCTGTGGCCTGTTTATGGTCTCCATTTGATTGAAAATTTTCCTTCCAGCTTTTTAGTTTGAGTATGTGTTTGTTTCTGTCAATAAAATGAGTCTCTTTTAGATACTATATCGATGGGTCTTGTTTTTTGATACTAGTATCTAATCTATGTCTTCTATTTGGAAATTTAAGTCCATTGATATTGAGAGTTAAGACTGAGAAATATCTGATAAATCCTGCTATGTTATACATCTGTTGTTAGGAGCTGTGCCTCATCTACTCTTAATATATTTACCTTGTTCTCTAGTAGGGAGCATTTTATATAACCAGTTCCTCTTCTTCTTGACATTCTCTATGTAGGATATATTTGATTAACTTCTATCCTGATAATTTGGTGGACAAACATTGTTTCAAGTTTTCTTTTTCATGAAATATGTTTATATATCCTTTAAATGTAAAGGAGAGTTTGGCTTGGGACCATACTCACGGTTGGTAGTTGTTTACCTTTAATGTTTGTCATATATAATGCCAGGCTCTCTTTTTACCATATCAGCTAAGAAATCTGTATTTATTCTGACTGTATATCCTATATAAATAATGAATCTTTTTTCTATGGCAGCTTTAAGAATCCTTTCCTTGATCATTAATGATCCTCTAATGGATTATGATGTGGTGGTGGATTGTTCAGTTCTAGAATTCTCTTTGGTTTCTATAGCCTTCTCTTCTCTGAATGAGCCTATCTTGCTGGATGTTTGGCATGTTCTCTGCTAGAATTTTGTAATATGCTTCCCATCCATTTATTTTCTTGCTCTTCTCCTTCTTGATACCTATTTCCCTGAAATTTGATCTTCTAACTGAGTTTTGAAGTTCTGGAAAGATCATTTCTTATTTCTTGGAGTTTTTCTAAATGATTATCTCCTCTTTCCTATTAGGCCTATTCTGTCTTTGACCCTGAGATTATCTTCTATGTCATCTATTTACTGTGGAGACACTCTACTTTGTTTTTGATTTCCCTGTCTTCTAATTGGTCATTTTTAGGGGTTCTATCCTATTAATGCTTTGTTTTAGGTCTTGCATGGACTTTCTGTACATTTTTATCTTTGGGTGGGGGAGTTGCAAGGGTTGTTTTCTTAGCTCTGTCTTTTCTCATATCTTTTAACTAGGCATCCATTTTATTCTTGGACTCCTTTGTATTTTCAGAATTTATTTATCTTTCTGTTTGTAGTCTCCATGAATTATTTTTCTAATGATTGGTTGGTCTCATCTTGTTCACAAATTTTCTTGTAGAGGTTTTCTATCATTCCATTATTCACATTTTTCAGCCATATATGTAATGTATTTTGGTAACTATCTTCTAGATCCTTGATTGTCTGTTCTAATGCCTGGTTATTTACTGTGTGAATTATACTACTTTGACATCACTTTTCTTGTATTTTTCTGATTTGTTCTGTCCATTTGGAGGTTTTCTTTTTGGGGGATCTATGATCTTAATAGGTAAATCTCTATGTTCTTGGTTGATTTGCAAGTGTTGGTTTAGTCTTCTGTTGTGATTTGCTTTTCTGGAATTAGGTTTTTGTTTCGACCATTAAGTGTAGGAGTAGAAACCAGTTGTGATGAGATGTTGTGATGATCAAACTTGTGGTTCCAGTGACAGTTCAGACTGTCCAGTGGTATGGTGGATTGTCTCTCTGAATGGATGTGGCTTTCTCTCATGTACATTTCTGTTCCTGCTTTTTTCCATGTTACCTTTTTATTTTCACACTGCAAATGAGTTTTTGAAAATGTTAGCCAAAACAGTCACAGCAGTCACCTGCCTGGCTGGACACCTTTTCATAGATTTCTGTTTCCTTGTGAAAACAGTATAAAATCTTCTTTTGAATTGTATATTATAGCTGACTTGGTGTGACCCTCTAGAAGAGGAGTACCTGCTAGGATACTAAATCTCTATTTTATCAGAGAGAGCTAGAGTAAACTTCTGTTGATCTTCTGCCATTGTTTTTCTCTTCCTCAGATTTATTTTTTACATTGTGGACTTTTTCACATAATTTAGGGTTTCTGATTTTTGTATCAGGTTATTTTTGTTTTTCTCTTTGTGTTACTTTGAGATAGTGATTTCAGGCTTGTATTAAGAGACAGTAAATTATGAAATGTATGTTAATATATTGAAGGAAAGAGAGCGAATATTTTAACATATTTGCTATACAAGTAAATTAATATTAACCAAAGCTAATTCAAATATTTACTGATGTACATTTCTGAGGATTAGTATAGTACTCTTTGATATATTGGAGGAAAAGACTTTAGACTCATTGCAACTGAACACTTACTAAACTAAACTTTCTTCTTCAGAAAAACAAAAGCTCCATTTCTTTCATATTAGCATTATAAAATCATAATAGCTGCATGTTGAATTGTTTTCCTCTGCTATTTTCTATTCCATTCTTCATCCATTAGGTATCTAGGGCTTTGAATGACCAAATCTTTAATACCTATATTGTTTATATTGTGATGTAAATCTCAGTAATATAAATATGAATTTATCTTTGAGTCTCATCTTGAGCTATATTCATACGAAAATTATGCAAGAAACCTGACTTTTTACTCTTTTCTATGGTTTAATCAATAAATCCATTCTCCTTAGAAATAAGTTCTCATCTTTTATATTGCTCCAGTAAACATCATGTATTTGTAGTACTTTTACTGAAGTACACATAACGATTGGAATAGGAAGATACCTTCCCCATTATCACTTTAAATTAAATGCTTGGGGACTATTTTATTTGTAAAAAATTAAAAAGTGTAATGCACATGTTTTCAATAAATTTCAGTAAAATGTATTTTATTGAAAAATATATTTCTTAGAGATATTTTTGCTGCATAATGGACCCATTGCTACAATGAGATGTACGAGATGTTATGTCCAAAAACGAACTTTCCATCTTTGGCTGGGGACGGGGGGTGGAGATGGGAAGGGATGGGAAGGGGAAACAAAGGAGGCAAAAATTCTTGATAAGAAATGAACTCATTAAATTGCCCATGTAATTGTAACCCCTCTGTACGGCATTTTCACAATTAAAATAATAATGATAAAAATATTTAGTTTCAAAATGCAAGTAAAATTTAGACCTTCACGCTGAGCAAGAGATAAGATAAATGTGAAATAGAGGCTTGCTATTAACATTATAATTCAGTCATATGTAGGCGTAGGATTAGTAAAGGTGTTGCAGTTAGAGTTGTTCTTAGGATGAGAAAAAGATGTAAGATATAGTGTAAAACTGCAACAAATTTAAGAAGAATGAATGACATCAAAGTAAGAATGAATGAAAACCAGTGTTGGTGTTACTTTAAAAATTCAGATATAATTTGGTTTAAAGTGTGAGTTACTGTTTTAGTTCTTGTTAGGATTAAAGAAAGATAAGCTTTAGGGTAAAATTTAGTTTTCCTCTAAGAAGTAGAAGTAAAAAAATGTGTGATTAAATAAAATAGAGACAATTTTCCTTACATTAACCATTTGGTGTTAATTCAGATTGTGATTAGGATTAGGTTTTATGTTAAAGGGGGTTGAGGATAGAGTAAATAAATAGATTAAACTGGTGGCTTACACCTATTATCCTCAGGAAGCTGATTCCTGAGGAAAAATCCAGCCTGGGCAGGAAAGTCTGTGAGAATTTTATCTCCAATTATTCACCAGAAAACCAGAAAGTAGTTATGTGGCTCAAGTGGTAAAGTGCATACCTTGAGCGAAAGAACTCTGGGATCATGCCCATGCCTAGAACTCAGGGATTATGCCTAGGCCCAGAGATCAGGCCCCACGAACAACAAAAAGAAAAAAAAAAGGAATGAGATAAATGTTAAGTAAATCTGACCTTATTTTAGGTTCTAGGACTTCAGGAAATGCTGGGATAATGGAAATACAATGTATTTCATTAGATCAGGATTTGAGGAAATGGGTATGATGATTCCTCTTATGGAACAAGATAGATTCAGGATAAGAGTGAGAAAATCTATAAGGTTTTGGAAAAGCTGCAACTTATTTCAAGAATTCCAAGGTGAATTTCAGTTAGAATAACACAAAATGAGCATTTTTCATAAAATTTAGAATTGAGATGGCATTAGTGTCAAGGTTATGGTTAGGATTCCACCCATGGTTAGGATTAGAGTGAAGGATAAAAAAATGAGGCTCAAATTGAAGATAAATTTTAGAATAATCCTTTTAAGAATTAGAATGAATGTTTTATTTATTTATTTATTTATTTTTGGGTCTGGTCCTGGGGCCTGGACTGTGGGCCTGGGCACTGTCCCTCAGCTCTTCAGCTCAAGGCTAGTGCTCCACCACTTGAGCCACAGCGCCACTTCCGGCTTTTTTCTATTTTGATTATGCGGTGCTGAGGAATCAAACCCAGGGCCTCAGGCATGCAAGGCAAGCGCTCTACCACTGAGCCACCTTCCCAGCTAGAATGGATGTTAACTAGAGTAATGCTATTAATATTAGAATCACCTTGCAATTAGGCTTCTGTTTATTCTCAATGTTCCAGTTAAGATTAAGTTTATGGTTAGAAAATGACTAAGATTTTGGAAAAAAAATTGAAACCTATGTTTGGAAGGCTTATTTGAATCAAGTTAGGATGAGTGAAAATTAGTGTACTTGTGTGAATGTTAGTATTGATATATATTTTGGATTAAGATCAGGGTCAGTATTTTGTTCTAATTATAATTAGTGTTATAAATAAGAAAGTTTTTTTTATAAAATTAAGATTTCACTAAGAAATGAAGCAAAAATGTCAGATTGAATAGTCACTATAGCATTATCATTATATTTTTTTCTCAGTGATCATTCTTGTAATTATTAATGAGAGTTTTTCAGCCAGGTATTTGTTGAGAGTTAGCTTTAAGTAATGGACTAAATGGTAAGTAAATCTGAAACTGTTTTAGGATATAATGATTTAGGAAACGGTAGGCTCAATGGAAACTACAGTATTTTTCCTGATAAGAGAATTTGAGGACAATTAATATAATAGTACATATTAGGGAACAAGATCACTTCAGAGGTAGAGTTAGGAAATTTGTTGGAATTAGGGCAAATTGAAACTCATTTCCAGAGTGCAAATTGGAGTATTCATTAGAATGACAAAAATTAGAGTATTTTTTAAAATTAATTTTGGACTCTCATTAGGTGGAAAGTTAGGTTTCATTTCCAGCTGTGCTTAGTTTTAGCATTAGGAAAATGGAAAATTTAGGGTCAAACTGGAAGTATATCTTCGAATAACAAGTCAAGTTAGAATTAGGATGACTATGAAATAGGAAACTGCTAATAATATTAGGATTAGGGTATGATTAGTGTGAGGGTTAGCCTAAAACTTCCAGTTAGAGTTCAGGTTATGGCATGATATGGAGTAAAATGTCACGATATGGAGTAAATCCACAAACTGTTTTAAGAAAGATGAGTTGAAACAAAGATAGGATGAATAAAATCTAATGTATTTGTGTGGCTTTTTGAATCCAAAAGCAATTGCTTCTAAGGTTAGGGTTACTTTTCTAATTTATGAACTACTGAATTAAAGGCACAATTATTTCATTCTTACAAACCAAAACAGTCAGGATTTTGGGAACAGTTTTCTACATGAAAATGTGTCTTGCAACCAGGATTAAATAATAATGAACAGGGTGTCATTTATTAAAATTAGGTAAGTTGATGCTACAGCTTTCAAAAATATCCAAAGATATAGGATAGTTACTCAGAAATGTTACCGGGAAAACAGATATTCTACTTGCTCTAACTGGGAAATGTGTGTGTGTGTTTGTGTGTGTGTGTGAAGTCACCACAGGTCTTCAACTCAGGCCTGGGTTATGTCATCAGCTTATTCTGTGCAAGGATGACACTAAACCACGTAGCCACAGGTTTTCTTCTGTCTTTTTAGTACTTAATTTGAGATACATATCTCATGGATTTTCCTGTCTGGACTTAATCTTCTGATCCCCAGCAATCCTTGGATTAGTGTTACTGTGGCTGCTACTGAAAGCATAATCAAAACCTACTAGCTACAATGATAACATTTTTTTTGGTCGGTCGTGGGGCTTGAACTCTGGGCCTGGGCGCTGTCCCTCAGCTCTTCAGCTCAAGGCGAGCGCTCTACCACTTGAGCTACAGCGCCACTTCCGGTTTTCTGGTGGTTTATTGGAGATAGGAGTCTCACGGTCTCTCCTGCCCGGGCTGGCTTTGAACCGCGATCCTCAGATCTCAGCCTCCTGAGTAGCTAGGATTACAGGCGTGAGCCACCGGCGCCCGGCCCTACTAGCTACAATGTAGGAAGTAGTACATATTTATTTGTATAGCTATATTTATTTGTATTACTGTGCATGAAGAAATTCTGGAGATTTCTGGTTAATTCATAGGGCCCCATGCAAAAATATAGGACAAGAGGGAAGTAACTCTTTTTAAATTATAATAGGTTATCATTGATGAAAAATTTTAGTAGATGTCTTTCCTTTTTATTTCTTTTTTGCCAGTTATTCAGTGCTGCAGCAAGCCTGTGCCCTGGAGCAATTTTCAAATCACAGCGTGAACCTCCATTTCTGTAGTCCCTGTAGGTATGGTTGCCTCCTCAGGTCACCCGTTGTGAAGTGGGGTGCCTTCCCTTGTGGTGCACGGGCAGTGATTGGAAGTGTTTGCATGCTCTCCAGCATTGCTGGATGAGCCCCGCCCACCCTGTCCACCTAACTTCCTGGTCTCTGTTGCTCAATTTCACCCAGGAGTTGGCAGCCATGGGGCTGCAGTTGAGACCACTGCTGCCCTATCTTCCTCCAGCTGTGCTGGTACTAGTCTGCGGTGGTCCTGAGCATGTGGGCCATCCCAGGACACTGTGTTCTGGGGTCGCTCCCTGCCCCCATGAGTGTGGAGTGGGGGGACACCATGCTTGTACAATGCATGATCCATGGGAGAAGGAAGGCTGCACATGCAGTCTGCACCTTTGAGGCCAGGCAGCCCAGCCTTGGTTCACCTCATCAGTCTGTAAGGCGGTCTGGGAACTGGAGCCATGTGCTGGCCACTCTGCCAGCCAGCTTGAGACAGCTGCAGCAGCTCAGCAAACTGGAGCCCCTTCAGCATCTCTGTGGACCTCCATTTTATGGTCCCTGTGGACTCAGAGTTTAGGGCCATCGCTGCATATGCCCATCAGTTCCAGATGAGCCTGTACTTGCAGTGCACCAGCTACAGCACCTGGGGCCTGAAGCCCCCTTGGCTTTGTTGTGTAGCTTCCTCCATTGTCTTTCTGGTCCACATGGGCCCAGCTCTCAGTGCCATTCCAGGGATGCTCCATTTGGAGGCAATGAGCTCACCCCCTAACCTCATTGGGCTCCAAAGCAGGGCAGCAATGGGTCTGGCCTTGTCAGTGTAGGCTGCACAGATGGAAGGCAGGAGTTAAGGTCTGCTTTGCCTTCCCTCCTGGCTTTGGCACCTGAATCTGGGTTGCTTGGTTTGGTCACTCATGGAGCTTCGTTGGCTACAGCCCACAGCAACAAGTGCTGTCCATGCAGCAACAAAAAAGAGGTGTCCTGAATCTCCTCAAAGTCACCACACAGACCTCTGATGGGTCTACATGGGCTGGTGTGGTTTTCATCCCAGGACTCCCATTAGGAAGTGCCACTCCCCTTCGTGATACTGCAAGAAAGAGGTGCCACATATAATTTCTACTTTCTAACATTTTCTTTCACTGAGATAAAAAGAAGTGGGAGATATAAATAAGTTTTAAAAGCATAGAACCCATGGTTTCCCTTGTTTGCAAGGACTAGCACATGTCTAGGACAAGCAAAGAAGATCAAAGGCTATTGTAATATGACCATATAAGAAGATGTTAAGCTAAATGTACCCCAAGTCAGAGACACAAGTGTTTTATTTTTTCTTGCTTTTGTTTTTAATATACTTATGATGCACTATGTGATTCTTTTGTAGGTTTATCCCCCCATGGTATAATCCCTGTTTTCACTGTATTTGATTCCAGTGTTCTGCACCTTATATACATATGTTGTAATTTGGGGAGTGGAAGGGATATAGCAGAATGCTGAAATGGGGATGCAGGTTTACTCATTGTGACGATGAGATGTACTGGACAATGAGCCGAAAATGAATTTACAATGTTGAGCAGGGGTCAAGGAGGGAGGAGTTGAAGAGTTGGGGAGGGAAAGGGTAGTAGGGGAAAAACAAAGGAGGAGGTAACAATGCTCTATAGGAAATGTACTCATTACCCTACTCATGTAACTGTAAAACATTTGTATAGTATTTTTACAATAAAAATATTTTTAAAAAATCTCTCCCTGGGGTAGATTTCCAGTGTTGCCCTCAGCATTGCATTTTTGCCTTTTCTGGCTGTGGTTAGTTCTACCTTCCCAGTGGATCAGTAGTCTTCAAGGCATCTTGGTCCTGAAGTGGGACATGGATTAGCCAGTGGTGGTTGGAACCAGGCCAAGGACAGGACAAAACCACTTCCAGGCCATGGCTTCTTCATTCCCCATGCAACCAGGATTGCAAGCAGAATTTCTCTGAATTTGACTCCAGAAAACAACCACTGAACCAAAAGGCAAGTTCACCAAACACCTCCCCTCTTCCCCCATTCCCTCCTTTCTTCCTCCTTGGGAAAGTACAAAATAATTTTGCAGGTTTTGGCAAACACACAAATTGCCCACCACCTCCCTTGGTAAACTAAGTTTAAAGTCACTAAGTCATGTAAATGGATGATACCTCACTCATTATTCTGGACAACATCTTCAGATTGTTTGATGCTTTAATTTGTTGCTCTTGGTGGTGGTGGTAGGAGGGCCTGAGTTCTGGGTCTGGGCAATGACCCTTATGAGCCCTTCAGCTCAAGGCTAGAGCTCTACCACGTGAGCCACAGAGCCATTTCCAGTTTTTTTCTGCTTATGTGGTGCTGAGGAATTGAACTCCGGACCTCATGCATGCAAGAGAAGCACTCTACTACTGAATCTCCTTCCCAGCTCTAATGCTTTAATTCTTTAAATTTTATTGTCTTTGTGTCAGTTATGAGGTTTAATCTCAGGACCTGGGTGTAAATATATCCCTGAGTTTTTTAGCTCAAGAGGAGCCCTCTACCACTTGAGCCACAGTGTCACTTCCTGTTTCCAGATAAGCGTCTTTCAGACTTTCCTGTCAGGGTTTGCCTTGAGCCATGAAATTTTAAATTATATTTCTTTAACGTGTTTATTGGAATATTACAGTATATCTGAAATTTAAATTTTTCTTTAAACCTTTGTCTTCAAGTAATCCAATAGCATTAACTATTACATTTAGAATCTATTCTTTAGCGCATCCATTTATTTATTTTATTGTGAAAATACCATAGAGGGGTAACAATAACATGGGCAAGATAATGAGTACATTTCTCATCAAGCATTGTTGTATCCTCCTTTTTTTCCCCTTTCCATCTGTTCTCATCCCCCCCGGCTCTCCAGATACCCCCCTGCCCGCCCCACACTCTCACCAGCCAAAGTTGAAAGTTCCTTTTCTACATAATGACTTGTACATCTCATCGCTGCAATACATCCAGCAGTATCCCTGTTTAAATGATTTGTTTTTTCCCATCCCCTCCACAAATTATACCAACATCAAATACAGTGAAAGCAGGGGTTATACTGTGGGGGAGGGACATTCAAAGCAACAAAGAAATCATCTTATAAATATGTTAGGAACAATTGCAATAAAGAAAAAAATCATTTGAATCCTTATCTTGGGGTTCATTTCACCTAACATCAACTTGTCTGACCTTTTTTGCTTGTCTCAGACACACAGTGATTATTGCAAATAAGGGAAACCATGGGACCTATGTTTATTTGGGACTGGACTACATCCCTTAATATAATGTTTTTCCATTTCCTAACAAATGGGGCAATGTCATTTTTTCTGATGGAGGCATTGAATTCTATTGTGTATATACACCACATTTACTTGATCCATTCATCTACTGAGGGGAATCTGGGTTGGTTCTATATCTTAGCTATGGTAAATAATGCTGCAATAAACAGAGTTGTGCTGGTAGATTTAGTATGGTATTGTTTGTGACCATTTGGGTAAATGTCCAAAAGTGGAATTGCTGGGTTATAGGGGAACTTTATGTGGAGTCTTCTGAGGAACCTCCATACTTCTTTCCAAAGTTGGTGGGCATGTAAAGTTCCAACAATGCAGTAAAGTTCCCTTCTGTCCACATCCCCTCCATCATCTGTTGTTATTAGAGTTCTTGATTATAGCCATTGTACCTGGGATGAGGTGGTATCTCAATGTTGTTTGTTTTTTTTTTTTTTAATTTTATTTTATTTGTGAACATACTGTACAGAGGGGTTACAATTACATGGGCAAGATAATGCATACATTTCTTACCAAGCATTGCAGCCTCCTCCTTTGTTTACCCTTCACCTCCCTTCCCAGCCTCCCCCCTCCCCCCCACCCAATCCTTCCCTCCCCCCCCCCCGACCCCCCCCACCGACATTGTAAAGCTCCTTTTTGACATGACACTTTGTACTTCTCATTGTTGCAACAGGTCCACCTGAATCCTTAAATGACTTGTTTTTCCCCATCTCCTCCATAAGTTATACTGACATCAAATATATTGAAAGCGGGGGTTTGCACTACTTTTATTGCTAGAGAGGTTGAACATTTCATCATGTGTCTATTGGCCATCCTTCTTTCCTCTTCAGAGAAGTTTCTGTTTAAGTTTTAGCCCACTTATTTTCGAGTTAGTTGTTTCTTTGAGGATTTGTTGTTGGGGGATTTAATTTTTGAGTTCCAGGTATATTTTAGATATGAGACCCTTGTCTGTTGTATGGGTAGTGAAGATCTTCTCCCAAGCTAGGCATTCTAATACTAGATTCCGTGCTGTCCCTCAGCTCTTCAGCTCAAGGCTAGTTCTCTATAACTTGAGCCACAGCATCACTTCTGGCTGTTTTCATTTTGTTTAGGTGGTACTGAGAAATCGATCACAGGACCTCATGCATGCAAAGCAAGACTTCTACCACTGAGCCACCTTCCCAGCACCTCTCTTCTCTTTCTAACAGGATTTGCTAAGGATCTGTCAATTTGTTAATTTTTTAAGTACCACTTCTGTTTTGTTGATTCTTTCTATGTTTTTATGGATTCTAATTCATTTAATTTTGATTTAATTTTAATTATTTCTTTCCATCTACTGGATTGGTGTTTATCCTGCTGCTCTTTTTCAAGGGGGCTCAGATGTCTCATTAAATTATTGGTTTCACATCTCTCCAATTTGTTGATGTAGGTATTCAGAGCTATAAACTTACCTCTGATTACTGCCTTTCCTGTGTCCCAGAGGAGCTGGTAGTTTGTGTGTTCATATTTGTTGAATATTATGAACATTTGAATTTGGTTTCTGATCTCTTCCATGATCCACTGGTGATTCAACGGTGTGTTCTTTTTTTTTTTTTTTTTTGGAACTGGATAAGCTTAGGGTTTAGTGCTTCTTTTTTTTTTTAATTTAATTTAATTTTATTTGTGAACATACTGTACAGAGGAGTTACAATTACATGGGCAGGATAATGTGTACATTTCTTTCCAAGCATTGCAGCCTCCTCCTTTGTTTATCCTTCACATCCCTTCCCAGCCTCCCCCCTCCCCCCTAATCCCAATCCTTCACCTTCCTCCCCCCCCCCAGCCCCCCCCCCCGCACCAACGTTGTAAAGTTCGTTTTGGACATGACAACTTGTACTTCTCATTGTTGCAACAGGTCCACCTGGTGTGTTCTTCAGCTTCCATGTGTTACAGCACTTTCTTTGGTGGTTTTGGTGTTGAGTTCTAATTTTATTCTCTTGTGGTCTGAAAGAATGCAAGGTATAACTTCAATGTTTTTGAATTTGTACAAGTGTGCTTTTTGACCTAAATCTGTGGTCTAATTTGGAAAAAGTTCCATATTGTGCTGAGCATTCTGATAATGCTGTGTGAAATATTAAATCTAGGTGATCTATGCAGTTGTTTATATCTGCGGTTTCTCTATTGAGTTTTTGCCGAGTTGATCTATCTAGTGGGGGGAGTGGTGAGTTAAAGTCCCCAGCAATTAATGTCTTTGGATCTACGTGATATTTGAGAAAAAGTAGTTTTTCTTGAATAAATTTGTGTGCTCCATTGTCTTGTGAATAGAGATTTAGAATTTCAATATCCTCCTGAAAGAGAGATCCCTTAATTAGTATGTAGCAACTTTCTTTATCTCTTCTCACTAATTTAAATTTGAAATCTATTTTATCTGATATTAGGATTGCAATTCCTGCCTCTTTTGGGGGACCGTTTGTGCTTGGTAGATTTTGTTCCAGCCTTTCACTTTGAAAATGTATTTGTTTTTATGGGCAAGGTGTGAGTACTGAAGGGAGCAGATGGAAGGATCTTGCTTTTTAATCCAACTAGACAGTCTATGTTGCCTAATTGGAGAGTTAAATCTCTTAATGTTGGGAGATTGGACTGAGATGTATTTGGGAGTTCCTGCCATTTAATCCACCTTCTTGAGGGCTGCGGCAAATGGGTTCTTCCTATGGTTCTTGGATTCTCAGTTTGGATGTGGTTTCTTGGCCTTTATTGTGGTCCTGTTGGTTTTATCTGTGTAGGACAACTTTAAGTATCTTTTGTAAAGCTGGTTTGGTAGAGATATATTGTTTCACTTTTTCTTTTGTATGGAAGGTTTTTATTTGACCTTCAGTTATGAAGAAGAGTATAGCTGGGTACAGTATTCTTGGTTGATAATTGTTTGTCTTTAGGGCATGGCCTACATCAATCCAGGCTCTTCTTGCTTTAATTGTCTCTGCTGAGAAATCTGAGGTGATTCTAACTGGTTTCCCATATAGGTGATTCATATTTTCTCCTTGACAACTTTGAGGATGTTTTCCTTGGTCTGAATTGATCCTGTGGGGATTATAAGGTGGTGATATGACGTCCTCTTCAGGTCTGGTCTATTTGGGGTTCTAATAGCTTCTTGTATTTGAATAGACCTATCATTTTGCATGTTCGGGAAGTTTTCTGCTAGGATCCTGTGAAACAAATTTCCTAGACCATTAACTTCTGTTTCTAGGTGCTCCTCTACATCTGTTATCTTCAGGTTATGCCTTCTGATGGTCTCTTCCAAATGTTGAATAGGTCTATCATATTTCTTGGATTTGTCTTGGATAGTTGTACGTTCTTTCTCTATAATATCTAAGCTGTCTCCCATCCCTGAGTTTTGATCTTCTGCATGGTCTTACCTACTGTCAAGAACTTCTATTTTGTTTTTTTTTAGTTCTTTTGCTTCTAATTGCTTGGCTTTAATGGCTTCAAATTCATTGTTGGAGCTTTGTTTTAGATTTTGTTTGAATTTCTTTACTTCCTTAATTTGGTGTTCAGTGTTTATTCTCAAATCACTTAGTTGATTGGTTATGTATTTCTTGGACTTCCATTCCTTCTGTTGGCTCCATTCAGCATTCACTTTCCGGTCTCCCTGACTTTTTTCAGCTGTCTTTTAATGGATTCCATGAATGCCTCTAATTAGTATGAAAGTAATACTAGCTATGTGCTAGAACACAATTTTAAGGCAAGTATCAACCAAAGTCCTGTAGTTGTACAGTCAAAAGTCTGCAGATACAATCTAGTTCAACAGAAACAATCTATTGAATGTCAAAAACTATGCATTAATGGTCTAAGAACAGCAAATTTGATTTTGGCGAGCCAGAAATTACTAGGTTTAGGGAGAAATGTGGGGAAAAATAGAATTAGAGAGATGTGGAAAGGTAAAAAGAAAGTAAAATTAACTAAGTCCTAATCTTAAAGAGGGAAATGGATTGGACAGAATGATAGGAGAAAGAGAAGAGTAAAATAGAGACAAGAAAAAATGGAAAAGCAAAAATTTAAATTTAAAAAGTGAAACACAAAAATTATGCAAGTTTAAGGAAGTATTATTGAGAGAAAAACACAGATAGGATGAGAGGAGAGGAGGAGTAGAAAGAAGATTTGAAAAATTAAAAAATAAAAATACTTAAAATATTGTATACAGATAAAGAGATAATAATGTTATTAAGGAATTTAAGCCTAAGAGGTTTTGAATTAAGTAATAAATTTCTGGATTATATGTGTACACAACGAGGGATAAGGTCTAATAATCGATGACAGGTATTTCTGAGGATGAGCAGAACAGCAATTAAATCACCCAAAAGAAGAATGAAAGAGAAGAAAAAATGAAAAGCATGAGAAAGAAAGAAAAAGGACCAAAAGTTTAGTAGAAATAAAATAAAAATAAAAAAATATACACACGCATATTCACCTAAAATAAAAATTATAAGAGGAAAAAAAGATTAATAGAATACATTTTTTAAAAAAAAGTAATAATTAAAAATAGGTATATAAATAGGGTTCTTAGATTTTTTTCGGGGGGCGGGGGGGGGGGGGAAGGGTGAACAGGAAGATCCTGTCCCTTGGTGGAGTCTCCGGTCTGCTTGTGCTGTTTGGTTTTCCTGTGGCTTGATTGGTTTCTTAAATCAGTTTGTTCTGGCAGGCAGAAAAATGCTCTGCTTTACCCAGAATTTTGTGATCCTCCTCCCTCCCAGGAGGAAGATCTGTTTTGAGTGTCACAAAAGAGGAAGGTGGCTGTTTCCTCTAATTTGGAGATGCTGTGATGAGGCTAGGTTCTGGGTAGAGTTGAGGCCTTTCAGCAAACAGTAGCTTTTCCCTGAGAGGCTAGCTTCCGAGACATTCACAGTGCCCAGCCTGGAGCCATTCTCAAGGTTTATGTTTACTGAATTTCAATTGATTATCTAGGCTGCTATAAGGAGGGGCAGCCTCTGGCTCTGTTTACCCAGTGAAGAAAGACACTCCTCTGGGGGCAGACATTTCACTGCCTGGGCTGAGTGACTTTCTCTTCCCTGCAGAGTCTTGTTTCCTTTGTAGTCCCTGGTCTGCAATCAGTAGGATGAAGATATCTGCTCCTTGTCAGTTCTTGCTGGTGTTGAGTAGAATCTGCTAGCTTGCTGTGTCTGGCACCTTTGTCCAGGATTCTCTGTGTTTTAGGTAGCCACCACAACCGCGGCTACCAGCAAGTGCTTAGATCTGCCTCCTTGCCTGGATTTTCCTTCTCTGGCCAAACTCTCTGTACTGTTATGGCACACTTGGTTTAATTTTCCCAGTAAGACTGTTCACTGGAACACTAAAACTACTTTCTATGCAAGAGCTTGTTTAGCCTCCAGCATTTCTCGGGCATTTTCCTGGAACTACTCCACTTTTTTTACCTCTCCTGTATATTTTTTCTTTTGGAACAAGTGTCATGTCTGGCCAATCATTCAAAAGGAAGCTTATTCCATTAATTTAATAGAAAAGGAATACAGCCTTACTGCATCTCAAGGCAACTTTGAGTATAATGTTAATGTGATAATTCACATCATTGAATTTTCAAAGTCGTTTTGATAATTTTTTTGTTAAACTGTTCATTAAAGGGGTTCCAAATAGCAAGAATAAAAAACAATGTTTTGCTTTCAAAGAATGTTTTAAAAGCTAGTAATTCAAGAAAAAACCTTCTATTTTTCCAAGAATCCATGGTGAAGAATTTCTCTTTTATCATAACCCTTATCACTCACCCCCTCACTTCAAACTTGTAGCTTTATTCAGTTTTATTGTTCAAGCTTTCATTTTGGTACTAGCATCTGTAATCTCCTTGTAGTATTTGACAATGAAATTTAATTTGTTGTTAGAGAGCTCAATTCATATTGCCAAAGGCAGACTCATGAGCATATCATAATGATAGTATGCAACTATTCCATCAATTAATATAAGTACCACATAAACGTGCATCTTCATATAATTTTAAATGCAAAGTAATTACATATCTATGTCATAAAATAATTCAGACCACTAGTAGAAGAGGATAAGCTCAACTTTTGCATCATCCCCAATATTTTTTGTAAAATTTTCTTTCTCATTAACTTTCACTGCAAGTCCTTCTTTCCTAGCAATAAGTTATAAGTCATGTCCTTGGATTTTAATCAACTTTGAGTAAGCTGTTTTCTTTCCACCACCAGTTAGTTCCTCGTGTTAAATACCTGAAGAATAACTTGTCCCAATGTGCCTGCAAAAGGAGTATCCAACTCGACTGTCTGTGCCCACTATTCCCTTGCTTTGTTTGGGAATAGAGTATCAGAGACAGGGGTGTCAGGGTTCAGATGACTGGAACCATGGTGTTATGAATTATGAGTAGCAGAAAAGAGTAGTAGAGACTAGGATACCAGGTAAAGGGTAACTGTGACTGTAATTACTGAGTTACAGAGTCAGGAAATTTGTTAGAAGCAACAGTTTTGCACGAGTTGGGTGAGCTAATACAGGCATACAGAACTGTTTACCAGGGAAAAGGAAGCATAGACAAAGTGAAAGAGTAAAAGTTGTGAGGGACTGTGGGGCACAATCAGGGTAACAAGGTCATGGGTGTGCAAACTGGGTAGCCAGTACTATGGGAGAAGCAATTAGCATGGTGGCCTGATGTGGTGCAGAACTCTGGGTTTGCCTGTCCAGTTTTGGCTGTTAGATCTTTAGGGAAACTACCTCTAGCAGCTCATTATCAGCTTGTTGTGTTCAGGCACGTGCCATCTATAAATGTCTACTTCAAGTAGATTGCATTCTTTGACACCAGCTATAGAATCTATGCTCTAAGCAGCCTGAGAGACCACACTCCACAATGCTACAGAACAAGCTCCACATAGTGAGCTGCAATCACCTCATACAACTCTTGCTGCTCCTCTCCAATGTCAATTATAATGGTAGCAAGGGATCTGAGATGTGCTCAGCAGCAGTGCTCTGGGAAGCTATCAATTCTTACGTTGTCATTCTGGGAGTTCCCTAGAAATAGGCAAGAGCACTTGCTGATGTTCTTCCAACTTCTCTCTGTGTGGCTCTGCACAACCAGACTGTTGTACCTCAAATTGGTTACCTGGATGTCCAGGTGGCCTCAAACGTGCTCTATCTTCTCTCTCTAGGTGCTCTTCTGTTTCAGCTGCTTTTCCATTTCCCTCCAGGTAGCTTGCTTCATCTCCACATTCTTTGAATTCTGCTGCATATCAACCTGTGGCTTTCACACCAAGCCCTTCCACTTTCTCATCTACCTCTCTAGCTGTGAATCTGGCACAATAAGTTACATGTATGTTCTGTATCTGTTTATCAAGGTTTGAGCTAGAATCTAGGTGATACTAGCTAACTGAGAACATGGGGAGCTTCTTAAATACCCCCCTGCCACTCACTGCTCATTGAGACAAATGCAAATGTGTTCTGGTCAGTCTCTCCTTCTCCATTTCTGGTGAATAAAGTGAAGTCACAATGGACCGACCAGACAGCTGCTATGTCAGCAAGTGCCCAAACCAAAGATAATATAGTGAGGGGATACTTATCAAGTGTAGTAGGATAAATGCACATATTTGTGTATATTACTAAGGGCTTTCATCAAACTAGTTATTTTATGTCCAAAATGGCAGATCAATGTTAGGCTCTCCTCGAGATCTTGCTGTTCTTCAAGTCCTGAGGACTCCTACATACAACTAAGACCTAATGATATGGGTGAATAAGAAAGTCGGTGAGTATGGATTAGTATTCTGATAGTGTGCTAAGTTTTTGTCTTGTCATGACTATGATGAAATCAATGTCATTTCTCTGACTTAAACCTTATCTCTTTATTTGGCACAATTGGCAGATTGCTAGTGTGTCATTTTTTCCTGTTAGTTCAGTGCACAAGGGAAAACATTAAGCATGCCAAACCATGGGTTTCCAATGTCCTAGTAGATGCTTTGCCTTCTAGGATCATCCTTCCAGGTAACTCTCTGTTTAGCATATTGCACAATGTCCCAATCAATGAAATATTTTTGAGCCTAGGAGAAAATGTCCATTTATAAAACAGTACACATAAGAAGCAGAAGATGCCCTACACTCAAATGCACCTGGAGAACAGAGTGTAAGGGTGTCTACACAGTTGGGAAATAGGATTCTGAGGGATGGGAAAGGATGAGTTTAGATATCAAACCTAGAAGTAACTATAAGTTTCTGAATTCCTAACCTTACTTCCTTCTGCCCCTCGGGTCGAATTCAGGAAGAGGTGGAATGTTTATGATCACAAAAAGGAGTTTTTAATCCTAGGCCCAAACTCTACGTGTTCCTGTTACATCTTCCCACCTAACCCTGATGTAAATGGTCAGAAGGACAAAGAGGAAGGGAGCCCCATGCTCAGGAATATAAATGGAGCTTACAAGTAACTTCAGTCTCTGACTTTCTATTTTGAAGCTAAGATAAAAGTCAGTTTGAGTTTCTACAAAATCAGTTTCTAGGCTCTATGGTTCCTTCAGAACTTCTTTCCCTCCTTCTATGTTTTGACAGCAACAGTTAGTACAGTGCTTCTGTCTTTTAGGGGCAATCTTTCTTTTCACACAATGCTTAAAGTAGACAATAGGTGGAAACTTCCATTAAATCAAAAAGTATTTAATAGCACACAGTGTGTGCTTTACCTGAATTCCTGGACCTAACAAATTCCCAATTCTGAAGAGAACGTGATTATGTGTGAGTACTAACAATCTCCACTGAATGGTGAGCTTAGAACACTTTTCCCAAGGCAGGTTCTGTCCAGGTTATTAGGATGGCAGAGATCTACTGGATCAATGAACTTACAGACAATGCAAGGCAGAAAAGTCTAAGAGATTGAGTTCCAAATGACGAAACTAGACCAAGAAGAGAAAACATATCATTGCTGGAAAAGGAGGAAGACTTAAGTAGAAGAACGTTTTTCTTAATACAGACAGGGGTATAATTATAACAAAGTTCTAAGTTGTGGCTCCTCAGTAGAAACTATCAGATCAAACCTCAATAAAGCTAAATATAAAACTTATATAATTAAAAAAACTATTTGGATTTCTGTACTAACATCTTCTTTAAGGGGAGTGATTGTGGTGTGTGTGTGTGTGTGAATGCACGTGCGTGTGTGTGTGTGTGTGTGTGTGTGTGTGTGTGTGTGTGTGATGTCTGAGATTATGTATGGAACAGCATTGGTTCTTGAAAATCATCATATTGACACTACCTTTTACGTTTCCCATTCAAGTCTGGTGGCGTTGTAGCTCTACCACTTGAAACACACAATTCTCACTTTCTTCTGTTTAACTGGAGATAAACATGTAATGAATATGTCAAGCTGGGTTGGTTTCAAACTATGATCTTCAGATCTTACTCTCTGGAGTAGGTAAGGTGTAAGAGTGAGCCACTATGCTCAGCACTGTATTTCCAGTAGGTTACTTAATCTTTCTGAATCTCGGCTTCTTCCTGGATGGAAAGTGAAAATAATTACTTTGTGGACCTTAGAATCGGGTGGGAAATATGACTGGGTGCAGGAAGTATACGTGATTGGGATATGTGTACAGAGCCTGACACTCTCATAAAACTACTGATGTTTATATTGAAATGTATTCCAGGAATTGGAAACAAGAGAGATTTTTCTGTTCTTGTTTATCCATTTATGGGCATTGAGGGAGTCAGAGATATACAAGGAGAAAAGGGAAACAAAGGCAGCACTTGTACTCTGTATATACTGTATTCACAATGAGCTATACCATTGAGGACAGGGACAGGAGGGATGGGATTGTCAAACAAGAAATGAACTCATTACTTGACTTACAATAGGTTTATTTGTATGTACACTCCCTTAACAATAATAATTTTTAAAATACAGGTTGATGATATTCTCCTCCAGTTTTTGTAGGTTCCCTTAAGACTCAGGCCCACCAATGGAGTTTTTGAAGGTCAATTTATTTGATAATTAACATAAAGCCATAATTTCTTAAGAAATGTTATAAAAAGTATTTCATTTTTAGTACTGGTTTCTCTTTGAGTGGCAATTATACATGTTGTTGGCAGAGCTAATGTTTTACTTTCTGTTTTGAGTATTTGTCAGGTGCTCTATCTTGGCACCCTGCCCTTACCCAAAATGGTAATCAACCTTTGAAATTAATGTACTTGAGTATGAGTCTCATTTATTTATTTAATTTGTTGTTGGTGGTGAACTCTTGGCCTGTTCACTGTCCTTCAGCATTTCTGCTCAAAATTGGTGCTCCACCACTTGAGCCACAGTACCACATCTAGCTTTTTCTGCTTAGGTGGTGCTGTGGAATCAATCCTAGGGTCTCATACATTCAAGATAAGCTGACTAACAGTGATCCACCTCCTCAGCCCCTAGGACTGGTATTTTTGTGCATGGGTATATCAAGCAAACCTATTGAGCAAATGCATTCATTTGAAACTAGACATATTCAAAATTATGAATTATCAGATATTTTAACAAATAAAACAGTTAACATTGTTACTAGGAATTGTTTGTCTCCCCACGCTAAAAACATGGAGGATATATTTTAAACTAAAACTACAAAATAAATTTTAAGATCTTGGTGCAAACAAAACTGTCCAGGTGTTATTACATTAAACAGAGAATTCAAAATTATTTTTCTTCTTGAATGCAGATATCAAAGGTCTTATAATACTTATTTCAAATTGCAAATTAAAGGGAAAATCAGTAAGGAGGTAAAATTTATATTGAATGTTAATTTTTGAAGAAGTAGAAAAGATCCTAGATGGCAGACCAAAGACAAAGCAATATCAGAGCCCTATATGCTCAATAATAAATAAGAAATTTTAATTGAAAAATTGATCTGGAATGTGCACATCAGGCAAAGCAAGCAATCAGATCATACAACCAACCAAAAAACACCATAATTATATCTCAGAAAAAGGAGATAAGTTCTGACCAGGGCTCAACGTCCTTATCCTTGATTTCAATGATACACATACACATACACCCCTCTACACACATACACACACACACACACACACACACACACACACACACACACAAACAAACACAAACACACAGGAATGTATGCAACAGCTCAACCTACTCACATCCATTCAACATGAATCAATGATCTTCCTGTAATATTGGAAACTTTAAAACTTTCAAGTCTTGAAAATAATTGATAACAGATGCATAAGCAATTATTTTCTGAATAGACTCTGCTATAGAAATGAGAGTTCATGATGGTTATAACTACTTAAACATCTCTGAATCTTGAAAGAATTAAACAAGAGACAATTTGTATTTTGGGACTATACTTCTACCAGCTATTCTTCAAAGGCTTGATAAGAAGTTACAAAATCAAAAATTAAATATCAAATTAATACAACTAATAGTTGTGTAAGTAAGTACAACTAATATTGTGTAAATGAAGTGAAAGACACTGATGAAAAACCCATGCTGCCTCCATTTCTAAGCCGGCTGCACATTGTGGAACCTTTGATTCTGCTGGGCCAGGCCCACAGTTGTCTTCCCCAGAGCAGTGGCCCTGCTGGGGTTGGCACTGGGAGCTGTGTGGAGAGGTGGGGAGGCCGCGGGGGAGACTGAGCTGGGGTTGGGGATGGGGGTAGTAGGGAGAGTACTGGAGGCCCTGGCAGAGGCTGGTGAAGGGAGGAAGGAGGCAGTAGGCCAATGGCTCAGGAATCAACAGCCCCAAAGGCAGCTGGGTTCTGGATAGTGTCTGTGAGGTGTGGAGTTTGGCCCCTGGGGCCTCGTGGCTGGGTGAGG
Organism: Dipodomys spectabilis; assembly: GCF_019054845.1. Lineage (NCBI taxonomy): Eukaryota > Metazoa > Chordata > Mammalia > Rodentia > Heteromyidae > Dipodomys > Dipodomys spectabilis. The sequence goes on along the minus strand of NW_024870891.1, from coordinate 420,388 downwards.
AGAGGCAGAAGTCTCAAATCCCACCCAAATAGGCAATGAGAAATGAGACAAACAGTGGCTGAAGAATTTCAAGAAAAAAGGCAGGGACTTGCAAAGGGGGTGGTCAGTGGCTGTAGGTATGTCCACAAACTAAGGCATCAATCTAGCTTGTGGTTACAACTATTAACATGAGGTATTGTTTGTATACATACTGATAATTGAATCCCATATTGTTAGGGAGCAGTAGAGAGCAATAGTCATTAGAACCATAACACAGACATCCATCTTAATCTTTTCGTGTCCAACTGCTTGAACTTAAATACTCTTGAGATAATAACTCATACCCCTGTCTTCCCTTGAGTGTTTGACCTTTCCAGAGAACAGCTCTCAGCCTTTTGATTGTTGTTTGCGATGGCTTCCCAATCTATCCTTTTCCAAGTCTAACAGCTTGACTTCAGAATCCCTCACAAGTACTGTGACATGTATTATTTTGAAAACTATATTTTTTCTAGGATAGGTTCAATTTTTAAATTTTATTTTATTTCACAAATAGAGTGGTTACAGTTACTTGACTAAGGTACATTCTTTATTGACTATTGTTAACCACTCCATTGTTGTTCTCCTATCCCTTCCCATCCCCCACACCTCCCCCTCACCCCAAAGTTGTAAAGTTCACTTCCTACATAGTGTCTTTTGAATATCATTGTTGCAATGGGTCACTTTTTGTACTTCTTTCATCACTATAATTTTTCCCTTTCCTTCTCGAAATCAGATAAATGTATATACAAAGTTGAAGGTACCAGAATCAAGACAGATTGCCAGGGATAAACCAATGTCAAAAGACAAATGAAATAAAATAAGATCTAGATGCTCTATTTTACCGACATCAAGGTTGACATCAGAAAAAAAAGAACTTTTTCCACGTTTTGGAGTTCATTTCAATTAGCATCATTTTGTAATGTTAAAAGTACATATCTCTGGAACCAGAAATCCCACTCCTCAGCATTTGTCGAAATGATCTCAAGCTAAAATACACTAAATCTTCAACTACGTTTCTGGCAGCATTTTTAGAACCAATCTAAATGCCCCTCTATGGATGAATGGATCAAGTAAATGTGGTGTATATACACAATGGAATTTTATGCTTCTATCAGAAAGAATGACAAAGCCCCTTTCATAAAAAATGGAAAGATTTGGAAAACAATCATATTATGTGAAGGAAGCCAGACTCCTCATTTTATTAATTAATATATGCTTAGGATAGTCCTTAAACTCTTAATATTCCCTTTTTTCCTCTCTCCCTCTTCCTCTCTCATTCCATTTATGTGTGTGTGTGTGTGTGTGTGTGTGTGTGTGTGTGTGTGTGTGTGTGTGTGTGTATGCATGTGTGAGCGTGCACGTACGCACACACAGTAATTAAACTTGACTCGGAGATTCAAACTCTTGCTTGTTTTTTTCACTCATGCCTGACTGAGTCTGTACTATTTAAACCAAGATTTCACTGTGCTTTCATTGAATAACAGAACATAAATGTCTCATGGACTGCTACTCCAGCCATCTGTGAACCATGATCTTCCAATATCAGGCTCGTGACTATCTAAGAATAGGGATGAGGCACTGGTATCCTCTATTGTCTTTTGCTTTGTTTTGTTTTTGTTTTTTGTTGATTTTGTACATCCAAAATCTGTAAGGAAAACAAATCATTTATAATCAGGACTATTCCCATAAAATGTGTGTTGTTTAAAGATTACCTTAATAATGTTATGCTTTTGCATCCACATTATGTGATTTAATTTTTTGAACTCTATTGTTGCAGTCAAGTCACTTACACACAATTTGAACCTCCTTGTCTTGGTTTTATATTTTGTTAGGTGTTTCAAAACAGAATTTATCAAGGTTTAACTGCACTACTGAAGCAAGATCTTTATGATTATTCAATGTATTGTAAATCTTAAGTTCTTCACTTCTTGTGACACCATATGAGTACAGGTAGTTTCCTATAATACCTCCACATAGTTTAGACTTCAATGCCATGCACTCTTCTCCCAAATATGCAAGGGCATCCTTTGTAATTCTCCTTGCATTTTCACTGTTCTTATCTCTACTCTCCCATGCTAAGTCCTGTGATGATCTTGTTGATTTTCTCTTTGTTACATTCATCTTTGCATCTTGGGAACTACTGTTATGCACTACTGTATTTCTGTCCATTCTCCTTGAGCTTCATCTTGTACCCTTCTAACAGCGGAGGGCCAGAGATTGGGGATATATTTTTCACTCTTTTGCTCAGACATCTATCTTTACTTTCTAGCAATACATTCATTGAATTCTTTCTGTAATTTCTAATGTCTTGAAAATGATTACTGCATTTTCATGGCTTTGTTATTTGGCATTAGAGGAGAACATAAGTCAGTAACTAACTTAGGTAAAAGAAGATTGCAATCAAGCTTCAATAGATGTTGTTCATTGGATGATATTTACTTCATGGTCTGCCTGCCTGCTTACTTTTCACTGTTTATTTTTCAATGTAGCCTTTTCTTCTGGAAAGTATTCATAGGCCTACCTAGTGAAGAGCAATTCCTACTGTAATTAGTAATTAATTTTATTCCAACATCATTTCATAGATCCTTCTCAGTTTCTTCAGTCTGTATAATAGTGTTTCACTTTCTTAGATATGTTTTAACATCGATGCATCCAGTGATACAGTCACATTGCTTAAGTCACCATTTTGTTGATGGAAAGGAAACCATGCTGCAAACTCACTATATGACAATTTTCTGGTTTTAAATTCTTTTAAATTAGAATTGATACTGGAGAACGAACATTCTGTGTACAATTTTATATTTTCCTAATTATTGTAGTATACTTTCCAATATTGTATAAAGTTAAAACATTACTGTTTACTTAGTTTTAGGATTTCTAAAGTGGTCAAAGTAAAAGTTCTATTCATTCACAATTTTAAGACAATATTGTCAATTATGACCAAGTGAGACATTTTAAACTTTTATTTGTGGTCCTAAATGTTGGTGCTTGGGAATCAATTCTAGTCCTTCATTTGTCTTAGTCTACTGTGTGCCTCTGAGCGTGATTTGACCTGTGGTTTTATTTTCACTCAACTGGAATAAAGAAAAATTTCACTAGGAAAGAATTATTACTTGGTTAGTTTCTCCAGTATCTCTCACATACATAAAAGTTATATAAGTCTACACTGACAGAAAATGGTGTTCTTATATGGTATATATAGTGGTAAATGTTTATTTTTTGTAGCCCCACTCTTCACTAAGTATAGCCCCTTTCCTATTCCCCCTTCCCATAAAACTTGACTGGATCCACTGGAAACCCACTTCCAGGCAGCTTCAAAAGCCTAACCTGAACTAACGTACCCCCTGGTAGACCTGGTATAAACTTTCAAAGGCCTGGCTGCAACCAGACTCCTTCCTGAAAGCCCTCCTCTGCTATAGGGAAATCCCTCTTCAACTCCACCCTTTCCTGGAATCCCTGCTCTGCACAACCAGAAACAAGGCCACATCCATATCTCCTTCCATGTCCCGCCTTATTGCATCAAGAACCCAGATTACATCAGGGTCCTCCCACCAATCCCAACCTCATCCACCAGATTCCCCGCCCCTAACTATTCTAGTCCCTCATAGTCCCATTGCTCCCATATTCTAGTACCTCCAAGCTCCTCTCATTCCATTCATACTCCAACCCCAAACAGCCTTCTCCCTCAAGCCCCTCCTGGTTTCATCAGAAACTCAGCCTATAACTAGCCTACTTCTAAGTGGCTTAACCTCTCAAACACAGCCCTGAATCTACACTTCCCACAAAGCTTATCCTGCTAAACCAAAAACCCTTCACCTCCCTATAACTGCCTTTGAAGCCCTGCCTTACTTGGCCAGAAGCTTCTTGCACAGCCCATCTCCAGCCTGGAAAGCCAGCCCTGTTCCAACACAAGCCTCTCTACCTTCCACATCTACTCTCTCAATGCCCTGCCTTGCTCCACAGATAAACACACCGCCTATCGGCTCCACCCTCAGATTCACACCCTACTACACCAGATACCCTTCCCATAATTATCCTGCACCATTGTAGCCCTTACACTCCTTCTCAAAACCCCTCCTCCAACTAGCCCTATGGCTCCAAAGCCTTCCCTTCTCCTGAAAAACCCCACTAGAAAACCCCCAGCACACTATGCAATTTCTGGGCACCCACATTGCTCCACTGGAAACCACTTCTCCAGTTGGGCTCCTCCTGGAAGCCTAGAAAACCTCCTCCACATTGCCTCATCTCTCAACACCCACATTGCTCTACTTGAAACCACTGCACCAGTTGGCCTCCTTCTGGAAGCCTCATCAGGCTCAACTGTAAATCTGTGTCCCTCCATAGTCGCTTTTGGAAGATTGCTTTGCCGTACCTGAAACCCTGACCAAAGTCCATGTCATGCCTTGAAAGACTAAAATCCCCACCCAACCTTACTTCTCTTTTCGAAGTGGTGACTGGCTACACAAGGAACCGCACCCTAACTAGTCTAGTGCACTGGATCCTATCACTGCTCTCACAAAGCCCTGGATCTGAAAAACACCACCATACATTGTGACTACATTCTGCTCTACCAGAAACCTCACCTCCACCCTAATACATTTCCCAAAGGCCTGCCATTTTCCACCAGAAACCCTACCCCTTACTAGCGCACATCTTCCTAGTGTTACCCTGCCCTCTCAAAGCCAGACCCTGAAAAGCCCCACCCTCATATCTCCGCATTCCTGCACCAGAATCCCCACCTTCTGTCAGCCTCTTGCCTCCATTTCCTGCCCTGCCTTATGGGAATCCTCACCCTACATATACCACAAGGGCTCACAGTGCTCTACCTGCACCCCTCCTCTAGCTAACCTCCTCCATTGTAGCCTTGTTCTTTCTTCTCAAAGCTCTGCCCGAAACAGCCTCCTCCACAGTGACCAGTCCTTCTTGCACTGAAAACCAGTCCACGTGCCAGGGCTCCACCAGAAACCCCACACCACCTTCATCCATGAAGGTCCCATCTAGTAACTTTTATTACAAGTGTGATTTTATACTGGCCATAGAATTCCTACTAATCAATATGATAGGAAAGCAGTATTGCAAAAAGGCAACAACAATTAGATAGCTCTTAGATGCCTTAGTCTAGTTTGGGGTTCTGTTACCCGGCAGATACATATTGTGTGAAAATGTGTGAATGATTTCGGTTGCGGTGTCTTGTTGTTCAGAATATTTCATTGTAAATATTGGTTTTTGTTAAGCTGTGACTTAAAATAGGTCTCAGCAGGTATCGGCCCAGTTAATTCTGTAGTTAGTCTATTTCATCATTTCAAGATTATCAGGATGAAAAACTCCACACACCTTAAGACACACATGCAACAGCACTAGACATACCCTCCTATTGGTCCAACAGTGTAAACCAGATGTGTGTTTTACCGAGCTTTGTATGTGGTATGGTATGGTTTATTCAGGCTGAAGAGCTAAAGTAACTCCAATTTGAGATTAACCTCACTATGTTTTGCTAGGCTGCCCTCAGAGTAACCCCAAGAGAGAGAAAAAAACACAGGCTGCCATCCACCCTTGCCACCCTTAAGAAAGCAGAGCAGTTGCCCAAGTGTTCCAGGAACAGAACATAGTAATAGTTCAAAAAAAGGGCAGAGTGGTTATTGTGGACTCAAAATAATCATGTAACTATTTGTGTGGAAATTCCCTAAACTTGTTTGTTTCACACTATAAGAGCTGTGCTGATTTTGTGCGCGGGGACTCTTAGAATCACTGGTTACCTGGTGTGTGGGGGACCAAGCTTAAGCTTGCAAATAAACGACTCTTTTGCTGTTCGCATTGGTCATGGTCTCCGGTGATCTTTGGGTGTCCCAAGTCCAAACAACATTTCTGGGGGCTCATCTGGAACCTGCCTCATAGGACCCTCTAGACGCCCCACTACAGAATCCCAAAAAACCCAGCTCTTGAGACAAGGCATTGCCTTTCTGTATATTCGGTTGCCAGCAGGTTCTGTATCTCTAATTCTGGTTTCCCAAGGGGTCTATTCTCTGGTTGGCAAAGTGTCTTGGTAGACACGCTATAAGACTGCCAATGGGGTCTGTGAGTAAGACGTCCCCAGACCCCTCTGGGTAGATTGCTGTTTAGGACGGACATTTTTGGGAAACTCTAAGTCTGGCACTTTTTGGTTGGCAATTTACAAAGCTGCAGTGTCCCTTTGTAAGTTGTGTCTTTGTGTTGAGTGTTTTGTTTTTCATTTGGGGTTTATCTTAACCTTAGGCCTTGGCCCAGGGAGGTCGGTGTATGGGGGAGATTCTGCCAGTCTGAGGGGATGGCTCTAGGGACTGATTTCCCTAGCCCCAAAATGACTTGGATTTCTCTTCCTCCTTGGAAGGCCCCTGGGTCTACAAATATTGATGAGACGTCACCCCATTCACTGAGAACTGATTGTTCTCTGTTATATGTTTCTGGAGATAGGGAAGTTCTGGTTAAGAGTGGTAGGCTCACTCAGCAGATTCTGGATTCAGCTTGCTGAGTGAGAACGGCACAGAGGTCTGGTAGGGATAAACTCAGCCTTTGGTTATTGCCTTCTCTAGTTCTGTTTTAAAATTTATACTAGTTTTAAATGTGGGTTTTTGGTTTTAGTGTTTTTGTTATTTACTTGAAAATCTCTGGTGAAATAAAAGTTCCAGCCTTCAGCTGAGCTCAGTCACATAGAAGGATATGTTCCTGTTTTGACTTTTCTGCTAGTCCAGACAATGGAAAGTGCTATTGTTTAAAATTGGATAAAAGTGGATGAACAAGTTTACACACCCACCAACAATGCAGTAAGGTTCCCTTCTGTCCACATCCTCTCTGGCATCTGTTGTTATTAGAGTTCTTGATTATAGACATTCTTACTGGGTGAGGTGGTATCTCAATGTTGTTTTGATTTGCATTTTTTTTTATGGCTAGGGAGGTTGAGCATTTCTTCATGTGTCTTTTGGCCATCCTTCTTTCCTCTTCAGAGAAGTTTCTCTTTAAGTCTTTAGCACAATTATTTATTGGCCAGTTGTTTCTTTGAAGATTTGTTGTTGAGGAATTTAATTTTTACAGTTCGAGGTATGTTTAAGATATGAGATCCTTGTCTGTTTTAAGGCTAGTGAAGATCTTCTCCCAATACGTGGGCTTTCTATTGATCTTGCTAGCTATGTTCTTTTCCATACAGAAGTTCTGCAATTTCATGCAATCCAATTTGTCCAACCTTTCTTTGATTTGTTGTGTTTCTGGGACTCTATTAAGAAAATTTCGGCCTGTGCCAAGGAGACCTAGGGTTTCTCCTACTCAATCCTGTAATGATGTCAGAGTTTCTGCTTTGACTCCGAGGTCTTTGATCCATTTGGAGTTGTTTCTGGTGCAGGGTGATATATAAGGATCTAGCTTTAGTTTTCTACAAGTAGTTAACCAAATTTTGCATCACCATTTACTGAAAAGACTGTCTTTCTTCCATTCTATTTTTTTAGCTCCCTCATCAAAAATTAGATGGCTATAGGTGTGTGAGTTAATTTCTGGGTTTTTGGTTCAATTCCATTGGTCCTGAGGTCGGTCTTGTGTCAGTACCAATCTGTTTTGATTACTATGGCTTTGTAGTAGAGTTTGGAACTTGGTATTATTATTCCTCCAGCACTGTTCTTTCTGTTGAGAATTGTTTTAGCTATTCAGGGTCTTTTATTGTTCCATTTGAATTTTTTGATTGCCTCTTCTATTTCCTTGAAGACTGAGGTTGGAATTTTGATAGGTAACGCATTGAATTTGTAGATAGCCTTGGGAAGTATTGCCATTTTCACAATGTTGATCTGTCCAATCCAGGAACGTGGGAGTTTTTACCACTTTCTTAGTTCTCTTTTGAATTCCTTTTTCAGGTTTTTAAAGTTTTCGTCATCGAAGTCCTTCACTTCTTTGGTTTAGTTAATTCCTATTTTATTTTTTGTGGAGCTATTCCAAATGGAGTTGCTTTCCTAATTTCAGCAACACTTTTCTCACTGTTGGAATAGAGAAAAGCCATTGATTTTTGAGGGTTAATTTTATACCCTGCTACTTTGCCAAAGTTTTGAATCAGCTTGAGCTCCCCTATGACCCAGCAATACCACTTTTGGGCATTTACTCAAATGTTCACAAACAAGACCACACTAAAGCTACCAGCGTAACTACGTATACTGCAGCTTTATTTACCATAGCTAAGATATGGAACCAACCCAGATGCCCCTCAATAGATGAATGGATCAAGAAAACGTGGTATATACAAACAATGGGTTTCTAAACCTCCATCAGAAAGAATGACATTGCCCCATTTGTTAGGAAAAGGAAAGACTTGGAAAAAATTTTAAGTGAAGTAAGCCAGGCCCAAAGGAACATAGGTCCCATGGTTTCCCTTATTTGCACTAACTAGTATATGTCTGTGTCAAGCAGAAAAGTCAGATAATTTGAATACATATTCAAATGTATTTTTCTTTCATGTGATTGTTTCTAACACATTTATAAGATTATTTCTTTGGTGCTTTGTATGTCCCTCCGGCACAGTATAACCCCTGCTTTCACTGTATTTGATGTCAGTATAATTTATGGAGGGGAAGGGAAAAAACAAACCACTTAAATAAGGATACAGGTGGACCTATTTCAACAATGAGATATACAATTCGTTAAGTCAAAAACGACCTTTACACCTTGGGTGGTGAAAGGGAGAAGGGGAGGAGGATTGGGTGGGGGCCAGGGAGAGGATGGGAAGGGATGGGAAAGGGAGTCAAAGGAGGAGGCTACAATGCTTGATAAGTAATATACTCATTATCTTGTCCATGTAATTTTAACCCCTCTGTAGAGTACTTTCACAATTAAAAATAACATTAAGAAGAAAAAAATGAAAATAAAATTCAGGACAGTTTATTTTCAGGTGACCATCCCCCCCCGCCCCCAGCCTTACTCCAACAGAAGTGAGTCAAAAGATCAATTGGTGAAATGACTTGCTAAATAATCAATCCATGAGAAAATGAAGCTGCAAAAAATTACCTAGTTCAAAAGAAATATTGTCTTAACTTTTTGTTTAAGACTTTAGAAAATGTATGTACAACTGATTTGGATTTTTGGGTGCTTAAAGATCTGGGTGTTGTTTTGTATGTGTTTGTGATCATATTCATGATATAAATTGTCAGCATGATGTAGCGATTGGGTGAATTAAGTTTAAAATTCAAAAGGTTATGAGGTTTGGACATTACCAAAACATTTTTAAGGCATTTTCACATGGTTTTAAATAGCTTTTTAAGGATACTTTAACTTGAAAAATAGGAAATCTGGTATTTTAGAATGTATAAGGCTGTTTATACTGTAATCAAGATATCTGGCTTAACAAAAAAGAGAAACTTAGAAGCTAACAAAAAACCTATTTTAGGAGTAAACAGTGAACAGGCAGAAGTGCAGTTTAGCTCGTAATGCATGGTGGAACAGGCCATGGGAGGAGTCCTCCCATGGTGAAAGAGGGCAAACTGGCCCAATAGCAGTTCATCTAACCCTAAAGAGTCGGATTGTGTGAGTACTTATTCCACAGGAAGGGCCAAGTGGCCCATCTTTATTCTGTCCCTTTTCCCTTCACATGGACACTGGAAACATGATGGTAAAATTGAATGATGTAAAGATCTGATTAGCATTGCTAAAACTGCCCCTTGGATGTGTTAAAATTAAAATTAAGAAGGCCTTAAAAAGAGAGTTAAAATTTTATTTGTATAATGTGATTTGCTCTCAATGATATTCTGTCATTGTGTATGTTTTTTTTTTTGTTTTAAGGCATAAAGGTGTTAAGTCTAGCTTCTTGGTAAAGTGATGGTGATTGTAATTTTTGCATTAAGAAAAAAAGTTATTTGAGTTTAAAATTTTCCATGTGTATCTGTTTTAAAACAACCAGCCGAGAGGAAATTGGTGACACACTTAGCCTTGAAAGTTTAAGGGATTTTTCAAAATGCAACTAAAAACTAAAGTATAAAATATTAAAACAGAAATTAATAGGAGGCTTATAAATTAGAATGGGTTTCTGTATATAAAGTTCAAAAGTATAATTGTTCTAAACATTTGCCTCAAAATACAAAAAGGAAAAATTAGGATTACCAAAATAATTGCTTAATTCCTATTTCAGTTTGCTCTCATAGTTTTTTTGTAACAGTTCTCATCAGGCCCACAAAAAGGAGTAAGGATTTTTGTCAGTTTGTCAGATGTAACTTTTGCTCTTAATATGTTTCATGTAAGAATATGCTTAAAACTACTTCTATGTTGAACACCTTGTTGCTTTTAATTACAGTAAAGTGGCCTTTTATGAGACTCATTGATCTATAACTGGTTTGAATCCAGCCCGGGCAGAAAAAGTCCGTGTGAGCCTGTCACCCCTACTCAGTCACCAGAAGGCTGAAAGAGCAAGCCGACCTGCTTTAGGATTCAATGTGACAGAGTGCTAGCCTTGAGCTCTAGAGCTGAGGGACAGCAGTCAGGCCCCAAGTTCAAGTCCAGCAACCAACTAAGGGAAATGCCAATGAGGCATTTTTTCCCATGTGGGAAAAATACACTCCTTGTATGAAAGCAATGGACGTGCATCCAGAGACCGTAAGCCAATTCTTGGATTGAAGAAATAATGTCAGATCCTAGAGTCATTTGTGTGTGGCCCTTCAAAAATTGGTCAAAGCCAGGAGGTCATGGAAAGATAGTTTGTAAGAATGCCTAATGTCTATGACTATCTACCTTGTAAGGGACAGGAACTTGTCAGACATCTGTGATAGTACTAAAAGGGTAAGTTTGTAAAATGTGGAGGATAGTTTAGATCCCAACCCCTGTATGTGCCAAAAGCTCTAATTGGCAGTAACTTTTGAGCTGACACCAGCTACATGAAATTCATCTGTCAGCAAAGTTTTATACCTTAATTTTTTTTTTCTATTGATATCTGTCTGAAGGCCTGCATAGGAAACTCAGACATTGTTAGGATTACAAGAGATCACATTCGTAAGCCATCCTGGAAGATCCTTTTTCAATGCAGAAGGCTAAATAAGCAGCACTGCTGTAGCCAGAAAAAAGGTCTGTGCATTTGTCAAAAGTTAAAATGTTGTTCTTAATGTCATCTAACCCTGGTAACCTCTTTGTAAAATAGGCTAAGATTATATGTTCCTGGTTAGGTAGGATCAACACCCCTGAGTCAGTTTGAAGAAGTGACAAAAGATGTATCTTCGCCCATTATCGCCATTTAAGAACAAGGGACCAGAGTATCTTTTTTAAAAATGTGACAAAATAGACAGAATAGAGAGAAGGAAAAGGCATGGGAAATAATAGTACAGGCCTGAGCCCTCTATATCTGCTTAGAAAATCCTAATCTTATTAAATGTATGATCTAGTTTAAAAAATTGTCATCTTGGTTAATTGTCCTGGGCTACTGTGTAAATAGTCTTAAAAAACTAGTTGGGTCATAGCCTGCCAAGCCTATGCAATGAATCCTTAACCAGTCATTGTAGGAATTTGCAGCCCAGAACCAGGTGTGAAAGTTCCTTGAAGCCACAGAGAGTCCCTGCTGCTGTTGCTGCACACACTAATGAGTAAAGTTCAAGGACAACTTGACAGTCACCTGGAGGAAATCTACATTATCACTCAGACCATCTCCACCCTGGTAAAACTAGACTGAACTCCTGACTGATTCCATCACCTGAGAATGCTTCCTGGTTGAAAGCTGCTAAAACTAAGATCTTGTGGGACATTCTTTTGGTGATATCCAGTAACATCTTTACTCCCACAGTGGATATTTGGGGCAAGGATATCACTCCCCTGCCTTAGGCACTTCAGGGTCACAACCTAGTTTGGCTCTGGTATGGTAATTATTTGCTTCCTCCTGTGTGTATTTTAAAGATAAAGGAGAGAATTTTTTTTAAATCAAGGGAGGTAAGAGGAGGAATGAGACCCAACCCTAATCTTAGCCTTAAAATCTTGCAAGCTTTTCATCCCACTGGTGCCTTGAGGCTTTCTGAGATAATTTGATTCCACAAATCAAAGGAAAAATGTGCGGTTTTAAACTCTAGCCACAAAGGAGCTCAAGGAATTGTAAATAAAAGGAGTGTAGTAAAGAAAGCCTTAGGAAGGAATTGGGAGTGTAGTAAAGAAAGCCTTAGGAAGGAATTGGGGAAAAATTGGTATCCTCTAGATAAGAAAGGATTTAAAAAGTAAGGATTGTCTTAAAATGTTTGTAAAGAAGACAAACCTCAGAAAGTTTAAGTATGTAGCAAATGGTATGAGTATGTCTTAAAATTGGAGCTTACGAATACAGCTGGTATAAAGGTAAGTCCTTTGGTACTGTTAATTTTTGTTACTCACAAATAGACCTTGTTAGACCTTGTAGATCAGCACAGTCCCTCTATTAGTTCTGAGATCCCAATACCAAACTGTAAATATAGAAGATTGTACCAATTATGGGACCATGATTGGTCCCTGATGCTCTAGAAGAGGAAAGAATGAAAAGCCACAATAACTCCAACTTGAGATTTCCCATCATCTTGTGCTAGGCTGCCCTCAGAGTAACCCCAAGATAGAGAAAAAAACACAGGTTGCCACCAACCCTGCCCAACCTTATGAAAGCAGAACAGTTGCCCAAGTGTTCCAGGAACAGAACATACCAATAGTTCAGAAAAATTGCAATGTGGTTAGGGTGGACTCAAACCAATGATGTAACTGCTTGTGTGGAAGTTCCCTAAACTTGTTTGTTCAATACTATTAAAGCTGTGCTGATTTTGGGCTTGGGGATTCTTAGCATCAACGGTTACCCGATGTGCAAAGGACCAAGCTTGAGCTTGCAATATACGACTCTTTTACTGTTTGCATTGATCATGGTCTCTGGTGGCCTTTTGGGGATTCCAAGTCCATACAATAGGGCTTGATACAAAATGTCTCATCCCAGGGAATTAAATGATGGCATTTATAGTTAAAATGATTTATTGTCATTATTAACATCGAACACATGCTGAGGTTTTTATTAATACCTCTCTTTCTCCCTCCCATTCTTTCTTCCACCATTTCTTTCTTTTCTTTTCTTTTCCTTCTTCCTTCCTCCCTCCCTCCCTCTCTTCTTTCCTTCCTTCTTTCCTTCCTTCCTTCCTTCCTTCCTTCCTTCCTTCCTTCCTTACTTCCTGCCTTCCTTCTTTCCTTCTTTCTTTCCTTCCTTCCTTGCTTACTTCCTTCCTTCCCTTCTCTCCTCCTCCTTCTCTACTCTCTTTTCTTTCTTTCCTATTTTTTGTTCCTTTTTTCCTCTTTTATGAAGTGAGTATGAATTTAGATATTTTGTTGTTTGAACAAGTATTCTACCATTAGAACAATATTTTTTCAATTTAGTTATTTGCTCATGGGTTATCAATTTTGCTGAGGGCTGAGGGTTCTTCACCTCTGTCCGCCAAGTAACTCGATCACAAATGCATTGCAGCATGCCAGGCTTAGGATGATATGAGAATCTTATTACGTTCCTTGCACACTGGTTCTGAACTGTGATATTCTCAAATTCTAGTTAGTGATATGAGCTCCAATAGCCTGCCCTCAGTATAGATTGTCTAAATGAATGATTGAAGGCAATTTCATTTTAATCTTTTTTTTTTGCCAGTCCAGGGGCTGCTTTAATTATATTTCTAGACAATTTTTGTGCACATTAGCTTTAAAATGTTGCTTTACTGCCTTTTTTCCCTTTTTACTTTTCTTGGTCATGGGGCTTGAACCCCAGAGTCCTTACATTTTCCACCTTACCTTACAAATAAGGAAAGAGCCAAATTCAGTTTGTTGGTATAAAGTCACAAATTGTTTCCTGCAGAAATAAAAATAAATTTCACCTCCTGGCTCTAAGGTCTATGTCTTTTTAAGATAACTACAGATAAGTAAGTGGTATTATGTAAATTGTGTCATGTGTTTACAGCTGTATTGAAGAACATACTCTTAATATATCATTGGAAAACAGGGTTATTGAATAGTATCTATATGAGAATGTTATTTGAACTAATCACACTAAGTTGAAAACTACATCTTAGTCCATCAAAATGTGGAAATTAACGATATTAATTATGAGAAAATAATACCACCAAGAAAAGTGAGTATACATTAGAGAGACTGTAGGAATAACATTAGGGATTTTACTCTTTCTACCTGTTTAATGTGGTTCTATTTCTTGATATTGAAACTCTCCTCTTGTTATTCTTACTGTATGTAATCCAACGCTGTGTATTACCATGTATTCAATGTGGGAAATCTAGCTTCAAAAATATTTAAAGTTTTTTTTCCTTTTCAATCACAACATTGTAATTATCAGGGTACACTGTGGTCATTATCATTTCCACCAAAATTATTACTGACATCATAAGTGCTAAATACTGAAAGTCTGATATGTATCTATGATTTTGCAATCATTTTTCTGTTGATTAACAGTTTTAATGTTACCACCGTGCATGCATCCATTTTAAAATTTAGAACAAATAAAGAAATAAAAAAACTTAACAATAACAGGTAGCTTGACTATATGCTTATAACAAATTGTAGAATAGATTTTTGAAGTATTGCAAATTCTTAACCAGTATGGATTAACTTCCTCTCTCCCCACCACTACACACAAATATTTAAGAGTTTGAACAAAATTATTTCAAGGAATATACTGTAAATTCTACTACAATATCATGGGTATTTCAAAAATTCCCTTGAAAATTATAAACTCTACATTCTATTTAAATATTAGTTATTTTATTCTAGGAAACTTTAGGGAAAATAGACTGCATATCTTTGAAATTAAAAACGGTCAAAAAGAGTAGCATAAAGTTTTATAGGGAGTCTATCTTCAGAAATTTATATATATATATATATATATATATATATATATATATATATCATGTGTAGAAAGTCATACATTTTTGGAGATTGTCATCAGAAATATATACATATATCTAAATATTTGTGTAGAACGATGTTCATTATAGTGAAACAAAAATCTTAAGACATAATTAAAATTAAATAAATACATCAAACCAAGTGCCAGTGACTCAAGCCTATAATTCGAGCTATTCTGTGTAATTAGATCTTAGAATTGTGTTTGAAACTAGCCCAGACAGAAAAGTATTTGTTAGATTCTTATCTCCAATTAACCACTAAAAACATTAATTACCTCTGTGCCTCAAGTTGTATAGTGCTGGCTTTGAGCATAAAATGGCTTAGAGATAATGCTCAGGCCTTGCAAACAATCACAACAAAACATATCACATTAATTTCACATTAATTTCACAAAAGTATTTTTAACAGCTGTGAACATTTCTTAGAAACATGAATACATGCCCCTGAAAAATGTTAAGTAAAAATTATAGAATATTTAATCTATGTTAAAGACATGACTATTTAGATTGAGATATCTAGGAAATGATTAGAAATTAAGAATAATGATAATATATTTGGATTGGTTTTTTATTCTACTTTATGATAGTGATAAAATGATATTTGTAATGATTATATAAAATTAGTCTTGTTTCGTATTTTGAATTATAATAAGTGATAAACATTTTTAAATGATTTCCATAGGAAAGGATCATTTCCTCAATGGTATCAATTTTTTTGTAATTTCAAAACAATTAAGAAAATTATTCCAAGGCTGGTTTGCTCTAAGATTATATTTGTTTTCGTGTTCTATTTTTCATATATTCATAGAAATTAAAACAAAAAAAATCAATGGATGTTGGCATTCAGGAACATCTTCATAGATACTAACATTGGAGTTGCTTAAGTGGAATTGTTTTATTTCATTTGTTATTTTCACAAATAAATCAACATGAATGTGTATTTTGTTTCTTTTCACTGCTGTTGGCTCTTATCTTGAGAAAACTTTTTTCCTAGCAAAGGAGAGAAAAGCATTTGGATTGAGCATGTAGCATATATGTTTCATAAAATGCAGATGCATAGATTTGGGTCTTTTGTCATTTGCTAAAAGTTTCTTCCAGGAAAGGTTATCAATTATTTATAAGTGGTGCATAATTCCTAGATATTCAAGTTACCACATACACTTTTGGATTGAGTTATCTCTGCATAAACTCAAAAAAACGGACCAAAAAACTCAAAATAAACAGAAATCATATCTTCATTTTAAAAGGTGTAGTTTACAAAGAATTTTTAGCCAATACCGAAAACATCTTTTCAGGTATTCTGCAATTTGTTTGAAGTATTTTTAGCAATTTTTTTTGCTGACATGAAATTCACATGCAATATATTATCTCCTTTTATTGTAGGCATTTTAGTGCTTTGGAAGTGAATTGTACACTCATAGGTTTTCCAAGCTTAACTTTCACATACTTGCATTTCTTCAAATAGAAATGCTGTAAATTTTAGAACAGACATTAAAATAGATATAAAATTCAGTTACAAGAATTTGTCCAGCATAAATCCTCTATAGTGTGTCTTTTCAAATTTGTTTTGGGGGATTATTTCCAGGGTCTCACACATAATATTCAAGTGCACTGTCAATGAACTACATTCCCTGTCCAAACATTTTTTTTTTACTTCTCTTTAATATATACATAGAAGTGTAATGTCTGAATAATATACAATTCTCTTTAACCTTATGAAGACTTGAAAACTTGCTTGCTAAAATGATTGCAGTATTATACAAATCATTGTGCTATGTGGAGTATATAAATTTCTCCACAAATGCATTACTATATTTTGTGTTATCTTTTTATATTTATGGTCATACTAGTGAGTTTTCTTTTTCTTTTTTCTTAGACACTAAAGAGGAGCTTATGTCATATGCTCCTCCTATTAACTACCAATTTACATACGTTCTTTAAGAAATATCCTGTTCAGGAAAAATTTTATATAGAATTAAAAGGTATGAATGTGCTTAAGACTCAGGATCATTGTAGCATTAACATTGTAGCATTAACAAATATGTGTCCTCTATCTGTTGGATATGTTTTCATTACTTCCATAGAATTATGAAAGGTTATTATTTGATATTAACCTGCTAATTCTTGATTGTCTTTAGTCTCTAATGCTTTACATGTCAAAATTTTAGAAACCTTTACTGATCCAATGTCATGAATTTGTACATTTATGTTTTATAGGTTTTTACATCTCACATTTAGTTTGATAATCATTTTTTATTTTAAATTTTTGTATAAGGTTTGAGGTAGTAGTCTAAGATCATTTTAAATCTACTGAGGCAATAGTGCCAATTCATCCATTTAAGATTCTATTTTTATTTCATAAAGTCATGGCATCCTCTTCAAAATTTATTGACAATAAAACTAAGAATTTATTTTTGATAAATCTGTTACATTCTTCTATGTGTCTGTTCTTTCACTACTAAACATGGTAATAAGTTTCAAATCTAGTATGAAGGCTCAAGCTACACCATTTTACACAATTGTTCTGACTGACCTGTATTCCTTGAATTTACATACGAGTTTATTGAACAGGTGGACCAATATTCTACAGAGATATCTAGATGTTTGATAGTCACTCATATTTTGCACCTTGTGAAAACACAAGACCCCAGATATCATATATAGAAAAATGTCTTTAGAGAATGCTTGAAGCAATCTAAAATTAATTTAGGAATGAGTTAAGATTTAGTTAACACTATAGCATAATAAAGTTGAATGATAACGACTTGAGCTGTACTACAGGGGAGAGTGAGAGGGGATAGAATAGAATGATGGACCACATAGGAGATATATGTAATTGTTATTGTGTTTCAAAGAACAGAAAGAATTCAGAGACGAGAAGGAGGCAAATAATCAAAGTATTCTGAATCAAGTTTCTTTTTATTCCACCTAATAGTGTGGACTAAGAGTCAGAGTAGATGGGAAAAAATAAAATAGAAAATAAAGCATTGTATAGACCTGTTAAAATGTAAAGAAATTGTAATAGGAATATGATCACTAATTTTCAAAGAAATAAACGAAAGAATAGATAAACTCTAAAGTCAAAAAGAATGAAGAGAGAAAAGAAGCAAAATAAAACCTTTATCAATAACAAACACAAGAGTTTTGAAGTAGAAAAGCAGTGGAAATATTCTAAAAAACAATAAAATAATAATAAAAATTGCTATCATGTATAGAATATGGATCACATTTTATCATATATAATTTTGAAAAAAAACATACTAAGAATGAAAATTTAAAAGTCATAATTTAAAACAATATTTACATTATAACTAGACAGTATAGTTCAGTGGTAAAAACTTGGCCCAGCATATGTAAATCAGTCTAGTGATCACCCAAGCATTACAAAGTACACACAAAAGAAACACACACACACAAACCACATAAACACACACACACACACACACACACACACACAACACATACACACATTTGGAATATTGATATTATCATATTAACAGAGGAAATTATCACAAATAGTAAAAGTAGGTTAATATTGCTTGTACTATTTTAAATTAAGTAGAAATAAAATAGTCACGATATACTTGGATTCTTATAGACTAAGTATATTGAAAATTAAGAAATAGAAGACATGAGAACCTTTGCAAAGAGTTTTATACAATAAACATTTTAAAACATGTATCCTTTTATTTTTACAAAAGATTGATGTTATTGGAGTTTTAACTCAAGATTTAGAATATGATAACCGGGTGCTCTATATCGCGCTAGGGATGGCTATATCTCTATTCATTTCACACTGGATATTTTTTGGGGGGGTCCTGTCGTGGGGCCTGAACTCATGGCTTTTGCACTGTCCCTCAGCTCTTCAGCTCAAGGCTACTGTTCTACCACTTGAGCCACAGTGCCATTTCAGCTTCTGTCTTTTTTCTTATGTGGTGCTGAGGAATCGATCCCAGGGCTTCATGCATGCAAGGCAAGAACTCTACCACTGAGCCACCTTCCCAGCCCCACTCTGGATATTTTTGTACTAAGGTCTCATAGTTTCTCAGGCTCTCCCTATTTACAAACCCTACTTGCAGTTCCTACCATAGCTAGAAAATGGAAGCCACAAATCACTCTGCCCAGATTAAACTTTTTTTTTAAATTCAAGTACAAATTTTTACAAAAAAATGTGAACAGGTAATGAAGCCTTTCTTAATGAAGTTTGTGCTTCTTGAAAATACAGTAAGTATTTGTTAACTGGAAAAATATGTTTAGAACTTTAAAAAAATAAATTTATTTAAATTCACCAACCATATAAAAATTAAGAAAATAATCTTAGAAATTCACATGTTAAATATTTTTAAAGCAAAATATATGTATCTGAATAATTTACATGTGTAAAAATCATGCAAAATTAAATTAACTAATCCTACAACTCTGAAAAAAGAATTACCCCCCCAAAAAACAAAAGAAAATAATTAAGTTCAAAATTTGAAATTTAGAAAATAAAGTGAAGTGTACTCTTTAGTTGACTTAAGTAATTGTAAACCCACCGTATATCAATTTTATAATAAAAAATGCATTAACAAAGAAAGCAAAAGTAGTTGTTTGAGTGTACAAAAAAAAATCGATGGAAGGGATAACAATGTTCTTTCCGTAAAAAATGTACTCATTACCTTACTTATGTAACTGTAACCCCTCTGTACATTACATTTACAATGAAATTAAATTGAAATTAAAAATAAACCAAATAATATACCAATTAAGAATTCTTAGAAGCCATCAGTTAAAAACCTTGTAAAAAACTACCCCAAGTACCCTAGGAATATACATTGTTGATACTATTTGAATACTTAAACTTCATCAGAGAAGCCAAAAGTTTAAAAACTGTTACAAAGTAAAGTAAAAATTCAGAATATACTACTATAATAATCATTAGATGAATTTTTACTGGTAGTCAAATATGTAAGGAATGAGGCAATTTGCCATTTGTTTTCACTTAATACGTGAGAAAGAATTTTCTAGGTCTTTTAAAATATATCATAAGTTAATGAAGATACTATTCTTTCACATCATATGATAATCAGATAAAGATTATATTAGAGCAAAGAACAGATTGTAATACGTTTTTGGATGTTAATATATATACCTATTTTGGTTGTGGGAAATTATGGGAATTTCAACTTGGGGTATTGTTCTTGCTAGGCTGGTGTCCTATCAGTGGTTAATTTTAGGATAGGGGTTCCCTTTCCACAAGACATGCACCTGATCTGACTTTTAGCCTTCCCATCATCAATGGCATTAGAGTTGCACACCAAATTTCTAGATTCCTACCTTGGCTGGCTTTGATCCTGCAATCCTTCTAATCTTAGTCTCTAGATAGTGCAAGATGGTGGAAATGATCCAATGCACCCAGCTATAGATTGAGAAGGAAGTCCACTAAAATTTGGCTTGGTTTCTGTTCTCGCTTCTTAAGTAGTTAAGAGTATGGATTGGAGCCCTTGCTGCCAAGCAGTAATAGTATTTTTAAAGCAATTAGACATAATATGACTTAGGCTTGTGATTACCTCAGGAAGGAATAAAAGAGCAATGAACCATAGAGGACAAGAAGAATTTATCTAGCTACTCAGAGGCTGAATCAGCTTAGCTAGCTACTCAGGAGGCGGAGATCTGATGACCACTGTTCAAAATGGTAGACATTATCCTTGAGCACAGAAGCTTAGGGATAGTGCCCAGGCACTATCAAGCCTCAGGAATGATGAATCCATGCATGAGCACATGCACATGCACGTGTGTGTACAGGCACGTGTAAACACACACACACACACACACACACACACACACACACACACACACACACACACACAAATGAGTATTTCAATACAGAGTTCTTTATATTTTTACCTTACTGTCCTTTCCCTGTATTAGTTCACCAATTGACAAAATCAGATAAGCACCTATTTACATACAACTCATCGAGTTTCTTTAAAGTCTACTCTCTTTTTGGAAGCCTGATTTTATTTGAACCAAAAGTAAATTATGCAGGAGGTCAATTCATCTCCCTCCACTCTGTAGTGATAGGAGATTGTTTAGGTTCTTCCTAGCAATATGATTTTGTGAAATCCTGCATCAAGCAGCATATTTCTTTCACAACAAGGGAAGCCTCTATCAAACAATTAGTAATAGGTTTTTCTCCTCCTGGCAAGCATCTGTAGTTTTATTATCTTCATATAACTCATGATCTGTCTGTGTATGCCAAAGACGGCTGTGAAAATAAAAAGACCCTTCTCAGCGCTTAGCATTCGTACACCATTCATAGATACAAAGGTGTTTAAATATTACTTAAATTGCTTTGGACTAAATAATGCTCACCTTGACTATCTTGAGAAAGAAGAATTGGTTTCGCAGCACTTTAGGTAAGAATGTGAGTGAAAGAAAAGGAAAAGTGAGGAATAAGTCAACACATACATTCAAATGAAACAAAACAACCCAAGAAAACACAAATTAATTCAGTATTCAAGAACTGCAAGAAATGCAACGATTTTTTAAAAATCAGGTGTGATAAGATTATGAAAATCCTGACTATATGGGAGTCTACTGTTTTGAGGCTAGTGGATAAAGCCCAGACTGGACACCTGTTATTCTAATTTCCAGGAAGAATAACATCAAATGGACAGCGCTCATGATCATACACAAGTAGGAAGCCAGATTCTATGTGAAAATTAATCAGGATAATTTAGGGCTGGGGGCATGTGGCACTGTGGCTCAAGTGGTAGAGCGCTAGCCTTGAGCTGAAGAGCTGAGGGACAGAGCCCAGACACAGAGTTGAAGCCCCACGACTGGAACCCCCCCCCCCAAAGAAATAAAGGTGATGGCTTTTCAAGTACTTACATATCAACTGAGTTACCTTTGTTGAGCTAATGGATTCAATATAAGCCTCGCTTAAGAGCTACTTCTAAATTTCTGAAGCTTAAAATTTCCCAAATGAGGTCTTACTGTCACAAATGTCTACCTGACCCTTTACCTTTTTTCCATGTAGGAATAAACCAACCAGATATTTTACTCTGACAGCATAGATTGTCTTAATGGAACAAAACTAAAATGTTACAAGGGATCATAGAGAGATGAACAGTTCAGACAGAACTGTTCAGACTAGAAGGTATTTCATCAAAATGTAATTGTTTATTATACCTACCATTTAAAAAGTAGCTAAAGTCAAGAAGATGAAATAATTGTTCATATGCATGATTACCTAGTGTCCTGGCCTACCTACCATCCAACCAGGCAGGAACACACACTACTGATTTTCTATCACCAAATATTTCCATAGCTCCGGGAGAAGTTAATATGTTTCACCTTGATATTAGGACTTAAATTGGTAATGTTTAATCATAGTATTTCCTCTTGCCTCTAGGCTGTACATCCACAAATGGTAAAGCATTAGGGTAAATCTACCAAACACTGAGGTAGAGTTAATGAAATAATACTTTAAAACAGAGTTGCTTTTGATACCCTAACCATAACATAACAATGCAAAACATTTTCTTATATTATATATAGTTAAACATTTATATTTATATGTGCTGATTTTATATTTCACACAGTGAATATTACTAAATTTAATTGATAATTTCACAAATAAATTGATATTTATGCCAATAAATGCCCCGGCCTGCAGGGTTGGTCAACAAGGCCTCAAAGAGGAACTGACCTGAATGACAACCAGAAATGAGGAAGGAGACCAAGACAGGGTTCTGATCAAGGTCTCAAACTTTATTTTTTACGGAGCAGTATATATAGCACACTGAGCAGGGTAATTAGCATCAACAGGTCAATAGGGTTGCTAAGCACCAAAACTGCAAAGTATATCTTGCAAAAGGTCATAGGTGGGGAATCTTCAGAAGGTGCCAAACAATGTTGTCAAACAGGACATCGGTAAATTGTAAGGCTTAATGGTTCTTATGGAAAGAGATGGCACCAAGCAATGCTGTCAAACAGGGTATCAATAGGCTCCAAGGCTTAACAGCCCTTATCGAAGGTAGTAGCTGTGTTTTCTTAGCAAACAGCACTTGGTTGAAGGTAATAGCTGTATTTTCTAGCAAACAGCACTTGGTTCCCGGCAAATAATTAGATTGAAATATAAATAAATAGGCTTAGAATATATATTAGTATATAAAAACTATCAATGCAGTGTCTTTGGTATAAACGTGTGATACATTCTAAGTGGTCTTGGTCTTTTGAATTCACGTGGTAAAAAACATTGTTGTTTTTCTCTAATCTATAAGGGATTTTACTCTGCTGCTCTCTTTATTATTTTAACTCGCTGGTCCCAACCTGTTTTTCTCCATATTTCTGAAGCATTCCTACTGATTATACCCAAATTTTGCTGATATGATGTCTAAAAGGTATTATTCTTCTGCAGGACCCACAGGTCCTAGGATCCCAGGTCCCAGTTATCCGTATCATCAGATAGCAAGGGCAAGACTTTTCACCTAAGCCCATGCAACATGCCAACAAAAGTAATTGAAAACCCATCTCAATTTCTCATTTCCTATAATATTTCAGGGCCCCAATTCCTTAAGACACAGAAAGTATCGGTAAGCAATTGTGAAGTGCAAGATAACATAAAATGAAAGATATCACAAAATCTGAGAAAAAGTACAGTAATTCAAAATTTCAATTTACAAATGATCAGCCCATATGAGTGAACAAGATCACAAATATCACAAGATTATTTTTAATACCCCTCCTCTAATGATTACTGAAAAATTTCAGTCCAGAGTAAGTAGGCCAAAAAATATTTCCTGGAACAATAGATCCATAATTGGTCTACCAAGGCTAGGTAAACGACTAAGAAGTCAAATATAATTCAATAAAACAATAATTGAGAAGATCATTAGTGCTTCAAAACATTGGTACTTCAGTAAAACATGGTTCTGTAGTATAAACATGTTGTCATTCTCAAACCAATGATAAGCTACATTTAATCTCCTGAAAGTATATTACTTTTCAAATAAACTTTTTAAACTCATTCACCAAAATAACATTTGACAAGTAGACGATACTTAGTGACATTACAAGTTTTTCATGTGCAGGGAGCAAATTACAATAGAGTGGATTTATTTACCCAGCACTAATGCCAAACAGGTTCAACCATTCATTACAGTGTAGAAATAATACCCTCCACCATTTGTCCTGTTCAGTAGGTGCCTTCCAGAAATGTGTTAAATAGATCAGCCACCCATATTTCAAGCCCAAACATTAGTTAATAAAGTAAATTTCATCATATAAGGTACATTTTAAAAAGTCACGAATAATTGCCTTATCATATGTTGTTTTATGTTTTTCCCTATCTGTCTAACATAGTAAGAAATATGATTTTAAGTCTTGAATATGGGTACTCATCAGAGATGTGACGAACATAAAATCTGTCTTTTATTTCCATCATATTCCTCTTTAGTAGTAAATTGTAGTTTTCTTCTTTTTGCAAAACTTGTGTGAAATAGAAAATATTATCCCATGTAAAATATAATAATCGCAAACCATTGAACAAAGCCATTTATAAAAACTGGTAGGAATACATTCTATGCCATTTTTAATCTTTCTTGTTTATTAAAGATTAATCTTCCAAATGGATGAGAATAAAATCATGTCTAGGTGCTTCACGTCTCCAGTCTTGCAAGTTGTTATTGCAGATGAATGAATTATGGCAATATAAGCTGGCATCAGGATTGAAACTCCATGGTATGTATATAAACCTTTCAAAGTATTAACAGACAGTTTAACAGAATGAATATCCGGAAGTTGAAACCATAGAAGAATAATTGTAAAGATATAGAATGAATGAAAAATGGAACAAGGGGCAAGCCAAGCTAGAATACTCAATGTACACATGTGATAAAGGAAATACTAAATCTGAAATACATCTTGGAGAAGGAGTTGTTTATGAATGATAGGAGTGACTCTGATCCAGGAGCATTGGACAATTAGATGGACATATTTAATTGTAACACACTTGCACAAGCTTCTGAAATTCAGTTAAAAAACACAACAACAAACAAAAACACACAAAAATCACAACCAAACAGCAATATCTAGAGAGTACGAATATGACCTCTCAAAATTTTAAATAGTTAATGAAGGGCAGTCTTGGGAAAAGCAATCAAAGCTGCTCAAAAGGGCAGTTTGGGGTAGGGGAGTATTTTGAACAGATTAAAATAGATTGTCTAAGGTTATAAATCACCTATATCTGCTGCAAATATTTTCTGCTGTGAGTTTTCTTTGTCTGAACTGGGCACTCCAGGCCTGAGACACACATGATAACTTGTGAAGATAGAATGGAATAAACAAGATCAAGAACACATTACTCCACTGGAGACAAAACAGTCCTCTATGTTTTCTCTCATCTCTCTTCACTACTCTTTTTTCATATTTTTAAGTCAAGTCATTTTGAATTATATCTTTCCTTCTTTGTTCTGGCAAGTAATTGGTCAAAGTAATTCACTAAATATTATTTGCCATTTTTTTCTATCATGCTGTTTACTTGTCCAAGCAAGTCCATTAAACTTCACCCTTCTATTTGGTTGCCATGAAAACCCAACATGTATGTTAATGAGGACAAACTTTAATGTAAAACTTTGTCTCCAAACACTAGTCCAAGAAGCTGACATCACAAATATTTAGCTACTCGTTTTTCTTTTTTCTTTTACCTTTAAAGTCTTCCTGTGTCTGAAGTGTCCACAAAAAAGTACTCCACCAGTTTTTGGTTCAATCACTTCTAAACTCAAAGATATATTTTGCTAACAAGATGCTTAAAGGAAACTGAAGTATAATCCACTTTTATCTTC
The DNA here is from genome assembly GCF_019054845.1 of Dipodomys spectabilis. NCBI lineage: Eukaryota > Metazoa > Chordata > Mammalia > Rodentia > Heteromyidae > Dipodomys > Dipodomys spectabilis. The sequence continues at coordinate 394,665 of NW_024870891.1, read as the reverse complement.
TCTCTTACTACTCTCCTTAGATACCATATCAGAAATAGTGAAGTTATTCTTTGTAAAAGTATTTCAGTAGATTATTTTTCTCTTCGTCTTGCATTTGCTCAACAAGGTGCATGAAGAATACCAGACTTAAATTACCTATACCTTGTATGACCGTGTCTCTTACAATGGTCAATACTTCTTTGTCCTATTTCTATGTCCTCCTCTTAGCTCTTGCCTGATTTTCAATTTACCACAGCTTCTTGACTTCAAGTCTAGTGAAGCTGAAGAACTATAATGCCGACCCCACTACTACATCTTCATGGTTTCTCTTTTTAAACTCTTTTATTTGGATGTGGAATTTATTTTCATGTCTTCAGTCTGTTCTGAATTGTAGTGAGCCAAATAGGCTCTGTAAAATCACTTTAGGTACCAAAATATTAACACAATCTATATAAAAAAAGTTTTGGATCCCTCCACTGCTGAAGCCAATATGCTTAGCTAGGGCTTCTAATAACACCTTTTCTTAACTTTTCAATTTGCTCATTTTTCTTCCTTTTTTGGGGGGGTGTTCTGGTCGTGGAGCCTGAACTCTGGGCATGGGCACTGTCACTCAGCTCTTCAGCTCAAGGCTAGCATTCTAGCCACAGCACCACTTACTTTTTTTTTTCTTTTTACTTATGTGGTGCTGAGGAATCGAACCCAGGGCCTCATGCATGCAAGGCAAGCACTCTTCTACTGAGCCACCTTCCCAGCCCTGCTCAATTCTTTTCTGATCCCAAAACTTTTTGGCTTATGTAATAAGGGAAGTCTTCACTATCTCATGTTAATAAGGATATTATATTTTGTGAGCTACTTAGAAATGTGAAATCATTGGTTTGAAGTATCCAATCTGATGTTTTTCTGTGTTTCAATGCTTCATGTGCAAAGACATTGTGGAGTGTATTGCAAAAAGAAAAGTGTAAAGCCAATACCTTCTTTCATTGTGGAGGGCACGTTCTCCCTAAATATTTTGACCCAAATTATCTTTTTCAGAGAATTACTGTTTGGTAATCAAAGGTCAATTCACAAATTTTGATGTCTTATTTTTTTAAGAACTTTGAATTTAAATTCCATTAGATCTTCTCCCAATCCGTGGGCTTTCTATTGATCTTGTGAGCTATGTCATTTGTCCTGCAGAAGCTCTGCAACTTTATGCAATCCCATTTCTCCAACTTTCTTTGATTTGTTGTGTTTCCGGGTCTCTATTCAAAAAATTTTGGCCTGAGCCAAGGAGACCTAGGGTTTCTCCTATTCCATCCTGTAATGTTTTCAGAGTGTCTGCTTTGACTCTGAGGTCTTTGACCCATTTGGAGTTGATTCTGGTGCAGGGTGATATATAAGGCTCTAGCTTTAGTTTTCTACATGTAGTTAACCAATTTTGCCAGCACCATTTACTGAAGAGGCTGTCTTTCTTCCATTCTATTGTTTTAGCTCCCTTATCGAAGATTAGATGGCTATAGGTCTGTAGGTTCATTTCTGGGTTTTCAATTCTATTCCATTGGTCCTGAGGTCTATTCTTATGCCAATACCAAGCTGTTTTGATTACTATGGCTTTATAGTAGAGTTTGAAATTTGGTAATGATATTCCTCCAGCAGTGTTCTTTCCGTTGAGGAGCCTTTTTGCTATTCGGGGTCTTTCATTGTTCCATATGAATTTTTGGATTGCCTCTTCTATTTCCTTGAAGAATGAGGTTGGAATTTTGATAGGTATTGCGTTGAATTTGTAGATAGCCTTGGGAAGTATTGCCATTTTCACAATGTTAATCTTTCCAATCTAGGTGCGTGGGAGGCTTTGCCATTTTTTTAGTTCCGTGTTGATTTCCTTTTTCAAGATTTTAAAGTTTTCATCATAGAGGTCCTTCACTTCTTTAGGTAAGATAATTCCGAGGTATTTTATTTTTTGTGGGGCTATTACAAATGGAGTTGCTTTCCTAATTTCAGCCACACTTTTCTCATTGTTGGCATACAGAAAAGCCATTGATTTTTGGGGGTTAATTTTATAACCTGCTACTTTGCCAAAGTTTTGAATCAGCTTGAGTAATTTGGGAGTGGAGTCTAAGGGATTCTTTAAATACAAGATCATGTCATCTGCAAAGAGGGAGAGTTTTATTTCTTCTTTCCCTATTTGGATCCCCTTTATGTCTGCATCTTGTCTTATTGCTGTAGCTAGGCATTCTAATACTAGATTGAAGAGAAGTGGAGAGAGTGGGCATCCTTGTCTTGTTCCTGAGTTAAGAGGAAATGGCTTTAGTTTTTCACCATTGAGTATAATGCTGGCTGTAGGTTTGTCATATACAGCCTTTATTGTATTGAGGAATGTTCCATGGATTCCTAATTTTTCCAAAACCTTCATCATGAAAGGGTGTTGGATCTTGTCGAATGCTTTGTCTGCGTCTATTGAGATAACCATGTGGTTCTTATTCTTGCTCCTGTTGATATGATGAATAATATTAATTGATTTGCGTATATTGAACCAGCTTTGCATCCCTGAAATGAATCCTGTTTGATTGTGGTGTATGATTTTTTGGATGAATTGTTGAAGTCGATTGGCCAAAATTTTATTGAGAAGTTTTGCATCAATATTCATCAAAGAAATGGGTCTATAGTTCTCTTTCTTTGATGAGTCCCTGCCTGGTTTTAGGATGAGGGTTATGATAGCTTCATAGAATGTGTTCGTTAGTGAGCTTTCTCTTTCAATTTCATTGAAGAGTTGGAGGAGTATTGGTGTGAGCTCTGCTTTGAAGGCCTTGTAAAATTCCGCTGTAAAACCATCTGGTCCTGGACTTTTCTTAGCTGGGAGGTCTCTTATTGCTGTTTCTCTTTCAGTGCTTGATATGGGCCTGTTAAGATTATCTAAAATATACTTGGAACTCAAAAAATTAAACCCCCCAACAACAAATCCTCAAAGAAACAACTGCCCAATAAATAAGTGGGCGAACGACTTAAAGAGAAACGTCTCTGAAGAAGAAAGGAGGATGGCCAATAGACACATGAAGAAATGTTCAACATCCCTAGCCATAAAAGAAATGCAAATCAAAACAACATTGAGATATCACCTCACCCCAGTTCGAACGGCAAAAATCTCAAGAATTCTAACAACAACAGACGCTGGAGGGGATGTGGACAGAAAGGAACCTTACTTCATTGTTGGTGGGAAAGTAAACTTGTTCAACCACTTTGGAAAGCAGTATGGAGGTTCCTCAAAAGACTTCACATAGAACTCCCCTATGACCCAGCAATCCCACTTTTGGGCATTTACCCAAATATTTACAAACAACACCACACTAAAGCTACCAGCACAAATATGTTTATTGCAGCATTATTTACCATAGTTAAGATATGGAACCAACCCAGATGCCCCTCAGTAGATGAATGGATCAAGAAAATGTGATATAGATACACAGTGGAATTCTATGCCTCCATCAGAAAGAATGACATTGCCCCATTTGTTAGGAAATGGAAAAACTTCGAAAAATTATATTAAGTGAAGTAAGCCAGGCCCAAAGAAACATAGGTCCCATGGTTTCCCTTATTTGCAATAGCTAGTATATGTATGAGTCAAGCCGAAAAGGTCAGATAATGTGATGTCAGGAAAAGGAACCCTTAGATATGTATTTTAATGTTTTTTCTTTCATGCATGTGTTTCTAACGCATTTATTAGATTATCTCTTTGTTGCTTTGTATGTCCATCCCCCACAGTATAACCCCTGCTTTCACTATATTTGATGTCAGTATAACTTGTGGAGGAGATGGGGAAAAACCAGTTGTTTAAGGATACAGGTGGACCTGTTGCAACAATGAGAAGTACAAGTTGACATGTCCAAAACAAGCTTTACAATATCGGTGGGGGGGGGCAAAGGGGGGAAGGAGAAGGATTGGGATTGGGGGGGAAGGTATGTGAAGGGTAAACCCAAGGAGGTTGGTAAGAAATGTACGCATTATCCTGCCTATGTAATTGTAAGCCCTCTGTACAGTATGTTCACAAATAAAATTAAATTAAATTAAAAAAAACAGAAAAAAAAAACAAAATACACTGAAGAAAACTATATTAAAAAAAAAATAAATTCCATTAGAACCTTGTTTCACACAGTGAGAGTATATTTCCTGGGTAAGGACAATTCTCAAGGGAACCTACAGTATTTATAGCAAGGCTTTTGAGATTTGTTTGTTTACAGTGAAAAGGAGCCATCTTCACCCACATTGCTCCCTCTCAGCTAAGTCTCCATGGATTTCTTTGCATGAAAGCCTATTTTCCCAGGCAATTTTAAATTTTATTAATAGGCTAAGTTATTAAAAGTTTTGAACAATTAAACTTTACTTTTCATATTTTTTTTTCTTTTGAAAATACTGTACAGAGGGGTTACAATTACATGGGCAAGATAATGAGTACATTTCTTATCAAGCATTGTAGCCTCCTCCTTTGTTTCCCCTTCCCATCCTCCCTTTGCCCCCTCACCAAATCCTCCCCGCTCCCCTTTCCACCCCTCCCCGCACCAAATGGTAAATTTCGTTTCCTACATAACGACTTGTACATCTCGTTGTTGCAATGGGTCCACCTGTATCCCTACTTAAATGATGTTTTTCCCCTTCCCCTCCACAAATTATACTGAGATCAATACAGTGAAAGCAGGGGTTATACTGTGGGGGAGGGACATACAAAGCAACGAAGAAATAATCTTATAAATGTGTTAGAAACCATCACATGAAAGAATAAAAACATTTGAATACATATCTTAGGGTTCATTTCCCTAACATTACCTTATTTGACCTTTTCTGCTTCACTCAGACATATACTAGATATTGCAAATAAGGGAAACCATGGGACCTAGGTTTCTTTGGGCCTGGCTTACTTTACTTAATATAATTTTTTTTCTTTTTTTAAGTTAATTTAATTTTATTTGTGAACATACTGTACAGAGGGGTTACAATTACATGGGCAGGATAATGCGTACATTTCTTACCAAGCATTGCAGCCTCCTCCTTTGGTTTACCCTTCACATCCCTTCCCAGCCTCCCCCCTCTCCCCCAATCCCAATCCTTCTCCTTCCTCCCTCTTCCCCCCTCCCCCCCCCCCCCGCATCGATGTTGTAAAGCTCGTTTTGGACATGTCAACTTGTACTTCTCATTGTTGCAACAGGTCCACCTGTATCCTTAAACAACTTGTTTTTCCCCATCTCCTCCACAAGTTATACTGACATCAAATATAGTGAAAGCAGCGGTTATACTGTGGGGGAGGGACATACAAAGCAACAAAGAGATAACCTTATAAATGCGTTAGAAACACATGCATGAAAGAAAAAAACATTAAAATACATATCTAAGGGTTCATTTTCCTGACATCACATTATCTGACCTTTTCTGCTTGACTCATACATATACTAGATATTGCAAATAAGGGAAACCATGGGACCTATGTTTCTTTGGGCCTGGCTTACTTCACTTAATATAATTTTTCGAAGTTTTTCCATTTCCTAACAAATGGGGCAATATCATTCTTTCTGATGGAGGCATAGAATTCCACTGTGTATCTATACCACATTTTCTTGATCCATTCATCTACTGAGGGGCATCTGGGTTGGTTCCATATCTTAGTATAGTAAATAGTTCTGCAATAAACATAGTCGTGCTGGTAGCTTTAGTGTGGTGTTGTTTGTAAACACTTGGGTAAATGCCCAAAAGTGAGATTGCTGGGTCATAAGGGAGCTCTATGTGGAGTCTTTTCAGGAAATTCCATACTACTTTCCAAAGTGGTTGAACAAGTTTACAACCTGTCATAATTTTTAAAGTCTTTTGAAATTCCTTTATCAGAATCGCAAATTCATCAATCCTAATTCCACCTTTACCATCAAAAACAGTTAACATGTTGTTTTGATGATATTGTGTCCATGAAACTATTATTTTCCAGTGACTTTGTTATGCGTATATATGACCATATAAGCTGATGCTGAGCAAAATGGACTCCAAGATATGGAAACAGAGATTTTTATTTGTGATTGTTGTTTTTTAATGTACTATGTGATTTCTATTTTCTTTGGGCTTTTCCCCTATGGTTTATTCCCTGCTGCATTTGATTGTATACACATTTAGGTAAACAATTTGTATACACCTTTAGGCAAACCAATGCAATAGCAATTCTCACAAGACAATACGTTGGAAATGTACATTACAACTTTTGAGGTTATTAGAGTGAAGAAAATCTGTGAGAAAAATGAGGGAGGGGGTAACAAGTTTGAAAAGTTATTTATTCATTAATTTACAATTACTGTGACCCCACTGTACATCACTTTGACAATAAAATTAAACTAAAAAAAATGAGTTGCATAAAATATACCTTATCTCTATTCTGAAAAAAATACTAAACCTCTGCGAATGTGGTGCCCTCCTTGTTCTGGAACGAACACCACAATAAACTGGGTTGCATGAATTTTTCCCATACTGGTATTCTTGAGATCAGAACACTTGCAAATATTATTTATATTTATACCTTTTTAACTATCATAGATATGCAGGATGCTAAGATTGAAAGATTATAGTTCAAAACCCACCCAGGCAGGAAGGTTCGTTAGAATCTTATCTCCAATAAACTTCTCAGAAAAAGCCAGACACAACTGGCACTGAAGTTGAAGTGATAGGGCATGAGCCTTGAGCAAAAACAGGCTCAGAGACAGTTTACAGGCTTAGTGTTCAAGCCCTAAGACAAACCAATAAAACAAAACAAAAATAAAAACAAACCCCAATCCTAACATTTTTCTCATTGCGTACAGCAGCATATAATTAAGGAAATTGCTTCCTGTGTTACATATAGGTAGAAGAAAGACGATCTCACAGAATCATTCTCTTCATTCCATGTTATACCAAAGTCTCAAAAAATTGCTTTTTCTAAATTTATAAATTTAGAACTCTGTCTACATTACTCACATTATCATTTTATACAAGAACTATTGGAATTATCTATTAACTAATTTCTAATTATAACTCTCTTGAAAGAATATTCTTGGCAAATAGAATGCCAGAAACATTTGTTTATTTATCAATTAAACCATCTACATGAAAAGAATTTTGTACTATCCTATAGAATATGAAATTACAAAAAAACCAAAATATTTATTTTAAATCTAAATTCTAATTTAGCAAGATCTTCGAAGTCTTACAGATGAAATTTGCTATTTCTCCAGGCTTAACCTTTTGTAATCCTTCATCATTTCTTTGGAATCCAACTGAATGATGATTACTTACTTTTTCAAATTTTGGATGGGAATCATGTGCCATTTTGCATCTAGGAATGTTGGGTAATGAAGAGAGCATTTAAAACTCAACTGGGGACAATATATGAGTTGCATTGCAATAGGAAACTTGACTTCTCAAAACATAATAACAAAATTAGCCCAATCTTCCAATTGTGTATTCCTTTCTTGAATTGTTTGTTTTATTAAGACAAAATTATACTACCTGGTCTAGGGAAGCTATCGCTATGTAATTGCACTCTCTAATCTCTTGTCTTAGTCTGAGTGCTAGAATTCTATCCTTGTATCACATTTCCCTGTCATAGTTTCTTGGTTTATTTAATCTAGATAAAGACTTGCAATTCTGAACTACTCCAGTGATATTATTCACTAGAATGACTGTTCAGACTGTTTATCTTCTATTTTCAAAGATGTTCTAACATTTCACACAAGATATGAACATTGTCAGATGCACCTGCAGGGGTCTCTGATTCATTCCTCCATGGATCCAATCCCTTTAATAATGATTACTTGATTCTCTTACTATCTCTGGTACCTACCTATGTAATAGTCTCAAACTTTTTTGAAGGTAATTCACTTGAGGACTTTCTAATTTTAAAAATTATTACTTGATTCTAGTGTTACTCAGGACATATTTTCTATTGGTTTCTAACTTTTCTACATATTCTGAGAGTTGTTTCATTTGTGTATTCGTGTGTGCACATGTAAGTGCCTCTGTGTGTATGTGTATCTTTGTATGTATGTATGCAAAAGCCCCAAGCTCTTATCCATCAGTCTTGCTCATGACTGGTATTCCATCACCTGAACCATTCTTCCAATCCAGCTTTTGGCTGGTTAATTATAGGTAGTGTCACAAAGTGTTCTGCCAAGGCTGGATACAGACTGAATTTCACAGACTCCTTTACATTCTTAGGTTTTATTTCTCCAGGAGTATCAACTTTTAAACTACAAACATTTTTGTGAGTATAAAGTCTAAGCTGTTTAGCAGATTTTTCACACAAGTATTCATATAAAGATAGATGAACATACACATTGCATATACTGAGTGTACACTATTAGAAATGTGATCTTAAACCGGGAGGCGGTGGGATCTGAGGATTGGGTTTCAAAGCCAGCCCAGGTAGGAAAGTCCCGGAGACTCTTTTCTCCAGTTAACTACAAGAAAAAGGGAAGTGGTACTGTGGCTCAAGTGGTAGAATGTTAGCCTTGAGCTGAATAGCAGAGGGAAAGTGCCCAGGCCCAGAGTTCAAGACCACAACCACCAACAAAAAAATATATATGTAAAGAAAAAGAAATGTAATCTCAGCCAACCGTTCTTTGCTAGTATAATCCCTGTTCTCTCAGGATGCACTTTTTCCCAAGTTAAGTGCATGCTCTTATATCTGACTTACATTGGAAAAAGAATTATTCTTCCATTCTACTTTTAACAAATTTGCATGATTAGAAAGTGTGATTTAGAAAGGGAGTGGCCACATACTTCGTGTTCCACTTAGGAATAATGCTGTCTGTATATCACTCCCATAAATCTACATACTGGAAATGGCTTTATTGTTTCATTGTTGTCTTATTTGTAGAGTCTTCTATAGTGTATTGAACCCTTAGACTTAAAAGCAGAACTTCTCTTTCTCCTATTATTGATATTGTTTCTCTTACTGTTAACTCATGTACACATGGGAAATAATGCGCAGCACATATACTCACAAAAACAAGGACCTGAGAACCTTCTTCCCATTAAAAATTCGCCTTAATTTACAGAGACCTTACAAAGTTTGAACTCAAGGTACTCATTGATAATATATTCATAAGCAACATAAATTTCATATTTTCTCTTTACTAAGTTGTCTCTGAAACACGTGCTACCTCAGGTCCAAAGGTGTCCTTGTGTTATTTCAGTGAACCCAGAAGACTTTCATCATAACTCAGGTAGCACCATCGATTGTAAGTAGAAATTAATGCTGTTGGATGTGGAAACTCCCAGGAGAGGAAATGAACATAGAGGAATGACAAAGTTCATGTTAACTTGTGCTTTCCCTTTTACTGAACAAGAATGAATCCCAAGGCTTGAAGGAAACTCTGTCCCTGACATTTTCGAGTGTGTTCTATACTCATATAAAACTTTTCTGTAAACTTCTAGTTGAGAGTATTACAAAAAGAAATAATGTGCTATTTGAAGGCCAGCATAGAACAAAAGGAAAATAACGTTGTTTTAAAAGTGTTCTACAGCAAAGAAACAAAGACATGGAGGTTTTAAAGTCTCTTATGGATGGATATTTCATTCCTGAGATGATTCTCTTGTTGCAGGAGACAGTTATCAATTCCTTTAGTCTGGCCCTGAGTTCTCCAGAGCAATAAGGATTCCAAAAAAGCAGGATCCAGTGAGTATGATCAGCAAAAGGAGCCTCTTCTCAGACCAGTACTCCTTTAAGGATGGTCCCAAAGAAATATGTGGGGTTATTTTTGTTTCCTTGTTTGTTTGTTTAGTTTGTGTTGGTTCTGGGGCTTGAATCCAGAGGCTATAACCTATCCCTGAACAATTGTCTTTCCTGCCCACCTGCCTCCAAAGCTAGTACTCTACTGCTTGAGCCAAACTGCACCTACGGCTTTTTGGTGTTTAATTACAGATAAGAGTTTGACAGACTCCCCTGCCTGGGTTTGCGTTGAACTAAGATAGTAAGAAAGCTAAGTGACATCAACTGTATAGACTTATCTTTTGAAACAAGAAATATTAGTTGAGGGCTGGGAAAGTGACTCAGTGGTAGAGTGCTTGCCTTGCATGCATGAGGCCCTGGGTTTGATTCCTCAGCCCCACATAAGCAAAAAGAAAAAAAAGCCAGAAGTGGCGTTGTGGCTCAAGTGGTAGAGTGCTAGCCTTGAGCTGAAGAGCTGAGGGACAGTGCCCAGGCACAGAGTTCAGGCCCCACATCCAGATCCCCCCCCCCCAAAAAAAAAAAAGAAAAGAAAAAATTATTATTTGCAAGTTATTGTCAAACTAATATTTGACAATTTTTAAAAGAAGAGAATATGTCCAGCAAAGAAGCCATAACTTAAATTTTAACTCAGCAAAAGTAGGTGCACTGAATCATTTTGGAATTATTTCTTCTGCTTGGGAAGATTATTGACCTTGTCGTTCTTTTGGGGGAAACTTAAAGTCATATTTCACTTTTTTTTGTTGGTCTTGGGGCTTAAACTCTGATTCTAGGCACTGTCCTTAAGCAGTTTAGTTCAAGTTGAACGCTCTACCACTTTAGCTACAGCACCACTTCCGGGTTTTTGGTGGTTAATTGAAGATAAGAGTCTCATGGATTTTCCTGACCAGGCTGGCTTTGAACCACAATCCTCTGGTCTCAACCTCCTGAACAGCTAGGATTACAGTTGTGAACCACCAGCACCCATCTCACATTTGCATTTATGTGCAAATATGCAGACAAAGTATGGAAACTTGAACCAAATGATGACATTGCAGCTTTTCAGAAAATTTGAGTTAGCAATAATTATGTCCTCCTTTTCCAAGTTGTTACATTAATAACTAATGAGCTATAGGACCCTTACATTAGTATCTTTTGCCATCTGTATATGTGTAGTATCAGGAAATGTTCATAGACAAATAGAGAAAGACTGAGATTTTTAGAAAGCAAAGGAGATCAGGTATGAAAGAACAGCATAGAAGGAGATACATTTATCGCACAGAGCTTAAGAACAATCCTAAGAGATTTAGAAAGCTATAGGCAATGAGGAACAATCCTAGTTGATAAACTAGTTCTTCAATAATCAAAAATGGTTACCTACAACAGCTTCTGGTATACCTTAGCTACCATTTTATTCCTTCCATCTGGAGTTATTCCTTCTCTTCTGTCACAACTGTTAATTAGCTGCTGCCTTTTTGGTGCCATGACTGACCAAAAAGATTTCTAAATCACACTTTGATTAGCAATGACTACACAAAAGCCTGGAATCATTGAATTTCCAGAATTAATCTTCACCTGACATCTAAGCACATTCCTGGCATTAATTCCTGTGACCTAATAAACAAAACTTTTTATTTCAACACAGTATCCTAATATGAGTAAAGTACATGAATTAGAGACTATTTTCAGGTGTCAGTATGGAAGGAGCAATTATATATTCCAAGTATGGGTTCTTTATTTTGCATTTACTAAATGTTTTTTGTTTTGTTTAGGTTTGTTTTTGCCAGACCAGGGGATTAAACTCAGGAATAGGGAATTATTCCCGAGCTTCTTTTTTTCCTCAAGGTAAGTACTCTACCACTTGAGGCACAGCACCACTTCCAGTGTTTTTCTGTTTATGCGGTACTGAGAAATTGAACCCAGGGTTTCATGAATGCTAGGCAATCACCGTACCATGAAACCACATTCTCAGTGCCCTAAATGACTGTTTTTTAAATATGGCATTACATTTTCATTCCATAACTATGTATCATAATTTTGGCCAGGTGCTACAAAATGATGTTGAAAACTATACTAAGTCCAGTAAGGGTGGATGGACAATGAATAACCATCACGGTCTAGCCAGGACACAGAGAGGCTTACCTCATGGAACTGTTTCAACAGGCTGAGCAAGACAGCTCCTGACCCAAAGCCCACCCCCTGAATGAGAGGGCCACCTTGGGTTCCAGCCATATGGGGACACTGGGCCACCTCCTCCAGCGCCATCCAACCAGTTCCTGTGTGTGAGGGAGAGAAAGCAAGTCAGAATTACACTTAAGTCAGTGCTGGTGGCTCAGAACTCTAATCCTAACTAGACAGGAGCCTGAGATTTGAGAATCATGGTTCATAGCCATCCCGGGCAGGAACGACTATGAGACTCTTATCTCCAAATAACCATGAGAAAACCGGAAGTGATGCTGTGGGCTCAAGTGGTAGAGTGCTAGCATTGAGCTGGGGAGCTGGGGAACAGCTCCTAGGCCTAGAGTTCAAGCACCACGACTGACAAGAAGTGGACTTTCGACCACAAGAAGTGGACTGAATAGCACACATTGTCCTAGAGACATGGCAGAGAAGTCAGGCTGAGCATCCTCTGAACTTGAGGTCATAAGTAGGTCACCTGGCTTCTCTATGCCTTGATTTCCCCAGCTGCAAAACTTAACACAGTGAAGGATCTCCTTCCTCATGAGGATAGGATAAGGATGAAAGAAAGCCATGTTTTGTTTCATAATCCCAGAGGTGTTGCATGAATAATAACAGGTCCCACCTGAGCCCTTTCCTGGTATCTTCCTGTCATATGCTCCCAGGATTGTCAAGTAGCTTGTATGAAGGCCACTCCCTCTGTGCCTAGCCATGCTCGGGATCCCTCTGTATAAATCCCTTGTTTCTTCACAACTGTTCTGTGAAGAGACTGAGGTCCTATGGTTGAAGCCCTACACAGAGCTTCACCTGTGGTCAAAAATTGGCTGCTGTGGAATAAGGGTTTGGGTTAATCTATCTAAACCGATGACTGAGCATGGTGCTACATGCCTACCATCCCAACTACAGAGGACCAGGCCTGGTGGAGCATACCTGTCACAGATAGGAGGACCATGATTCAGTCCAGCCTGAGCATATATTAAGTCTCTATATCAGAAATTCCCAAGACAGAAAGGTGGCTCCTCAGAGCTGGGGAGAGGAAACAAGCAGGGGATCATGGTTCCCCTAGATGGGTGTCTGAACCAGGGTAGGGATGGTGTGGGGGGCCATACCCCTGTGCTGCTGAGAGAATCTGTTGGTGGCTGCTCCGGGTGGGGTGAGCAGCAATGGCAGCAGCATTGCAGACACATGTGCCCAGAGCAGAGGACCTGGGGCAGGGACCAGGTGGGAGCCTTAGGCTAGCTGGCAGCAAGCCATTGCCTGAGGTATGAAACCCAGCACTGCGGGGAAGCAGAGGAGGGGGCCAGGGCCACGCTGGGAGTATCAATATCCTACTATACTCAAATTCTCTTGTGCACCACTCAGCCACCTCTGCCTTCCTCAACTGCTGGTAGTGGTGTCAACCAACAGAATGAATCCCTGTGCTACCTGGCAGCATAGAATGTGGCCACCATTCTTGTATCCCATTGTTCAGAAAGAGTCATGAAAGAATGGGAGTGTAGCCTGAATTCTGTGATGCAGGCAGCATGGGTGGAATAAAGATGACAGCGGCTCTCACAGCGCTTTTCCCAGAGACCTCTGTCCAATTCAGTTGGGTACAAGAGGGTGACCTACTTTAGCCAGATAACTGCACGGATTGTTGTGTATATCTGTTTGTTTCCAGTCCCAGATATTGAACTCAGGATCTGGGCAGTCTGTGAGCTCCTTTTGCTCAAGGCTGGCCCTCCACACTGGAGCCACAGGGCTTCTGGCTTTGTTGGCAATGAAGTTGGACAGGGGTCTCAAGGGCTTTCCTGACTAGGGTGACCATGATTCTCCTGCCACAGCCTGGTAAGTATCTAGGAGGACTGCTGAGCTCCACTGGTGCCTGCCTCCTCATTGGTCTTGCTGATGTTCTTGTACAGAACGGTGAGTTCCCTATCCACGGGTTGAAGTCGTGGAAGCTGGAGCCCACAATTCAAATCCTGGTCGTGCCACCTCCAAATGGCAGGAGATACTAATAGACTTGTTCCTATCCATATGATTACCAGTGGAATGTGATATATGTCATGATTGCATGAGCAGATCTTGAATGATTCTAGCATAAAATTATTCACAATTATATTATAGGACACTGATCAATTTTAGTTAATACTTTATTAAGCATTTAAACGATCATATACATACAATGGAGGCATAATGAAATATCTAACAATTGGGCCATACATACTATAAAGTTTCCATTTTTTCTGCCAGGACTGGGATTTGAACTCATGATCTGGGTAACTCTGTTGCACTGTGTGGGAAAGGGAAGCTGGCTTCCTCGAAGTCAAGAAATTCAATCGGCTCCTTAGGCCTGAAATAGATCCCGACCACTAGAAAACATACTATCCATGTACAACTTAAATATATGATTTATATTTATATACATATGTTGACTCCATAGGAGTTAAGTATAGTTATTTTATTTTTTGTTTTATTCATGTATTGACCGTTTATGTCATTGACTATTATGGCACATAGAACATTGATTACATTGATTAAATAGGATATAGGTCCACATATGTATTCTACTTCATACCTGAAACCGAGGACATTCACAGAAAAGGAAAACATGTGTCGTCATCAGCTTCTTACTCCACGATTCATTCTTTGGGAGTGCTGGCATCTGAACTTATGGCCTACAAGGCCAAATTCATGAATGCGTGAGTGTCATCATGACATCCTGGGGCAAATTGGGCTGACAGGCTGTTTCCAGGATCTGAGATAGAGCCCCAGGTGTTAACAAAATAAGAACAGATTGACATGCAGATGGCATTATGCTAATAAATATATATCTTTATAGAGTGCCAGAGTCTTCTATACATTTTTCAGTTATACAGATTACATTCTTACCAATTCCTGGGTATTTATTATGGATGCACATAATTAATGTTGTTGTTTTCATCCTTAAAATATTAATGAACTCAATTAGTGTCCTGAACTTGTTGCATTCCTGTAAGTAATTACATTCTTTTAATGCTTCATAAATATTAAATAAAATTAATCAACCTCCCGAAATGATGCTGTCTAATTTTATAGGAGCATAATACATGATCAACTCATTCAACCATGACATTGACACCATTCCATTTTTATTCCTATGGATGGGAACCTGTATCTTAATATCTCCTGCCATTGATTGGTGTCAGAATGGGGATTCGAAATCAGGGCCTATGCTGCCACATAGCCCTATGGCTTCCCCGATAGTCTGGCCGCCTTCAGCAATGCAGTGTGAAGTACCCTTTGCCACAGTGTCATTCAGACCCAGGAAGGACACCATGCAAAGGAAGAAAACATAAAATGGCCACATTTTTTCTGTGCATTTTTTTCCAGGCAAGGCCTGGAGCAGCTATGGGGCCAGTGGGTGCACTGCAGCTTAGGGTGATCAGAGCTGAGGCAGAGTTACCACGAACTGAGTTCAAGCCCTGTGCTGAGAAAAAAAATAAAAAATAAAATATCAAAAAAATTAACTACTTGGCTTGCAATTCCCGCAATTCATTCTTCCAGGCTTTGAATTTGAACTCAGGATCTGGGTAAATCTGCAGCAATGTGGATGAAGGGGAAGATAACCGTTCTCGAAGATAAGAAAGTCAGGCCTGTACACTAGGCCTGAATTCAAGCCCCAATCCTGGAAAACATAATATTTATATTCATTGTAAAGACAGGATTTATACTTACCTATAGATGTTCAGTCCATTCATGTTTGATGTGCTTGTTCCTTGTATTTTTTGTTTTATTCATTTATTTAACATCAATTATACTACGATGAAACCCATTCCGTTTATTACATTGATGACATCCTTTCACAGAGCATCTAGATTTGTAGAAATGTTCTCCATCATGTCTGACACCCAGGATTCTCAGAGAAAAGGTAAACAAATTTGACACTCGGCTTCTTACTCCCTGATAAACTTGTTGGTAGTGCTGGAATCTGAACTCAGGGCCTAGCAGGACCAATTGGAGAATAAGTCAATGTGTGAGCAACTAAGGAGCTCCGACATTCCTAGGATCTGACGATGATCCCCAGGGTGTTCCACTATAGTCATAAATTGATTACTTAAACATAGGATCTATATTGACATACATGTGTGGCCACCATCTTCTGTTCGGTGCACTTCTTCTTATTTTGTCCCAAATTCTTGGAGGTATTGTGTATTTTACTAAGTATGATGACAGGTATAACTGTTCTAACATGGATGACAACCTGTTCCCATGGTTATAAGGTTGCCTATGCATTCTCCATTCTAGTTGATACACAGGACATTCACGTCAAGGAAAGCGTGTGCAACAACTGGCTTTTGACATCAGCATGAATGTTTTGTCAGTTCTGGGATTTGAACTCAGGTCTGGGCAGCTCTGTTGCACTGGGGAAGAGGGGGAAGCTCACCATCCTTGAGGGATAGAATTTCAGGCCTGGTCCAAGGCCTGATTTGAAGCCCCAGCACAGCAAGCCCACCTTTTTTAAACATAAGATCTCTCTTTACCTACAGGTGTGGTATGCATCTTGCATTCAATGTAGTTATTCTTTTTATTTTGTGTCTTATTCAAGGATGTATTGTATATTTTGTTGAGTATGGTGACAGATATAACTATGCTGACATGGATGACAATCTATTGTCATGGCTATAGAGTTGCCTATAAAACATTCTCCACCCTCGATGAGATCCAGGACATTCACAGGACAAGAAAACATGTGCAACCATTGGTTCTCACATATGAATGAATCTTTTGGCAGTGCTGGAATTTGAACTCAAGGCCTAGTAGACCCAACTGGTGAATGGGTCATGCTGAACACACCAGCCTGTGAGCCACTAAGGAGTTAGGTCATTCCAGGGACCTGAGATCAAGCCCTGGTGAGGGGCAATATAGTCATAAATTCATAATTAAAGAGAGGATCTATATTTCCAAACATGGGTGGGCATCATCTTGCATTCGGTGTAATCACTCTCTTTATTTTGTGTCTCATTCATTGATGTAATTTTGTATTTTCTTGAGTATAAGGAGACAGATATAACTGTGGTGAACGGGATTACAACCTATTCCAATGAGTATAGAGTTGCCTATGCATTCTCCATCCTAGCTGAGACCCAGAACTTGCACAACACAGGAAAACAGGTGCAATGCCTGGCCTCTCACATCAAGGTGAATTTTTGGCAAAGCTGGGATTTGAACTCAGGGCCTAGGAGACCCAAATGCACAATGGGTCCAGGTGAGCACACCAGCCTGTGAGCCACTAAGGAGCTGGGTCATTCCCAGGAACTGAGATTGAGCCCCAAGTAGGCCAAAATAGTCCTCAGTGCATCATTGAAATATGATATATATTCACATCTGTGTGTGGACTGCATCGTGCATTGAGTGTAGTTATTCTCTTTCTTTTGTACGTTATTCATGGATGTATTGTGTATTTTCTTGAGTATATGATGACAGGTATAACTGGGTTGACATGGATAATAACTTATTCCCATGGCCACAAGGTGACCCATGCATTCTCCATCCTATCTGAGACCCACGACTTGCACAGTAAAGGAAAACAAGTGCAATGATTGGCTTGTGACATCAAGATGAATCTTTTGGCAGGGCTGGGATCTGAATTCGGGGCCTAGCAGTTCCAATTGGAAATTTGGTCCACATGAGCACACCAGCCTGTGAGCCACGAAGGAGCTAGGCCATTCCCAGGATCTGAGATTGAAACCCCCCGCTGCAGGGGAGGAAGAGTGAGGAGCACAATAGTCATCCATTCATAAGCTGAAGTACTATGCAAATAAGTACATATTTGTATAGGTAGGAGAGATGGTGTCCTGTGATGGAATCCAATCTACCATGGGACTACCGATTCTTAGATCTTTCCTGATGCCTCCATTGCATGACTGTGATGATTATTGTCAGCTTCATCAACTCTTCTTTACAATTAATCAATACCCCATGAGTCTTGTCTATCCTTTTCTACTCGCATCATGCATGAACTACTCATTCAAGGATGAGATTGATAGCATACCATGACTCTTCCGAGGTCCACAACTGAGTAGCTCATGATCTCCCACCATTCCCTCCTCATATTGGGGGCTAAATTCAAGATTCAGGCCTGCAAAAGATACACCTTATATACATTTTAAAAGTAGGATTTATACTTCCATACAGATATTCAGTCCATATTGTGTTTGGTGTGGTTATTTATTTTATTTCTTGTTTCATTCACTTATTTAGAATTTATTTTATTGACTCTGATGCCACCTATACCATTTAGTAAATTGTTTACATCCTATCATATAGCATCTAGATATTGGATGTGTTCTCCATCATGTCTGGCAATGCTAGGATCTGAACTCAGGCCTAGCAGGCCCAATTCATGAATGAGTGAGTTTGAGCATGGCAGCCTCTTGCCAATGAAGCTGTGAAGGGGTTCCCACATGCTGAGATTGACCCCGATGTTTGGACAAAACAGCGATACATGGATTGGCAGGCGGTGGTATACAAATAAATATATATTAGTAAAGAGTGCCAGAGCCGTCTATCTATGATTGAATGAGACCTACTACGTTTCTATCAACACTTAGATATTTATTATACTGCCAGTGAAGGAAAATGATTCGTTTCATGCTTATTAAACTATTAATTAAGATGAATCAGCATTCTAGGATTATTGCATCCAATTTTAGACTAGACCAAGGCATGAAGTAAACTTTCAACCAGTATTCTTATGCATAGGAATGAGTTCCTTTTGATCTTCTGCCATTGGTGTCAGGACTGAGATTTGAAGCTAGGGTCTATGTTGACAGGTTGTCTTATGGCTTCCCTGAGAGCCCATCAGCCAATAGCAATGGCAGGTCAGGTCCACTATACAGCAGTGTCATTCAGACCCAGGATGGTCACTGTGTAAAGAAAAATAAATAAAAGAAACCCAGCCCTCTGCAGCTCGCCACTTTTTGTGTTTTTTAGAGTTTTCTTTTCTTCCTGACAGCCCACTGGGCCTAGGATCTCAGGATCGGCTATGGGTCCGGAGACTGCATCCCAGCCTAGGGAGGTCCAAGCGGAGGCAGTTTCCACGACCTGATTTCAATCCCCATGGTTGGCCAATAAGTAAGTAATAAATAAATTAATTAATTAACAAAATTAAAAAAAATGAAGCTCCCTGGTTTGGAATTTCTGCCAGTTTTATTTCCTAGAAAGGGATTTGAACACGGCTTCTTGGTAAATCTGTAGCAATGTGAGGGAAGAGTTACCACTACTTGAGTTCAAACCCCATGCCAAACAAAAATGAAAAATTAAATCACTGACCTCGGCAGGAAGAGCTAGTTGTCACGATGGGAGGGAAGGGATGGTAAGGGGAATACAAAGGAGGAGGCAACAGTGCTCAATAGGAAATGTACTCATTACCTTGCTCATGTAACTGTGATCCCTATGTACAACATTTTTACAATAAAAAACATACAAAAAAGAAACATATTAGTTTCAGAGAGGCACTTTGGGGGTAAAGGAAGGAAATCTGAATAGCTGTACAAAATTCTACGCTGCCTATTTTTAATGTTCAGTATGGAACTGAATAAACATAAATGCTTCCATTAAAAAAAATTAAGTCACTGTCTTGGAACTGGGGCCAGTATTTCTGCCATTGCTAGGATTTGAGCTCACCATCCAGGTAACTCTTTTGCAACATGGGTGAAGGCGAAGCTCACTGTCCTTGAGGAAAAGAAATTCAGGCTAGAGTTCCCAGGGCCTGAATGAAGGCCCTGCAATGGAAAAAAATATTTCTATACATGTGTAATGAATGTATGATATATACTTACATGTGTATGTTAATTTAATATTATTATTTTTATTATTGATTTTTATTTAGTTTTATTTGATTCATTTCTTTATTGATTATTGTGTTAAGTATTATTATACACATAATATTTATTCCATTTTGCACATCTATTATAAAATTATACACAATAATTTAGGACATTGACTCATTTTTCATTAATATTTTATTAAGTGTTGAAACATAAAAATAATTAAATGGAGCCATTTGTCACAGTCTTAACATGTTTAGAGTCTCTCCCAAGTATGAGCTTTTTCTTTCTTTTTTCTTTCTTTTCTTTTTATTGTGAAAATACTGTAGAGAAGGGTTACAATTACATGGGCAACATAATGAGTATATTTCTTATCAAGCATTGTAGCTTCCTCCTTTGTTTCCCTTTCCCATCCCTTCCCATTCTCCCTGAGGTTTTTTTTTTTTTTTTTTTTTATCTTTGGACATCTTCCTATAGAGATTTATTTAGATGATTTATATTCAGAAGCCTTTTCCTGAGGATAGGCAAATTGAGGGATAAAATTTTAAGGGTGGGGCTAGAAATGTGGCTTAGTGGTAAAGAGCTCGCTCCCTCAGCATGCATGTATGCCAGGGTTTGAATCCTCAGAGACGCATACTCAGGAAAAGCCAGAAGCTGTGGAGTGGTTCAAGTGGCTAACCTTGAAAAAGAAGCACAGAGATAGTACCAAGGCCCTAAGATCAAGCCCCAGGACTGACAAAAACAATAGGCTAGATGCCAGTGCTCACAGCTGGAATGCTAACTTCTCAGGAGTCTGAGAGTTGAAGACTACAGTTCAAAGACAGCCTAGGCAAGGAAAGCCTGTTAGACTGTTATCTCCAGTGAACCACCAAAAGACCCCACCTGGCACTGTGGCTCTAGTGGTAGAGTGTTCGCCTTGGGTTGAAGGGCTCAGGGACAGTGCCCAGGCTTGAGTTCAAGACACACACTAGAACAAAAGTGAGGGTTAATCAAAGTACTTTCCTATTTGCTAATTAGGAGAACATTCTCTGGAAAATGAACACTGATGTACACCAGAATTGGAGTCACAGCTCCAGGTTCAAATGTAGCAGATTTATATTCCAAGCCTCTTAGACTCTAGCATTGTAACCTTGTGTCCTACATGGTTCTTAAAGGTCCATTGTTGAAAAGCTTAATATGCTTCCCAAACCCTATGTGATAAGCAATTGACTTGTATTGTAAATGTCATTACATTTCTGAACCTAGCAGAGCAGCAGTAGCTCATGCCCAACAACCTAGATCATGAGGCTGAGGTCTCAGGATCACAGGGTGAAGCCAGACAGGGCAGAAAGGTCTATGACACTCTGACTTCCACTTCTGAAAGGTCAAATGTTCAAGAGCTTCCTGTGTTTCCCTTGGTGATGAGAAGTTGCTTGTACTCTAATGTTCTTAGAGTTCTTGAGCTATAGAAGCAGGAAAGAAACATTATTGAACCATCCTGGGTTCAAATGAAGTTCTCAGGATCCAAGCCGTAGCAATGTTTGGAGAAAAACTCCAGTGTAACACTGTAATTGAAGGACAGAAAATGGTTGCAAAAGCCAGGCTAGGTGCAGAGACCTAGGCCTGCAGGATTAGGGAGCAGAATGTACACAGTCAACAGAGAAGTCAACTGCAAAAGCCAGCAATGGGGGGCCCTGAAACATTTGTTAGAGTTACACCAGGGTCAGGCTTTTCTCACCCTCTTCAAACAATGACTAATTAACCTTCCTCTCTCAGATGAATGGAGCCTCAGGCTATCTTTAGGGTAACAATAGAGAGCCAGTTTAGTGGGGGAGAGGGGAGGAACAGAGAAGAAAAACCCTGCTCTCTGGTCTTAAGGAGTGGGGTTTTGACTCTCCATATGTCAGATTTAAAGACCATTCTTCTACCTCCATCAGTCCATTCTCTTTCCTTCATTCTGCACATCATTAATGCAAATTCCCAGTCCAAAGAGAAGCAAGGCCCTTTCTCTTCTGTCTCCAAGCACCTGAGTTAAAACCTGGCTCTGCCCTCTTGGCTCTGGGGCATTTGGCTGCCTGAGAAGTGGGAAAGAGACAGTCTTCCTGCTCTGTGGTTGTGTGAAGGCGAAGTTGGTGACCGGAACATTGAAGAAGGCATCATGATTGGAAATTGTTTCCTTCATTCCTCCTGACATCCAAGACCAGGCTAATCTATCATGTTTCTTTCTATCTATCTATTTATCTATCTATTTTCCTTTCTATTTATCTATCTTTTTTCTCTCTATCTATTTTCTATGTATCTATGTATTATGTATGTATGTATGTATGTATATATGTATCTATCTATCTATGTATCTATGTAAGTATCTATCTATCTATGTATCTATCTATGTATCTATCTATGTATCTATGTATGTATCTATCTATCTATGTATCTATGTATCTATGTATCTATGTATCTATCTATCTATCTATCTATGTATCTATGTATCTATGTATCTATGTATCTATCTATGTATCTATCTATCTATCTATCTATCTATCTATCTATCTATCTATCTATCTATCTATCTATCTATCTATCTATCTATCTATCTATCTATCTATCTATCTATCTATCTATCTATCTATCTACCTACCTACCTAGTTAATTAGCTACCTACCTAAGTAGGTTTCTGTTTGCCAGGTCTAGCCACAGCCCCAATTCTGGCTTTTTCTGTGTATGTGATACTGAGTAATCATATCCAGGGCTTCTTGTATGCTTGGCAAGCACTCTTTCAGTAATCAAAGTCCGCAGCCCCATCTTTTTCTTCATGGTAGTTTTTACATAAGTATACTACCATTTTACATCCCCAAATTTATTTTTCTGAATACTAGTTATTTCTAAAAAACCTTATCTTCTGTTCCCCTGCCTGATTTGTGTCTGTTCCTGAATGGCCTCAGAATAAAATGTAAATAAAGACTGCTGAGAGCTTAAGTGTCATCATATAAGGACACAGGCCTGGAACACTGGAAGAGAAAAGCCATGGGCCCGAAATGAAGAGAATGGTGCAGTATGTGCAACGAGCATATCTGAAAAATGAACCAGTAAATAAAAGGAGAAGCATTCCATATGGTCTGTTTGCACTCAGGGATGTACTATACACACATAAGTAGTTAGTGCACTGATACATAATCCTGGCCTTCTCTTTTTGAAAAGAGAAGCCATCTCAGTGCTTAAGCACAGGGCCCAATGCATTCTTCAGCTGTTTCGTACAAGGCTGAGGCTTTACCACCACCATAGCTCCACTTCCAGCCATCTGGTCGTTAATTGGACATAATTGCCTCCCAGGCTTTCTTGCCTGGTCTGGCCTGTGCCTCCTGTTCGGCTTTTTCTCTCAAAGCTGGAGCTTTACCCTCTGGGACACTGTTCCACTTCTGGTTTTCTGGTGGTTTATTGGTAATAAGAATCTCACAGACTTTCTTGCTCGGGCTGACTTTAAATTGTGATCTCCCCAGGAGACTGCAAGCAGCTTTCTCAGGGATACACTGAGAAACCCCTCCACACAAAACCTTAGTCTAAATCTCGGGATGTACTAGAGAAAAACAGAAACATGAAGATGCTTCTAGTGTGTTCTAGATAATTAATATTGGAGATACACAACATTCATAATTATTAGATCATTTTATAGGAAAAAGGAGCAATGTGGACAGTATGAGGATTGCTCCAGCTTTCGGTTCTTTCATCCGTAGAGAGTAAATTCACTGCATCTCAATGCTAAGTGACAGAACTGTCAAGTAATGTGGACATTAGCTGCCAAATCCTGTGATACTCATTTCTTACTTTTGGCTTCAAACCTGTGACCAGAAGAGAAGATGAGGAGAGAAAATCCTTCTCAGAGAAAGCAGCTATAAAGGACATTGGAATAGCTTACTTATAAATTCAAACCACTGTAAGGACCTTGTTAAGAAGTCAGATTGTACAGATTAAAAAACGAAGAAGAAAAGAAAGGCAAGAGCCAGTGGAGAATGACTATAATCCCAGCTCCTCAGGAAGCTGAGATGTATAGAATCTGAGTTTCAATCCAGCCAGCATAGGAAAATCCATGACACTGTTATTTCTAAGAGATCACAGAAAAACCCAGAAGTGGGGCTGTGATTCATGGTTAATGCAATACCCTTGAGCAAAAGGAGCTCAGGGACAATGCCTAGGCTCATAGTTCAACCCCAGGTCCTGCCCCCTCGAAAAGAACTTGTACCTCTATATCTCTGTGTATATGGACGTATTCCTATAGTGAATCTCCAGAGTAGCTATTATGAATTGCACCAATCTAGAAAAATGTGTTTTCAATTCAATGATTTCATAACACAGAGAGTGCTTTCATGACAGTGCATGTTCTGGGGCTCACCTCACTGTTCCCAGTGTAGCCTGAGGGTTTCTCTGCATCCCAGGCCTGCTGGAAGAAGTTTCTCTCATTGTTTCTCTGCATCCCAGTCCTGCTGGAAGAAGTCTCTCTCATTATCTGGATATGCAGACAAATGGCCTCACTCCTGTTCAGCTGTTTAACAAACAATTCCATCTGCATCAGTTATTGATGAGGAGTGTGAGCAGGCTTTGAAGGCCAGGAGAAAAAGGCCTCTTTGTATCCCAAGGGATCTCTCTCCCTAGTGCCCTGTTTTGACAGGAAGCCTTCATTTGTGCCACTTCCCATGGCAGGCCAAGTCCTGCGCACTTATCCTGCCTTTGTGAGACTATTTCCGGTGTTCAGATACAGTGCTCAATATAATTCAGGAGACCTTCTGGCAGACAACTAGGGCACTGAACCTAATGAAATATTTCATTGTTGGAGATGATGGGCCTATGATACCTTTTCTAGGTTTCTGGAAGCTTGGGAAATCCAAGCACATGTCAGATATCTCAAAGCTTCCTGTCATCTAGGGCTGGTGAAGCTCATCAGATACTGAAACTTTTGACCTCTCCTAGTTAGGGCCTGGGTGGCTAGGTTTGGGGGTTGAACACAGGGCCTGGGTGCTACCATGAGCTCAGTGCAGAAGCCAAAGGCATTACCATTTTGTGTCACGACTTCACTTCTGGTCTGTGTTTGTGTGTTCGTGTGTGTGTGTGTGTGTGTTTGTGTGTGTGTGTCTGTTTGATTGCGAATACACCCGTCCTGGAGCTGGAACTCAGCACTGTACCTAGTTTCTCTCGTACAAGGTTAGCCCTCTCCCGATTGAGCCACAGAGCCACTGCAGCCTTTTTCTAGTGTTGTGGTCCTGAGAAATAAAGTCCAGGGTTTCATAGTTCCAAAGCACTCCACCCCTAAGGCACATTGCAGCCCTTTAATTCAGGTTTGTTAGTTTGTTTCTGTCTTTTTTGTTGTTGTTGGTTGTAGGAGTTGAAGTCTGGGCCTGGGTGCTATCCCTGAGCTCTTCAGCTCAAGTCTTATGACCTACCACTTGAGCGAAAGCGCCACTTCATGTTTTCTGGGGGTCCATTGGGGCTAAGTGTCTCAAAGTCTTTCCTCCCCAGGCTAGCTTTGAACCATGACACTCATATCTCATCCTCCTGATAAGCTAGCATGACAGGTAAGAGCGACAAGCACCCAGCTTCAACTTCAGGTTTCTTAGTGGTGAATTGGAGATAATAGTCTCATGGGACCTTTTGTGTCTGGGATAGTTTGAAACCCAGGTGCTCAGATCTGAGCTTCTTAAGAAGGCGGGATGACAGTCCTCAGCTATCAACCCCTAGGTGGCACTTTCCTGCAAGGGGGTCCTTGGCTCCATGTGGTGGCGTGCTAGCCATGTGCCCAAAAGGTAAGGGTCAGTAGCTAGGCCCCAAGTTCAAGCTTCATGACTGTGAAAAAAAAGAAAGAAAAAAAAAACAATTGTCTGCAGAAGACAACTCACTAGTCTTCGTAATACATAATTTTGTCCCTGCCATGGACACATATCTGAGCCTCAATATTCTTGTCTGCATAATCATCTCAGTTGTAGTGCTCTTACAAAGACCTGATGAAAGAATGCACCTGTGAAGGACACAACACATGGCACTCTTTGCATGACTCAACACACAGCATCCTGTGAAAGACCCAGCACACAGCACCGAATGCAGGACTCAGCACACTGCACCCTGTGAAGGACTCAGTACATAGCACCAGGTGCAGGACTTAGCACAGAGCACCTTATGAAGGACTCAGCACATAGCTCTATTCCACAAGCTGTTATTAGAATAAGGGTGCTTTCATCAGTATCACCATTCTTTGAGGAACATTTCACAAACCACACAAGTTCACATCTAATGGTTTATTGCAGTGGGTTTTCTTTTGGGGGGGTTAGGCATAAGGCTTGAACTCAAAACATGGAGATTATACTCTAATAACATTTGCTCAAGGCTAGATCTCTACCACTTGGAGCCACATTTTAAAGAGTTCCGTAGAATTCCTTCCAGGACTGGGTTTTAAAGCCCCTTAGCAGCTAGGATGATCTGGGTAAGCCAATTGTGTCTGGTTCCATGGAGCTGGGTTGCAGCATTTACATCTGGCTAAGTCAGGTTAGGTAGCAGCTGTCAGCACCGGACTCCTAGCTTGCTCTGTGATGAGGTATTTGAATTTCTGTCTTTGTATAGTTACAGTTAGAACAATCTACCTTTTTGTGGCAGCAGTCCTATGGCTTGAGTAAGGCCTTAGACACTGTCCCTAAGCATTTGTACTCCAGGCTAGCACTCAATTGATTGAAAGACCTCAGAACTTCCTGGTATTCTGTTTATGTGGCACGGAGGAATCGATCCAAGGGCTTGGTGCTTGCTAGGTGAGCACTCAACAACTGAAACCAGGACTGAACAAGGTATACATAGAGATTGCTGTATATAAATATTATATACACAGAGAGATGTCTGTATATTATTTAATTATAGATAATATTACTAACAATTTTTAGGTATTAAATTATGTCTCCATTTAATGATATGTTTCAGTTGAACAATTAATAAATCATTAATTAATAATTACTCTATATCCTGTTATTATCATATATGTACATACATCCATACATAAAATTACATATTTTATAGAATGAGATAGATGTCTATATATAGTTAAATTATGCATCATGTGTTACTTTCAATTATTAGATATTTAATTATATCTCCATGTAATTTTTATTCTGTTAATTCTTAATAAAATATTAATTAAACTTAATGCACCTATAATTAGTGCATACAATTTTATCCCAGAATGATTCACTACTAATTCAATGTGTTTTTCATTCATTTTAGTGACAATTATTCCACCTATGACATTTCTTACCTTTATGACATCCTATAACATAGTATATAGATTTTTACCCGAATTATATGTCCTACCTGACACTGAGCACTTTCAAAGAAAAGGAAAACATGGGTCCCGCTCAGCTTCTTACTCCATGATTATATTTTTGGCATTGATAGGATCTTGACTCAGAGCCTAGAAGGCTCAGTTCATGAATGGGTGGCTGTCAGCACAGCAGCCTCTAGCCAATTCATCTGTCAGGCAGTTCCCAGGCCATGAGATCGAGCCCTGTATGTTGACTCAATATTGCGCTTATTGTCGTTAATCATTCAATTTTTTGTTTTATTCATTTAGTTACCATTTATTTTATTGACATGGAATATTTACCACATTTATTACATAGGATATAGATTTGCCTATGTATGAAACTTCACACTTGACACCCAGGACGTTCACAGAAAAGGAAAACGTGTTACCCTGGGCTTCTTACTCCCTGCTTCAATTTTTGTGAGTGCTGGCATTTGAACTCACAGCCTACAAGGCCTAATTTATGAATGGATGAGTGTCAGCTTGGCCAACATGGGACAGATGGAGCTGACAAGCAGTTTCCAGCACTGAGATCGAGCCCTAGGGCTTGACAAAATAAGAACAGATTGACATGCAGATGGTAGTATACAAAGCAGTATAGAGGCTCCTCAAAAGATTCCACATAAAACTCCCCTATGACCGAGCAATACTACTTTCGGGCATTTACCCAAATGATCACAAACAAGACCATACTGAAACTACCAGCACAACTATGATTTTGTCTCATTATTTACCATAGCTAAGATATGGAACCAACTTAGATGCCCATCAGTAGATGAATGGATCAAGAAAATGTGGTATATATACACAATGGAATTCTATGCCTCCATCAGAAAGAATGACATTGCCAAATTTGTTAGGAAATGGAAACACTTGGAAAAAATTATATTAAGTGAAGTAAGCTAGACCCAAATATACATAGGTCCCATGGCTGCTTTATTGCAATAAGTAGTATATGTCTGAGTCAAGCAGAAACGGTCAGATAAGTTGATGTTAGGGGAATGAACCTCAAGATAAGTATTGAAATTTTTTTGTTTTTGTTTTTGCCTTTCATGCAATTGTTTCTAACATATTTATAAGATTATTTCTATGTTGCATTGTATGTCCCTCCCCCACGGTATAACCCCTATTTTCACTGTATTTGATGTGGGTATAATTTGTGGATGGGAAGGAATACAGGTGGACCCATTGCCACAATGAGATGTACAATTCATTATGTTGTAAAATGAACTTTACAACTTTGGTGGGGGGGGGGGGGGAGAACCTGGTAGGGGGAGAAGAGTAGTATGGGAAGGGATGGGAAGGGAAACAAAGAGGAGGCAACAATGCTTGATACGAAATGTACTCGTTATCTTGACCATGTAATTGTAACTCCTCTGTAAGGTATTCTCACAAAAAAAAGCCCTGAAAAAAAAACCAAATAAATATAGATCTTTATAGAGTCCAAGAGGTTTCTATACATTCGTCAGTTATATAGACTACATTCTTACCAACTCTTGGGTATTTATTATGCCTCCATGTAATTAATGTGACTGTTTCCATCCTTAATGAATTTTAAATTGAATCAACCACTGTCCTGAAACTATTACATCTATGGAATTAAAAGTATTCTTTTAATGTGACAGAAAATATTCATTAAAATCCATTGGCCTCCTAAAATCACTCTGTTTAATTTTATAGTAGTATCTTTCAGGAACAACTAATTCAACCTTGACATTCATAACATTCCATCAGTATTCCTATGAATAGGGATGAGACTCTTAGGATTTCCCTCCATTGGTAGGGGACAGGAACGGGCTTCTAACACAGGGCTTATGTTGCCAAGTTGGCCTATGGCTTCCCTGGTAGCCTGCCAAACTTCAGAAATGCCAGGTTACAAACAATTTTGAGCCATCATTCAAATCCAGGATGGTTACCTTGCAAAGAAAGCAAATGTAAAACCGGAGCCATCTGCAAGTTGCCGGATTTATATCTGTCTTTTCATTTTTTTTTCCTGTCAGTCTTTGGGGCCCAGGAACTCAGGTTCAGCTGTGGGTATAGTGGCTGCACCCCAGCCTAGACTGATCAAAGCTGAGGCACAGTTGCCACTACTTGAGTTCAAGCCCTGTGCTTGACAAAACAAAAATAAATAAATACATACATACATACATTAAAAATATTTAAAAAATTATGAGGATCCTTGGCTTGGAAGTCACGCCATTTTTTTTCTGCCAGGCCTGGGATTTGAACTCTGGGTCTGGGTAAATCTGCAGCATTGTAGGGGAACGGGAAGCTCACTGTGCTGGAGGACAAGAAAAGCAAGCCTGTTCTCAGGGCCTGAATTCAAGTCCTAGCATTCCAAAAAAAAATAATATTCGTATACATTTTAAATACATGATTTATATTTACATGCACGTTTACTGCATATTGTGGTTAGTGTAGTTATTCATTTTATTTTGTGTTTTATTTATTTTTACTATTTAATGAGTATGATTACACAGATAATGTTTTTTACATCCTATTACATAGGACATAGATTTGTCTATGTATTATACATCATTCCTGAAACCCAGGACTTTCACTGATGAGGAAAACAAGTGAGACAATTGGCTTCTTCCACCAGGATTAAGTTTTTGGCAGTTCTGTGATTTGAACTCCAGGCCTAGAAGGCCCACTTCATGAATGGGTTAATGTTAGCACAACAGTCTGATGCAAATGAAGTTGGTGAGCAAATTTCAGGACCTGAGATCAATGCCTAGGAGTGGACAATACATAAACAGATAGATGTATAGATTGCTGTGTGTGTACTTACATATGTATATTCATCTATAAATAAATGCATATATATAGAGAGACAGACATTTATGTAGATTCTAGTGTATAACTCCATATAAAGTGATGTCTGTCTATATCTTATTTTTATATATTCTATTACTACCAATTATTAGTTCTAATACTATGCCTCCATTAATTACTCATGGTGGAAGACTTAATAAGGTACTAATTAAATTAATCAATGACTTATATTTATTGCATACAATCTTATAATAGAAAGACTAGCCAATTAGTAATTAAATAGTATATGTCAAACATTCTATTAATGTTCCTATAGATAAGAACGAGTCTCCTAGGATCTTCAGCTGTGTGTAGGTGGCAGTCCCAGGATCATGGAACTCAGGGCCTAGGTGTCTCTGTTGGGCTCAGGCTTCACTGACAGCCCACAAGCCTTAGGCCATGCAAGGTGACATACAATTTTCCAGCCAAGTCATTGAGACCCAGGTTGGTCACAGTGCCAAGGAAAAAGTGGTAAAATGGTTGTGTAAAACTTCTTGGATTTTTCTTTCTCAGTTTCTTTTTTTTTTTTTTTTGGTTTGATGTATTTTTGCCAGTGCTGGGAGTTGAACTCGGGTCCTAGGATGCCCGGATCATTTGTGGGTGTAAATGCTGTACCCCAGCCTAGGGTAATCATGGTTTAAGACAATAAAGTGCTTCCTTCAGCAAAAGGAGCTCAGGGACAATGTCTAGGCTCACAGTTCAAGCCTCAAAAAAAAAGTCATTACAAAAAGCCATTAAAAAGCCACAAAAAAGAGCGATTGACTCTATGTGTCTGTGTGTGTATGCATGTATTTCTATCGGTGAACATCCATGGCCGCTATGAAGAAAGGCACACAGCTAGGAAATTTGCTTTGAATAGAATGATCTCATAGCACAGACAGTGTTTTCAAGACAGTGCATGTTCCTGGGCTCCCCTCACTGTTCCCAGGGTATCCTGAGGGTTTCTGCGCACCCCAGGCTGCTGGAGAAAGCCGGCCTCACTGTTGGAACAGGCAGCCAAAAAGTTTCACTCCTATACAGCTGTGTAGCAAACAATTTATTGGGGGCGATTAGTGAGGATGAGTGTGGATGGGCTCTGAAGGCAAGGAGAAAAAGGCCTCTTTGTACCCCAAGCTAACTCTCTCCCCAGTGCTCTGTTTTGACAGGAAGCCTTCAATTGTGCCACCTCCTGTGACAAGCCAAGTTCCCTGCACTTGTCCTGTCTTTGTGAGACTATGTTCCAATGTTGAAACAAACTGCTTCAATTAATTCGAGTTCTGGCAGACAAATAGGGAGCTGAACCTAATGAAAAGATTCCTGATTGTCAATTGGGGTGCCTCCCTAAGATTCTGGAAGTTTGCTAAATCTAAGCACTTGTGCAAAATCACAATGCTTCCTGTCATCTAGGTCTGGTGAAGCTTATCAGGTTTTGAAACCTTTGTCCTCTCCTAGTCAGGCCTTGGTTGGCTAGTTTTTTGGGTTGAACACAGGGCCAGGATGATGTCCATGAGCTCAGAGCAGAATCCAGGTGCTTTACCATTTTGTGTCACAACTTTACTTCTGCTCTGTGTTTGTGTGTTTGTGTGTGTGTGTGTGTGTGTGTATACACTAATCCTGGAGCTTGAACTCAGGACACGAGCATTGTACCTGTTTCACCTGCTAAAGTATAGCACTTGAGCCAGAGAGCCATTTCAGACTTTTTTTCTAGGGATGTGTTACTTAGGATTCAAACCCAGGGTTGCATACATGCAAAGCACTCTACCCTAAACACAAGTTCCCAGCACTCCACTTCAGATTTCCTTCTTTCTTGTAAGTTGGAGGAGTTCAAGTCTGGGCCTCGGTGCTGTCTCTGAGCTCTTCAGCTCAAGTCTAGCACTCTACCACTTGAGCTACAGCGCCCCTTCAGGCTTTCTGGTGGTTCATTGGAGATAAGCATCTCAAGGAATCTCCTGGCCAGGCTAGATTTGCACCATGATCCTCATGTCTCAGCCTCCTGATTAGCTAGGATGACAGGCATGAGTCACCGATGCCCAGCTTCCACTTCAAGTTTCTAAGTGGTGAATATAAGATAATAGTATCATGGGACATTTTGTCAGGTTAGATGGCAGCTGTCAGCACCAGACTCCCAGCTTGCTCTGTGATGAGGTATTTGTAGTCCTATACTTGTGATGAGGTATTTGTAGTACTATACTTACATTGTTGCAGTTAGAACATTCTATCTTTTTTTCTTGGTGCCAGTCCTGGCTCTTGAGTAAGGGTCTAGACATAGTCCTTAAGTTTTTATGCTCAATGCTAGTGCTTGACTGCTTGGGTGACAGCATGACTTCTGGATTTTTTTGTGTACACAGTAGTGAGGAATCGAATGCAGGGCTTTGTACTTACTAGGTGTACATTCTATCATTAAGCCCCAGGAGTGACAATTGTATGAACAGATAAATGTATAGATTGGTAGATAGACAAATAGATGTATATGTATAAAACAAAAGAGAGATGTCTGAATATTATGAAATTGCATATACAATATTAATACCGATTATTGGCAATTAAATTATTCCTTCCATTTTTAAGTATCATGATTGAATAAATAATAAAGTATTAATTGAAAATTAGTCAATATTTTATAATTGTGTATAATTTTATAATATCGTATACTAACTACTAATTTAATTGTTAATTTTATAACATTCCATTTGTATATAGGAATAGATTTCTGAGAATCTCCATTCATTAGTGGCAGTCCTGGGATTCGACCTCCAGGCCTAAGTTGCTGGTTTTGGCTATGGCTTCCCTAATACCCCGCCAAACATCAGCAATGCAAGATAATATATGCTTTCTAGGCCTTGTCATTTAGACCCAGGATGGTCACAATACAAAGGGAAAAAAAAGGAAAACTACCTCCTTGAACTTCTCAGTTTTAGGCTTCTCCTTTACAGTTTTTTATTTCTTTTTCAACCCCGAGATTTGAACTCGGGTCCTAGGATGCCACCACCAACTGTGGCAAAGATGCCAAGACCTGAGTTCAAGCCCCGTGCTTAGCCATAATAATAATAATAATAATAATAATAATAGTAATAAGGCCCTGGTTTGGAATTTGCACCATTTTTCTAGTAGGCCTGGGATTTGCACTCAGGGTCTGGGTGAAGAGGAAAGGCTCAGCATCCTTGAAGACAAGAAATTCAGACCAGTTCCCAGAGCCTCAATTGAAGCACCAGCACTGGAAAAACTAATATTAATATATGAGATCTCTTTACATACATGGGTTAGTTCATATGACATTTATTACCCTTATTTATTTAGTATTTAGTATATACACATGTAACATTTCTTTTATTACATCATATCACATAGGATATAGTTGCATATGGATTATACATCATACTGAGACCAAGGACTTTCACAGAGAAGGAAAATAATGTGTCAAAATTGGCTTCTTACTCCATGAATAAATTTTTGGCCATGCTGGGATTTCATCTCACAGCCTACAATGCCCAATCCATAAATAGGGTTACAGTCTTAGCAGACCAGCCTCCTGAAAACTGAGCGGCCAGGAAGTTCTGAGGACCTGTGATCAAGACAAAGTAGTGCCCCATATATATATATGTATATATACATATATGTACATATATATGTATGTATGTATGTATACATTGATAAGTATATAGATTGAAGGAGATAGATATACATATATATATATATGTTGATAAATATGTAGATTGAAGTAGATAGAGAGATAGACATAAACATACATACATATATATACATATACAGAGAGTGGGACTGTGAGGATATAAAATTATATATGTTATTACCAATTATTAGTTAATAAATTTTGCCTCCATTTAATGAAGTATCCGGGTTGAATACTTATAAAAGTATTAATTAAAAATTAATCAATATCCTTAACTATACCATGGTGCTAGAATGGAAAACATAAACCCAATAATTTTTGTGTGGCATTCTAAAATAGGGTCATGAATCCACTGCACATTTATTGTTACATTAATAACACTC
Organism: Dipodomys spectabilis; assembly: GCF_019054845.1. Taxonomy (NCBI): domain Eukaryota; kingdom Metazoa; phylum Chordata; class Mammalia; order Rodentia; family Heteromyidae; genus Dipodomys; species Dipodomys spectabilis. The sequence continues at coordinate 360,917 of NW_024870891.1, read as the reverse complement.
CATAAGCATTCACATGAACAGGAATAAGTTTGTCAGGCTCTCCTTCCTTTTGTGGATGGGTGTCCTAGCATTCAAACTCCAGGCCTGGGTCGTTTAATTATAATGCAAACCATTGGAATGACACCGTGAAGACTTCAGATTGTTACCATTAAAAAAAGAAAAAGAAGAAAAGTAAGCAAGGTGCCAGTGGCTCCTACCTGTAATCCTAGCTCCTCAGGAGGCCAAGATGTAGAGAATGCCAATTTGAATTCAGCCAGGGTGGGAAAGTCCATGACACTCTTCTTTCTAAGAGATCACAGGGGAAAAAAAACCATGCATGGGGCTGTGGCTCAAGGGCAGAGCACTACTCTCGAGCAAAAGGTGCTCAGGGACAGAGCCTAGGCTCATAGTACAACCCTGGACCTGCCAAAAATAAAAAAAGGAGGCAATAACTCCATGTATCTGGGTATGGACAATAGGCATTCAGCAGGTTGCCCATGCCCAGCCCCCCAACCTGGGCAATCTGGGACAAGCCCTCAGAGAGTACAAAGTCTGAGCGGGCAACATGAACAAAGCATCCATCTCTGCCATTTAAGAACTGAAGCCTTATATTCTGGCCGAGGTGTCCCATCAGGACACCATGCAGCCAGCCACTGCCTCCAGGGAAAGCACAGTTCCTAGGCTGTAGGAGTTGTCAAAGGTTCTGGCTCCATATTCTCTATCCTTCTGTAGGATGTGAGGCTAGACTTCTGGGGCCTGTGGCTATCACTCATTTATCATTCCTCATTGATGAGTCACAGTCTGGTCCCAAATCATGGCAAAGATATGAAATAGAGATTTCTACACCAAAGGGGGTAAGCCAATAAACCCCACCCTCATAACTCCTGTTAGAAGGGAGCCTTGGGCTGAGATTGGAGCTTAGTGCTAGAGTGCTTACCTAGCCCACATGTACAAACCCTGGGTTTGGGTTTGATTGCTCAGTACCACAGAAACAGAAAAGGCCAAAAGTGCTACTGTGGCTTAAGTGATAGAAAGATAGCCATGAGCAAATGTAGCTCAGGGTTATGCCGAGACCCTGAGGTCAATCCCCAAGACTGACAAAAAGAAAAAATTCATCCAGGTGTGATCTTTTGCTCTGGGACTCAGAGGAGGGCTGAAGTTATAGATAAGAGGTAGAGTAGAGGACGGGTGCTGGTGGCTCACCCCTGTAATCTTAGCTACGCAGGAGGCTGAGGTCTGGTGATCCCAATTCCGAGCAAGAAAGTCTATATGAGACACTTTTCTCCAATTAAACACCCAAAAAGCCAGACTTATAGCTGTGGTTCAGTAGTAGAGCGTTAGCCTTGAGCACAAAAGCTCAGGGATTGGATAGCATCCAGCCATGAATTCAAGCCCCAGGACAGGCACACACATGTGTGTGCGCACACACACACACATACACACACACACACACACACACACACACGATAGAGCATTTGCCAATCAGCCCGCACAAGTTCCATCTCTAGAAACTCAATATTAAAAAAAAAGAGGGAGAAGGGAAGGAAAGACTTGCTCAACGAGGTGATATATCCAATGCCAAAATTCCACAGGAGTTCTAAGATGTGGATTCAGGACAGAGGGCCTCAGGCAGAAGGTACAGCATGGGCAAAGGTACTGAGGTGTGCTTTAGAGCAGATGGTGTGGGTGGAATGAAGGTTCTGTGGGTTCAGACAAGTCTGGTAGGACATTCAAGGCTGGGTCAAGGTTTATATTTGAGTCACAGGTAGGGCAGAGGGTGGGGTCCCAGAATGGGGCCCAGGGGGAAGATCAGTTGGCTTTTTACCAGAGACACCTGACATTTCCTGTGGCTGGAAGCTTATTTTTCACAGCTCCTTACCCTCAGACCTCCTTTGCATGGAGAAGTCAGGGCAAATGCAGGGAAGAACATTTGCTTAAGAAAAGCTTCTAGCCCAATGCCACCAGTGGCTCAACCCCTGTAAATCCTAGCTCCTCAGGAGACTGAGATAGAGATTGTGGGTCAAGCCAGCTCAGGGGAGGAAAGTTAGTGAGACTCTTCTTGCCGATGAACTACCAAAAGCCAGAAATGGAGCTTTGGCTCAATTGGCAGAGTGCTAAAATTGAGGGAAAAATTAAGGGACCAGAGCCTAACCCCTGAGTTCAAGCCCCATTACTTGCACCTAAAAAAATAAAGAAAAGCTTTCAGAAGCTCCTAGTCTACTGTGGTGTAAGGCCAGATCAGCCGGCACCGGTAGCTCACACCTGTACTCCTAGCTCCCCAGGAGGCTGAGATGTGAGGATCACGGTTCAAAGCCAGCCTAGGCAGGAAAGTCTGGGAGACTCTGATCTTCAAGGAACATTCAGAAAACCAGAATTGGTGTTGTGCCTCAAGTGGCAAGCCAAACCTCTGGGGGACAGGCCCCAGGCCCAGAGTTCAAGTCCCATGACCAACACCTGGCCTGCTTAGACCTCACTCTGTGGATCTAGGTGGAGTACTTTCCAGTGGGCCACTGAGGGTCTCCCAATGTCTAGGTGTCCTACAAGTCTTGAGAGCAGCCTCTTTGGAGGCCTTTGCCTACAGAGCAGGCCACAGTATCAGAGAAGGTTCGAGCCTTGAGCACGGAGGTCATTAATCTCTTCATCAGAATGGCATCTGTCATGGCTGCACTTTGGATCTGAGCAATAAATCGACCTCAGACCAAAGTTCTGGGCCAGAAGGGGCAGGAGCTGCAAGATGGCACAGCAGGTAATGCCCACTCACTCGAGTATCACAAGAGTGTGAATCTGTCAGGCACACATTTGGCAGGTGTTGAGTTGGGCTCATGAAAGACTTGTAGTCTCAGGTATCCACAGCCAGAAGGCTGCTGCTGGTAGCAGTCTCTATCCCAGGAGTCACATGGCTCAGAGCCTTACTTTCCTCACCAGTACTCGGAGCAATCATGGGCTGACTACAAATGAGCATTCATAGTGGCTTCCCTTGGTCCTGTGGCCCTGTGCATGGATAGAGGGGCAGGTTCCATGGAACTTACTGCCATGACCCAGACCCCTCAGCCCAAGAATGACTTAGGGAAAAACTACTTGATCTGCCTTGAGAGTTTACTATGACTATGCCTCAGGAGTGCCCCCAGTTTTGTAGCTGAGCTCATCATTACCACCATCTTCTGTGTGCGTGTGTCTGTGTGTGTCTGTGTGTGTATGTATGCATGCACACACTTGCACACATCTTGGTACTAGGGCTTGAACTCAGGGCCTGAACTCTTTGCCTCAACTTTTTCATTCAGGGCTAGCACTCTACCACTTGAGCCACAGCTTTTCTTCCAGCTTTTCGGTGGCTAGTTGCAGAGGAGAGTCTCACAGACTTTTCTAGCTGGGCTGCCTCTGAATGGCAATCCTCAGATCTCAGACTCCTGAGGAGCTTGGACTAGGAGGGCATGAGCTAGCATCTGGCCACACTTTCCTTCTTGGCTGAAACAGACTACCTCTCCCCCAGCCGAGCTCCCATCTACAGCTACCCTCCTTCCCCAGGCTATAGAAGAAACATACCCTCCCTTGAGTACAAAGAAATGGGATCAGGTTAGAGGTTTATGTTCTCCACACAGTCACGGGATGCTGGGAGCTGAAGTGGAGGTCAGAGATCTAGGCCAGGGGAAGTAGACAGCTGTTAGAACAGAAGAGCATATGAAAAGACATCCTTGCAACTGGGTACCAGTGGCTCATGCCTATAATCTTAGCTACTCACGGCTGACAGCTGAGGATCAATCAAGATTCAAAGCTAGCCTGGGCAGACTCTTCTCTCCAATGAATCACCAAAAGCTGGGAAGCAGAGATACCCTAGTTCAAGTGGTACAGCACCAACCTTGTGCAAACAAGCTAAAGGATATCCCCTAGGCTCTGAGATCAAGTCCTGGTAAATACACACACACACACACACACACACACACACACACACACACACGCACACACATGCACACATGCACACATGCATGCGCACATGCACGCAAACATGCACGCAAGCACATGCATCCACTACCATCCTTAATTGGAGCCAATTGCTCATACCAGCAATTCCAGCGACTCAAGAGGCTTAGCTCTTAGAATGGCAGCTTGAACCCAGCCCAAGCAGGAAAGTCTGTGAGACTCTTCTCTCCACTAACTACTAAAAAAGGTGAAAAGTGATCTGTGATATAAGTGGTAGAGAGTTAGCTCAGGGACAGTGCCTAGGCCCTGAGTTCCAGCTCTGAGATTTTTTTTTTTAATATACACCCTTTACCTTCCCCACCCCCACAGACCATAAATCCAGATTTTGGTCATACTAGATCTCACTTTTGCTCTTGCCATTTCCATAGCACTTCCACAAATGGCCGGTGTGTGGCCAGCCATGGGTTAAGAAGTGAACTTATGCAAGGAAGGCATAACCAGGTCAAGTCTAATGCCCCAGAACACTGAGATACTGGCCATACCAGTCTCTCATCCCCCAGTTCCCTGGCCCTGGAATCTTATGTCTGTGCCTCTGTATTCTGGGTATCTGGAATCGTGTAGAAGGAACTGAGAGGTCAAGCTGGGGCTGGGAGATAGACTTGGCTGTGATAATGTTTGTTGACATTTCCTAGACAACAACAGATACTTCCAAGCCGCCTGGGCCTCACCTCTATGCAGCCCAAGATCCTTCTTGCTTGGGCAGCCTTCATTCAGCTATCAAGCTCAAGTTGGTCAGAGCCACTGGCAACCACCCTTCCCCCACTCCACTGCCAGCTGCTGGGAGGGACATGCAGCCAGAGGCCCAGCTGAGGAAAAGGAAAAGACATCACATGACTGAACCCCACCCTTCCAGAGGTAAGGGAGAACCTATGCCAGCTGGCCCTGCTGACACAGAATCCCATGGAGGTGGCCAAAGATACGGACAGCCGGACTTGGGCCCCAATGAAAAGCTGGACTATACAGGTCTCTGGCAATTTAGGACTCATTGTAGACCCTGAAAGGGGGCTAAAGGCAAGGTTGTAATGGAAGAGGGGCAACATCCAAGGTCAGGAAGAGGAAGACAGGCACCCAGGAAGGGGACAGAGAAAGATGAGGGAAACACACACAGACACACACACACACAGACACACACACACACACATAAGGGTAGCCCAAGGCCTCATCATGCCCTGAGGACCAGAACATGCCAAACCCTGAGTAGATGGCACTACCATCCTCAGACCAACTGTAGACAAATCTCAGCCTCTCACACGTCTGGAATAGCTCATAACACAGCATAGCATTTCCTACTGTACACAACTCTATGCAGAAAACTCATCCACCTTATTTTTGGTTGTCGGTCATAGGGTTTGAACTATGGGCCTGCACGCAGTCCCTCAGCTCTTCAGCTGAAAGTGCACGCTCTACCACTGGAGGCACAGCACTACCTCTGGTTTTCTGGTGGTTCATTGGAGATAAAAATCTCACAGACTTTCCTACCAAAGCTGGCTTTGTACTGCAAGCCTCAGATCTCAGCCTCCTGAGTAGCTAGGATGACAGTTGTGAGCCACCAACAGCACCCGGCTTTAGTTACCTTCTTATAGCCAGGTGAAACCCAACTTGTCAGGCTACAAACCACATGCAACCCTTCACTTCAGACTTTGACACTAGCATCCAAAACTATATTTCCATGGATGAAGAGAATATAATTGACAATACCCACCCATCCCTGCTCCCATTAGCCCACTCCATGCCTAAGACAGGCCAGGACTTCTGGAGTTGTTGGTAAGGCAATGCCCACACTGGGGCAAACCTGGAGAGTTTTTAGAAATTTCTGTACACTTAGGCTAGCATCTGGTCTCCCAACGACAGGACCCCCATTGCTTCACCATCACTTGCAAGCAAGGTTGTCTTTCTGGTTTTTGTTATTGTTGTTTTTGATGAAGGGCTTGAACTCAGGGCTTGGGAACTGTCCCTGATGATGATTTTTGCTCAAGGCCAGATCTGTACCTTTTGAGCCATGGTGCCATTTCTGTTTGGAGATTGGGGATGACACTCTTATGGGACTTTCCTGCCTGGGCTGGGAAATAAGATCCTCTGAGTGTCAGCCTATCGAGTAGCCAGATGACAGGCGTGAGCCACCAGCACAAGGCTTATGGTGTCTCTGTCTTTCGAATTTCCATCTAGTCCTCCTCTATACACTACCACCCAGACACTCCTCTATCTCCCTCACAGAAAGCAAAGAAAGGCTTGGAATCTGGTTAGGGCCATGGACATTAAAGAGCTCCCTCCACATCTCAACCCCTCTCTAAGCTCCCATCTGCCTGCTCTGGATGGACTGGTCCTCTGTGACAGGTCAGACCCAGTAGGACTTTAGGGGTTTGCCCTGTATCCCCCGAACCCCATCCAACTTGTACCTGAGGATTTCTGGGGCCATTTCCGGGGTGGAAGATGTTGGGAGGGTTGCTGATAACCACCTCCAGGGGTGTCCAGGGCAGAAGAAATATCCAGCTCCCCTCTGTCAAAGAAGGAGACACTAAGCATGGATGGATTTACTAAGAGCTACAGGGCATAGCCAACCACCTGTCACCAAGGTCTATCTGAGTGCTATTTTATTTTCACAGTCCTGAGGCGTGACCTCAGGGCCTGGGCAATGTCTAGAAGCTTCTTCTGACAGAGGCAAGCACTCTTCCACCTGAGCCATGGTGCCGCTTCTGGCTTTTTCTGTGTATGTGGGACCTAGGAATTGAACCCAGGGTTACCTGTGTACTAGGCAAGCCCACTACTGCTAAGACACAATCCCAACCCTGGATAGCTGTTCCTCTGTGAACCCTCGGGCCTGCCTCGGGATACTATTTCACATCAATATTGAGTTTCTCACCAGCAGCCCTGGCTGGAAATAAACATGCTCAACTATGTTGTAATTTATCTACAGCGTCTTTGCACTCTGTGCTTCCTGTCAGATCCTCTTTGTTAAGAAAGACCCCCTTTCAAGTGCTGCCTCTAAAAAGCCTGCTCCAATCGCCCTGACAGAGCAAGATCTTCTCTGCTCTGCAGGCTGCCTGCTTTGTCATGCTCTGTCTTCCAGCTGGTGTGGGTTAAGAGCACACGAAGGAGTATGCCTGGCTTCCACCATCCAATTTCTGAAGGCTCTGATACACTACCTAGGACCAGTGCTGTATCACACACTGTGAGAGGGCACTCATGGCCCAGGCAGTCTGGGGATGAAAAGATGGGGCCATTTTTGTGTGTGGGCTTGAATTCATGTTCTGGGAGTGGTCTCTCTGAGTTTTCATGCTCAAGGCTGGTGCTCCACAACTTGAGCCACAACTCCACTTCTAACTTTTTGGTGGTTCGATGGAGAGTAGATTCTCACCAGCTTTCCACCTTATGGCTGGCTTTGATCTTTGATCCTCAGATATTTGCCTCCTAAGTAGCCAAGGAGTCAGACGTGTACCTGAGCCAGAGGTGATGGGCACCAGACCCTTTCTTTGTTTATCTCATGCCAACAAGCAAGCCATAGTTAAAATAGTCATTTACAAGGATCAAGTTCCTCTGCTAGGTCAGTTAATACAAGGAGATAAGGTGCCTTTGAAAAAGGCTAGTCTGTGTTGGCCTAGGTGTGTGTGTGTGTGTGTGTGTGTGTGTGTGTGTGTGTGTGTGTGTGTGTGCATGTGTGTGTGAGTTTCGGGGATACCTACCCCTATCTCTGCAGTGCCTCATCCTCCCAGTGGTGAGTACATCCAGAATCCTCACCCCAAGGAAGGTGTTTAGGGGAAGGTATGTAAGGTCACATTGAGTGGGATGATCTGAATTCTATCCTGAAACTGAAGCCTGGAGAGCTAATGGAGAGAAGGGGAGGTTTAGTGGAGCATCAAAGAAGCCCCTTACTTTTGGCGACAAGTACCAAAGAGAAGACTGAATCCATTTTTTTAGTAGTAAGATAACAGGTGCCCACTATTCATTTATTGTATTATTTTTTTCTGAGCCCTAGGACTTGGATTCAGGGCCTCGGTGTCATCCCTGAGCTTCTTTCATTCAAGGCTGAGGCACTACCACTTGAACCACAGAACCACATCTGGCTTTTTTTCTGGTGGGGGGAGGTGGTTTTTGGGAGATAAGAATATCACAGACTTTGCTGCCTGGGCTGGCTCTTAGTCATGACCATCAGACCTCAGCCTCAGCCTCCCAAATAGCCAGGATGATGGGTGGCAGCCACCAGCACGTGAACGCCACCATCCATTTATTTTCCTCTAGGGCCAGTGCCAGCCACCTGCACTGCACACCCCCCCTTATTGTGAGTGGGAAGTAATCATGGGTGGGTTTGATACTTCAACAGCCCACCTACGTACCTTTTAGCATTGTTCCTGATCAGTTTGATGGCAGCTACTTCCTTATCCACAGCAATGACTTGGCTCTGTCACAAGAAAAAAGGTACCTCAAGAGCTGTCAGGTCTGGAGTCTTTCCTCTGCACCACGCCCCCCTACCTGAAATGACACACCCCAGCAAAGCGAAGTAGACATAGAGTGAATTCATTTTCTTATAACCGGGGTCTGGCCAGATAGATGGCGGTGAGGATCAGAGGTCCAGGATCATGCTAGGTGGTTGGACAACACGATACCTCCTCATCCACTTTCCTTTAACTCTCTTAGCAGAGGGTAGTGTGGAAGTACTCAGAGGAAGGATGGACAATGAATAACCGTCATGTTCTAGCCCGGGCACAGAGTGGCAGACCTCAGGGAGTTATTTCAACAGGCTGAGCAAGACAGCTCCTGACCCACAGCCCACCTCCAGAATTAGAGGGTTACCGTGGGTCCCAGACACATGGAGACACTGAGCCACCTCCTCCAGGACACATTCAACCAGTTTCTGAAAGAGCGAGAGAGAGAGACAGAGACAGAGACAGAGACAGAGAGACAGAGACAGAGACAGAGACGGAGAGGGAGAGAGAGAGAAAAAGAAAGAAAGAACGAAAGAAAGAAAGAAAGAAAGAAAGAAAGAAAGAAAGAAAGAAAGAAAGAAAGAAAGAAAGAAAGAAAGAAAGAAAGAAAGAAAGAAAGGAAGGAAGGAAGGAAGGAAGGAAGGAAGGAAGGAAGGAGGGAAGGAAGGAAGGAAGGAGGGAAGGAAGGAAGGAAGGAAGGAGCAAGGAAGGAAGGAAGGAAGGAAGGAAAGAAAGAAAGAAAGAAAGAAAGAAAGAAAGAAAGAAAGAAAGAAAGAAAGAAAGAAAGAAAGAAAGAAAGAAAGAAAGAAAGAAAGAAAGAAAGAAAGAAAGAAAAAGAAAGAAAGGAAGAATTCCACTTATGCCTGATGCCAGTGGCACAGGCATAATGCTATACAGGAAACTGACATATCAGGATCATGGTTTTTAGCCAGGCAGGCAGGAACGGTCTGTGATACTCTTATCTCCAAAGAACCACCAGAAATCCAGAATTGGTGCTGGGGACTCAAGTGGTAGAGCACCTGCCTTGAACTGAGGAGTTTGGGGACAGCGCCCAGGCCCAGAGTTCAAGCCCCAGGACTGACAAGAAGTGGACTTTCCACCACAATAAGTGGACTGAATAGCAGCCATTGTCATAGGGAGAATGGCAGAGAAGTCAGGCTGAGCTTCCTGTAACTGGGTGTCATGAATAGGTCACCCAGCTTCTTCGTGCCTCATTTTATCCAGCTGCAAAACTGAACACAGTGAAGGATCCCCTTCCACATGCAGATAGGGTAAGGATGAAAGAGAGCCATGTTTTGTTTCATAATCTCATACCTGTTGCATGATAAATAACAGGCCACATCTGAGCCCTTGCAGGGTATCTTCCTGTCATATGTTCACAGAATTTGAAGAACCATATCTAGCAACCACTCCTTCTATGCCTGGCCCTGCCCCAGTGATCCCCCTATATTGATCCCTTGATTCCTCACAACTGTCCCAGGAGGATACTGAGGTCCGATGGTAAGGCCCCGAGCTTCAACTCTGGTCAAGAATCAGCTGCTGTGGACTAAGAGTTTGGGACAATCCATCTAAACTGATGACTAAACGTGGTGCTACCTGTCTAGCATCCTGATACAGAGAACCAGTCATGGTGGCCCACACTTATCACAGGAGGATCGTGATCCAGCCCAGCCTGAGCATATATTTAGTGTCTATCTCAGAAATGCCCAAGACAGAAAGGCTTGGCTTTCATGGTAGAATACCTGACTGGCAAGCCTAAGGCCTTGAGTTCAATCCCTAATATACCAAAAAGAATCAGAGGCCTAGTGCCAGAGGCTCATGCCTATAATCCTAGCTACTCAGGAGGCTGAGATCTGAAGATGATAGGTCAAGATTTAAAATAGGGTTGGCCTCACCCATCAGACCTCATGATGAGAAGACCCAGAGTTTGGCCCATCCAGTATGCTCCATACTAACAGAGCTGGCATCCTGAATAAGTGCTGGCCATGCTCTCTGTCCCTCTGGGGAGCCACTCCATGCAGGCCCCACTCCCAGGTCCTTCCAAGCTCCCTCTGCCACCAACCAGGGACAAGGGAGTGGACAGCTCCCGAGAACACAGATCCCTTGGTCTTATAATTTAAGCCTTTCACCCTTCCAGGCCCCCAAACCTAAGACACAACATTCATGCACCCACCCAAAGATAGCAGTTAGAAGTTACCAAAGGGTCCAGCGCTCCTTGTTGCAACCCACTTCTACACACACACACACACACACACACACACACACACACACACACACACACAAATCCGGCACAGGTGTTTCATGTATGTCATCCTACCTACTCAGGAGGCTGTGGTCTGAGGATCCCAGTTCAAAGCCAGCCCATGCAGGAAAGGCTATGAGGCTCTTATCCTCAGTGAACTACCAAATAGATAGAGATGAACCTGTGGCTCAAGTGTCAGAGCACTAGCTTTGAGCTCAGAAGGTCAGGAACAATACCTATGGCCTGAATTCAAGGCCCAGTTCTTCTACTTCCAAACACACAAAGACACAGACACAGACACAGACAAAGACACAGACCCACACAGACACACACACACACACACACACACACACACACACACACACACACACACACAGGGACAGCTCAAGGCTTCAGCAGTCCCTGAGAACAAAACTACGAACTCATTCCAGTAGGATCACATCCCACCCACAAGAAGGTGGCACTACCGACCTCAGACCCACTGTAGACAAAACATTGAGCCTCTCACATATCTGGAATGGCTCATAGACCAGCATGGCATTTCATACCGTACACACTGCTATGTAGAAAACTTAGCCACCTCTTTTTTTGTTGTTGCTCATGGGGTTTCAACTATGGGCCAGGTCACTGTCCCTCAGATTTTCAGCTGAAGGTGAGCACTCTCCCACTTAATCCACAGCACCACTTCCTGTTCTCTGGTGGTCCATTGGACATCAAGTCTCACAGATTTTTCTGCCCAAGCTGGCTCTGAACCATGGTCTTCACATCTCAGTCTTCTGAGTAGCTAGGATGACAGTTGTGAGCCACTGGCGACTTCCGGTTTCAGCCACCTTTACATACCCAGAGGAAAACCATCTCATAAGGCCACAAACTCCTTGCAACACTTCACTTCAGACTTTGTCACCAAGCATCCAAATTCATCCTTTATTGGAGAAAAAACAGACACAGCAATCCTAGCCCTGCACCCATTCACCCACTCACTGCCTGACACAAGCCATGTCCTCTTGAAGCAGTGGGTTCAAGTTGGGGTAATCTTGGGGAGATCTTAGAAATGTCTGTACAGTGGTCTGAGCACCTGGTCTCCAAACCACAGCACCCCCCTCTTCATCCCTTGCACACCTGGACCATCCTTTGCAGGCAAATATGTTTTATTTTCTTTCTTTTTTCAGTTGTGGGGCTTGAACCCTAGGTCTGGGTGCTGTCCCTGAGCATTCCAGATCAAGGCGAGCACTCTACTACTTAAGTCACAACACAACACCACTTCTGTTTATCTGGCGGTTCGTTGGAGATAAGAGCTTCAGAGTTTTTCTTGCCCAGGCTGGCTTTGACCACTGATCCTCAGATCTCACCTCCTGAGTACCTAGGATGACAGTCATGAGCTAGTGCCACCCAGCCAAACATACTTTTCCATGCCTGTCATCCTATCCCCTCAGGAGACTGAGATCTGAGGACTTCAGTTGGATGCCACCCTTGGCAACAAAGTCCATGAGAACTCTTTATCTCCAATTATAAATGCCCAAATATGTTGGAAGTGGAGCTGTGGCTCAAATGGTAGAGCGCTAGCTTTGAATATAAATGACAAGGGATAGGACCCACTTCCTAGTTTCAAGTTTTTCTAGCAAAAACCCACCCAACAAAGGGAAGCAGGTGGGCATACGGGAGCTAAAAGCTCACACATATTACTCAAGACTCCCAGAACAGACCCCATCCTGCTGTGATTCTCTAGATTCTATGTCCTACATTATGGTAATCTTAGATGGAACTTACCATGCACCAAGTTAGGATGTTCAAGTATCATCGCATATTCAGGATCCCCTGGCCTTATCAAAGACTCAAGATCTTTCACTGTCCTGCCTCTATACTGGGTAGGGAGATGAGGTCTAATTATCCAACCACAGGATGTGGGAATGAAAGGATTTCTCGGCCAAGGTAAGTAGACTCAAGGGTACCAAGTCTCTCTCTCAGGAAGAAGAATAGGGATGATCTATCCCAGGAATTTTCCTGGGGTGTGAGTATTCTCAAAGAAACAACCCTGCTCACAGACCAGTGCCTCTGGTTTTCCAACCAGCCTCTATCCAAACCTGCCCCACGTTCAGTCTGCCCTCTCTGAATCCCAGATCTGCTATTTAGACTAAAGGCTGAGCCAGCAAAGAGACCCATCTCTGCCTCTGAGAATAGCAATCACGGGGTCTTAGTGCCCCCTAGAGGAATTCTGGGGAAACAAGGGTCCTTACTCCCACCCTCATTCCCTGGCTGCCCTGTGCTAGTGCCCAACTTACTTCTGTCTCTGGTGGAGGAAAGAATAGGGTGGGGGATGTCAACTTCAGATTGAGCCCTGGAAAGTCCCAGTCCCCAAGGATGTACTGCACAGACATCCTGCAGTGGACAATAGATAGGTGGTCAATGATGAATCCAATATGCCAGGACTCTTAATAGCAGTGTAGCTGGGTCAAAGGCTCTATCACACTTGGTCTAGGATGTCAGGTGAAGTCATGGCTCCCATATCCTGACATTCCTGACCTGTGATCCTCCTCCCTCTTCATCTTCTTGCTTATCCCTTGCCTCCCCCCCCCCAACACTGCCTCACACCAATACCTCCCTAGACCTTGGACAGCTTGTTCTTATCTGACCAGAAAATAAACTCATTGGCGCGAGGGATGGTTGAAAACTGGTGAACCGCCCTGAGTCCTAGTGTCTACCAGAGATTGCTTACCTCTGTAGTTGGCTACCACACAGCTCCTGGATGTCAGAAAGTTGCAGAGGTATCAGTATCTTGGTCCTACATACTGGCTTTAGTGTCTGAAATTGTCCCCACATAGATTGTGAATGGTTGGCTCACTTGATCCAGGGACTCCAATCCAAGGCTCACATGTTCTCCCTTCTTCCTTCCTTTCCTCTTTTTTTCTATCCAGCCTTCCCTCCTCTTTCTCTCTTTCCTTCCTTTCTCTCACTACTGGGCCTTGAACTCGGAGCCTAAGTGCTATGCCTGAGCCTTTTTACTCAAGGCCAACAGACTACGTACGGCTTGAGCCACACATCCACTTCTGGTGTTTTCTTTTTGGTAGTTAGTTGGAGATAAGACTCTTACAGGTTTTCCTGCCTGAGCCTCAAGCATCGATCTTCCCATCACAGCCTCCTATGTAGCTAGTATGACAGGCATGAAGCACAGGCATCCGGCTCAAACCAAGGTTTCTTCATGTGCTGTGGAACAAGCACTGGAATCTCTCATTTTCTATGACGCCTCCAGAGCCTGGCGCAAACTGTAACTCTTTGTTGGATAAATAAATGAGCATCTGTCTACAAAAGTACTACAGAAAATCCCATCCCATTCAGGTAAGCATCCTGGTGGGCGGGGCAAAGTCTGATGTAGCTCTCCCACAGTTCTCCCTCCTCCCTCTTCCCACCTTCCTGGTGCCACCGAACTGAACTGTTTTGGCTCCGAAGACACTGTGTACTCACTGGATTCCAGGGCCTCTGGGATGACTATCTTCTCAAAGATCTCTGGTCAGCGGCTGACCAGCTTTGCAGCACTCAATTCCCCACTCAGGAGTGAATGAGGTTGCCATGAGCTGAAGGCCAGGCTCAAGGGGCCTACTCTCCTACCCCTGGGGCCAGCCAGGATGGCCCACCACATCTGGCCCCCAAGTTTCATGTTGCAGAGATCTTCGAGGCATTTTGGGTTTCTGAATCTCCCAGAGTCCAGTGCAGGTGCTGAGAATCCTCTCTACTCACAGGTGGCAGGCTAGGGATGGTGAGGTCACAATTTCTTCTCCCCATGACATCCTCAATGTTATGCCTAGGTCGCAGGACCCCCACCAAGAAGACCACCAAGAGTCAGACTCTACAGCTGTTTTATTTAAACAGGCTGCAGCTGGGGTCTCGTCCTACACTCTGACACAGTGAAGCCCAGGACGAGAGCCCTGAGCTAAGGATTTACAGGTCTTATAAAGGCACACAACCAGGTGGTTTAGCACCATGTGTTGCTCTGCTCTGAAGCAAGTAACAAATGGTCACTGCCTCAAGTATTTTAACCCTTCACTCAACCGTGGTGGTCACACTAGAGAAAGTCAGAGGAGAATCAACAGCTGCCGCATGAAAGCAATCAATGCACGACGTTCATAGCAGGAGACCATCTGGCTTGGAAACTCTGCTTGTGATACTTTGAACATCATTGATTGTTGGCTGAAATGGTCTGTCTAATTTGACCAATAATCCCAGTTGTTAGTGGAAATTGCCAGCTTCAAGAAAAAAACCCTCGAAAAGGTGGTATTTCAGTTGTCCCAATAAAACTTAAAGGGTTCCAAAGTTAGCGGTCCCCTTTTCTTTCCAGACAGCCCAGAGCAGGTTACAGGAAATGGCATTCAGCCAGCCCTAGCTTACTGCCACGGCCTGATATCGAGCAGGCTCCACCAGGGGGAATGCACTTGCCTACCACTGCCCAACTAGAAACAGCACAGGCAGGACACAAATTAGAGTCTGCAGGATGCCAGGGAGGACTTCAAACAAGTGCACTCCCCAAGGAGGGAATCCACACCACCAGTGGGGTCCCAGAGCCCCCTGCCTAGATGCCCATGGACACCCTCAATGCCCTTGGTAAGGTTGCCCTCTCATCCTCGGTAGTGGGGAACCATCTGCAATGTCACATCGTTCACCACTTCCCAGAGCCACCTAGATTCACAGCCCCTGCCCTACTCCCCCCCTCCATCTCCTTCCCTAGTTACATTTGGCAGACACATTCCCAACCCTTGAATTAGCTCCAACTATACAAACGAGAGCAGACTGTCTGGCTGGAAGAGTGCTCTGTGGTCACACTCGTCTCACAAGCCTTCAGGCTTAAGACAGAAGGTGTCCACTTTGGTCTGTGGTTCACACAGGCCTCCAAGGGGAGATCCACCCAGGCCCAGCATCTACTGTGGGCTATAGGAAAAGGGGAAGAGAGAGGTGGAAAGGCACATCTACTGAAATCTTCCCTAAAGGAGCCATGAAACAGTGAAGGTGAAAACAAAAATTATGTCTGGTCTCATACTTGGCATTGATGAAAAAAGCACAACAAGTACACACACACACACACACACACACACACACACACACACACACACACACACATACACACAAACAAATCAAGAACAGTGACTGTAGACTCATCCATGCAGCATCTGCAATTTGCCAACTGATCACTTACCTGAGCACAGTCAGGCTCTCTCTCTCTCTCTCTCTCTCTCTCTCTCTCTCTCTCTCTCTCTCTCTCTCTTCTCTCTCTCTCTATCTTTCTCTCTCTTCTTCATGAACACACAAGCACGGTACACACACACAGACATAGGCTCAGAATAGTGCCCCTCCTGAGTTTGTAGGTTTCTCATCTGGGACAATGTACAAGCTGGAGCATGTGAGTTCCCTTATCAGAACCAGGGGCTCGACCCAAGGAAGCACTGCTCTAATAATGCTGAACCACCCTGCCTCTCCCTTTCTTCAGGGCCAGACTCTTTCCCTTGGAAATAACCAGCCTTGACTCCCCACTCAGCAAAACTCTAGGCCAGGACTCTGGGTGAAGGAGTCCTGAGACAGGTGGCTCTTCAGAGCCTAGACTGAAAACAAGCAGGAGGTCATGATGCCCCCAGAGAAGTGTCTGACCCGGGGTCAGGGCAGTGTTGGGTAAATGGATGGGGTCCTAAAGGCTACATACATGGATGAACTTCCTATTCCAGCCTAGATGATTCTGGGTTACTTGGTGGATTCTTGGGGAGGATGAGGAAACTACATGGACTTGGAGAACCAGCAGATGGTGGCAGAGCTGGTAAATGTGATCACCCTGTGAGTGCTGTTGACAGCTGGAGTTGGGGGGAGAGGCTTCCCCCCAACCCCAGCAGCTGCCTGGGGGAATTGAAGATCCCCTCAGCCCAAACACTGAGGGAGACACTTCTCCATCCCCCCCCACACCAAGCAGGTGCATGGTAACACTCCGTGTTTGTGTGTGTGTGTGTGTGTGTGTGTGTGTGTGTGTGTGTGTGTGTGTGTGTGTAATTGTCCTCTCAAGGACTCAGAACATTGAATCTTTTGGGATGACAGCACACAGCACACTTAAAAAGAGAAGCACAAAGAACCCTGTGTAATGGATTCAGCACAATGTGCCTTTTGAAGGACTCAGCACACAGCAACTTTTGGGATCCTCATGGTAATTTAATTACCAGTAAGATTAGACATGCCATTTTGACATCACTAAACTTAAATATCATAATATTATGACATTATATGTCGTAGGGACATTATAGACATATTGTGAATTCCTATTCTGTGATTTCATTCTATTACAGGCTAGTAATATTGGTGGATATCAAAAATCCATTGTGACCTCAAAGTCATTGTGACATGAAAATCCCTTTGTGACATCACAGTGCCATTGTGATATCATTAACCTGTTCTGACATCACAAACCTGTCCTGTCCATTGTGACCTCATCACCAATGTGACATCACAAAACCATTGTGATGTCACATTGCTATTGTGACATTACAAGCACCTTGAAACCACCCAAACCCATTATGACATCCTTAGCACCTTTGAAAAAAACACATGGCCTTTGTGACATCACAGTCCCTTTGTGTATCCATATCCTCATTGTGAAGTATCAATTGAGATCAAATATGCCATTGTAATATCACAAAACACTTACAATATAATCATTGGTGTGACATCAGATTGTCATTATGACAACATCAGGTCATTGTGACATTACAAATCTGTAATGACATCATACCACTATTACACCACATTGTCATTGTGACAACACATATACATTATAAAGGCCTATTATGTGATTTCGTTGTATTTCAAAGGTGGGTTCATATCAAAAACACATTTTGACTTCATAACCATTGTGACATGACAACCCCTTTGTGATATACCATTGCCATTTTGATATGTCTAAACAACTGTGACAACTCAAACATGTCCTGTCCTCATAAATTTTGTGACATGTTGCCACTGTTTTAGGCACATTGAGAGCTCAATCTATTTTCAACCTCATATAATTTCAGGTATGACATTAAATATTAGAAATATACTGTGATATTATGAATATTGTGACATCACACTGCTGGATGTAATGACCATTGTGTCACCTTGTCACATCACAAATCTGTTCTGACTTCATCACATTTGTGCCAACAAATGACTTTGGAATCCTCACAATCCCATTCTAAACTCATATACTCATTATGAGTTAATGACAATTGAGGTCTGGAATGCCATCGTCACATCACCAAACTACTGCGACATCACAAAAGTATTTTGAACTCATCACTATTATGACATCATCAACTAATTGTGACATAACAACACTTTTATGACATTATAATTTGACATCATATTGCAATTGTGATATTACTGAACCACCATGCTTTCACAAACCTATTATGATCTTGTTACATCTTAAAAAATTTTGACCTTTGAGACATCTAGCTCCTTCTGTGAACTTGTGTCATTGTGAGCTTGTAGCAATTGAAAATTGAAGTAAGATGTGATATTGCAAACTAGTTTTGACATCACTAACCCATTTTTCTATCATTGACACTTTGACAACCAGAACCTGTTAGGAACCTTAGCACTTTTGACAAAATACATGGCCTTTGTTTCATCACAGTTCATTTGTATATGTTATTGTGACTTCATTCTCATATCTTCACTATAAACTAATGGCAATTAACATCTTTCTGAAGGGTAAAGGAGGAGGCTACAATGCTTGATAGGAAATGTACTCATTATCTTGCCCATGTAATTGTAACTCCTCTGTACAATATGTTCACAATAAAAAACAGATCTGACATGCCATTGTGACATCATAAACCCTTTGTGATATCATCACCAATGTGACATCAGACTGTCATTATTACACCATCAGTTCATTGTGACATCACCAAGCTACAGTGACATCATAGCATTATGACATCGCATTGCCATTTTGCTGTCATAGACACATTGTGAATGTGTATCTTGTGATTTCATTCTATTTCAGAATATATCAGAAACACATTGTGACCGCATAACCATTGTAAGATAATAAACCCTGTGTAACATAATAACCGGTGTGACATTATATTGTTGATATGACATCTTTAGCTTATGGTGACATCACAAAATGATAATGACAGCATAGCATTTGGCATTGGCATTGTGACATCACTGTCACATTATGAATGCCAAATCTGTGATTTCATTGTATTTGAAATGTGGCATGTGGGTTGATATCAGAAACTCATTGTGATGTCATAACCATTGTCACATCAAAATCCCTTTTTGACATCAATTTGGCAACGTGACATCACACTGGCAATGTGATGCTAGTAAGGCATCGTGATATCACAATGGTCATGAACTCACAATGGATTTCTGGTAACAACCGACATGCCAGATTAGAAATAGAATCAAATAATGTAACAGGCAAACACAACGTGTCTGTCTATGACATCAGAATGACAATGACAATGTAATGTTACAATGCTATGATGTCATTGAAGTTTTACATGTCAAAATGTGCTGATGGTGTCATAATGGCAACATGATGTCAAAATTATGATTATGTCAGAAAGGATTTGTTATGTTTCAATGGTATATCTGATGTCAGTTTTCATTAGTTCCCTATGAGGATATGGATAAAAAAAGGTTCTGTGATGTCACAGAGGCCATGTGTGTTTACAAAGGTGGTAAAAGGTCATAATAGGTTTAGGATGGCACAATATGATCCATAATGTCACAATGGAAATGAGATATCCCATTGGGTTTTTGATGTCACAGTGGTGATGAGGTCACAATGGTTTTGTGAGGTCACAGTTGGTTTGTAATATCAGAATGATATATCAAATTTCAATGACTCATAATTCAATATGAGGATACCAGGTGATAGAAGAAGTATGAGGTCATACTATGTGAAAAACCAATGGGACAGTGATTTCACAATGACAATGATATATCTCACCATTCTGTTATAAGAAAGTTTTGATGTCACAATTGGTGATGCAATACTGATGAGGAGGTCACAATAGATTTGAGATGTCCCAAGGGGTTGGTGATGGCACAATGGCATGTGGGATCTCAATTGTCATTAACACACCATGAGTATATGAGTTTGGGAAGGGATTCTGATGTCAGCAAAGCATATGTAGTCAAAAAGGTGAAGAACTAACAGGTCTGAGATGTCACAAAGTGACACAACGGTTATGATGTCCAGAAGTGTGATATGATGATGTTACACTGGATTTTAGATATCTCATGTCATATCTGAAATATGAAGTTGAACACAGATTTTCAACTCACAAATGGCCTAAGATATCACAATGGCATGTCACAAAATTATGAGAACAGGAGAGGTATTTGATATCACAATGGGTTATAGATATAACAAAGGCAATGTGATGTGACAAAGAGATTTAGATCTCACAAAGGTTATGAGTTCACAATGGTTTCCTGATATCAATGCAGATGGCACATTTGAGATAGAATGAAATCGAAGAATAAGCATTCAAAATGGGTCTATGACATGAAAATGACAATGGGATGTCAAGGCAGCAATGTTTGACAGTATATATACTCATTACCTTGCTCATGTAACTGTAATCCTTCTGCACACTGTATTTACTATTAAAAAACTCACAGAAGAAAAAAATAAAAATATGGTATGGTGTCATTGGGGTTTGGTGATGTCACAATAAATGGTGGTGTCATGATGACAATGTGATTTAGCAGTCATAATTATTGCACAAAGTATTTGTGATGATACAATGCTATGTGTGATAACAATTTTCATTAGTTCACTATGAAGATATGAGTACACAAAGGGTCTGTGAAGCCACAAAGGTCATGTGTTTGTTTATTTTCATGTGTTTTTTTTAACTGTGAAAATACTGTACAGAGTGGTTACAATTACATGGGCAAGATAATGAGTACATTCCTTATCAAGCATTGTAGCCTCCTCCTTTGTTTCCCCTTCCCACCCCTTCCCATTCTCTCCCTGCCCCCTCCCAATCCTCCCCGCTCCCACTCCTCCTCTCTACACGAAAGTTGTAAAGTTCGTTTTCGACATAACGACTTGTACATCTCAAGAGTTCACAATAGCTTTGTGATGTCACAATGTGATTGTGAAGGCACAATAGCAATGTGATGTCACAATGGTTTTGTGATGTCACAGTGGTGATAAGGTCAC
Source organism: Dipodomys spectabilis (assembly GCF_019054845.1). Classification (NCBI taxonomy): domain Eukaryota; kingdom Metazoa; phylum Chordata; class Mammalia; order Rodentia; family Heteromyidae; genus Dipodomys; species Dipodomys spectabilis. The sequence goes on along the minus strand of NW_024870891.1, from coordinate 340,102 downwards.
AATGAGTTTGTAATGTCACTATGAGTTTGTAATATCACAATGACATGTCTTATTTCAATTTCTACTAGTTCACAATGAGGATACAATTTCAAAGAAAGAATCTTAAGCTCCAAAGGCATTGAGTTTTTAGTCATAACTTGTGTGAAATGCTGCCATTAGGATATTTTTGGCCTTTAGTAAGCTTATAATATGTTTTCAAACCCATAATAATTCAGATATAACATATGATATCAGAAATTGACTCTGACATGAACATTGTGACATCACATTGATAGACATCAAGACCATGGTGTCACATTGTGAACTCACAAATTTGTTAGGGCTTCATCATATTTGTGCCAACACATGACTTTGGAGACAACACAGTCCCTTTGTGAACTCATATCTTAATTGCGAAATAATGATATTTGAGATACGGCATGCCATTTTGACATTTCCAATCAATATGCCAGCTCAAACCTATTATAGTAGAAACACATTGTGATCAAATAGCCATTGTGGTAGCACAATACCTTCATGACCCCACATTTCCATAGTGATATCACTAACCCAATGTGAAATTACAATCCTCTCATACCCAATCCAGGTATGAAATGTGATACCCGTATCCAGTGTGACATCTTGATCATGGTGACATCACACTGATAGATGTTATGAGCATTTTGTCACATTCTGACAACACACAGCTGTTAGGACTTCATCACTTTTGTGACAACGCATGCCTTTGGAGACATCACAGTCCCTTTGTGAGCTCATATACTCATTGTGGGTTAATGACAATTGAGAGCACATGTGTCATTTTGATATCACCAACCCATTGTCACATCACACACCTCTTGTAAACTCATCACCAGTGTGGCATCACCAATTGTGAGATCAAAACATTACTAAGTCCTCATATTGCAACATCACATTGCCATTGTGATATCACTGTTCCACTGTGTTTTCAAAAACCTACTGTGTCTTCATAGCATTTTAGATAATTCATAGCCTTTTATATTTCAGTCTTCTGTGAACTCATATCCTCATTGTGAAATAGTAGCAACTGAAATTGGACATGTGATTATCAGATGTGACTTCACAAAATTATTTGATTTCATCACCAATCTGACATCACAAAACCATTGTGAGCTTTCATTGCCATTTGACATCACTATCACATTGTGACATCCCAAACCTATTAGGACCTCTTAGCACCTTTGAAAAAACACATGGCCTTTGTGACATCACAGTCCCTTTGTGTATCTATACCCTCATTATGAACTGACAATTGATATCAAACATGCCATTGTAACATCACGAACCCTTTGTGACATCAACAGTGTGATTATGGCAGCATCAACTACTTTTTACATCACAAATCTACAATGACAAGATAGAATTATGAGATCACACTGCCATTGTGATGTTATAAAAAGATAATGAATGCCTGATTTTAATCTTTTTTTTTGCCGGTCCTTGGGCTTAAACTCTGGGCTTGGGTGCTGTCTCTGTTCTTCAGCTCAAGGTGAGCACTCTATCGCTTGAGCCACCGGGACATTTCTGGATATCTAGTGGTTTTCACTGGAGATAAGAGTCTCATAGACTTTCTTGCCTGAGCTGGCTTTGAACTGCGATCCTCAGATCTCAGCCTCCTGAGTAGCTAGGTTTACAGGCGTGAGCCACTGGCACCCAGCTTTTTTATTCTATTTCAAATTTGACATGTGTGTTGATATCAGAAACCTAATGTGACCTCATAACCATTGTAACATCATAAATCAGCAGTGACATCAAATTGTCATTATGACACCATCAGCTCATTGTGACATCACCAAATAACAATGGCATCATAGCATTATAAATCAAAGTGACATTGTTATGACTTAACAGTGTGAAGGCCTATTCTGTGAATTCACTCTGTTTCAGAAACCCATTTTGACCATATAACCATTGTGATATCACAATCCTTTGTGACATCACATTGCCATTGTGATATCATTAACCTACTGTGCCGTCACTACCAGTCCTGTCCTTGTAAAGTTTGTGACATGCTGCCATGGTAATATAGTAGGGCCGTTGTGAGCTCATAATCTGTTTTCAATCTCATATTTCTGGTATGACATGTGATATCAGAAATCCCTTATGACATCATACTGCCAGATGTCATGACCATTGTGTCACATGGTGACATCACAAAGCTGTTAGACCGGCATCACATTTGTGACAATGCATGCCTTTGGAGACATTACAGTCCCTTTTTGAACTCATATATTTATTGTCAATTAATGACAATTGAGATATCCCATTCCACTCTGACATCATGAACCTATTGTGAGCTCATCACGAGGATGGTATCAACAACTAATTGTGGTATCAAAGCATTATTTTGACGTGATATTGTGGTATTAGCATTGTTATTTCCCTGTCCCATTGTGTTTTTGCAAACCGATTATGGCCACATCACATCTTAGAAACTTCATGGCCTTTGAGACTTCAAGCTCTTTCTGTGAACTCGCATACTTATTACCTCTAAGGCAAGGAGACAAACCATTGAGTCACATTTAATATAATAAACCAATTTACACTAGAAAGGAGACTGTGATTACCTTATCCTGGAAGGGATAACCAGGTCCAAACCTCAGACCTCCAATGGGCAGTCCGCCCTATCTTAATTGGTCTGCAAACCACCAGCCAAAAAATTATGAAGGTTCTCCAAAGCTCCAAACCTCAATGGGCAAGGCTTTTAACTTTTCCATTACTCCCTCCTTCGCTACAGACCTGTCATTCCTTTCTGGTCTTTCTGTTTTTCCCTTCCACCACTTCCTTCTTCTCTTCAGGCCTCTCCAGTCTCCACAGGCCTTCACTACTCTGCCCTAACGACCACTTTTCTGCTTCCTCTCTTCTCAGGTTTTTCCCTTCCTGCTGTCTTACCACTTTCTTCCATCTGGGTGGCTCTCAGTTTTATCTCCCCTTCCAATGCTCTGAAAATGCAACTTATATATAGCTTGTACCCATCCTCATTCCAACGGGTCTTCTGCCTAACAGTTTTCAACTGTCACTTCCCAAACTGCCGAATGTTCAATCATTTCTTGACAGCTCACCATGTGAGGCTTGACACCTCCACCTTTGGGGGCGTTCCCCACACTCTCCGGTGGGCCAGGCCAAGAATTTACAATGATTAATGGCTCTCACAGATAATTCTGGCTCCACTGGTTATTACAGTATCATCATAGTGAATTAAAAGAAATTGAAATTGTATATGTCTTTGTTATATTACAAACTTGATGAGACATCACTAACCCATTGTGACCTCATCACTGCGGTGACATCACAAACTCATTGTGATATCACATTGCCATTGGGCCACCATGATCACATTGTGACATCCCAAACCTATTATGACCTTAGAAGCTTTGAAAGACAGCATGGCCTTTGTGACATCAAAGGCCATTTGTGTACCCATAGCCTCATTTTGAGCTAATGACAATTGAGATCATACATGCCATTTTAACATCGCAAACACTTTGTGACATAATTACCAGTGTAACATCACATTGTCATTATGACAACATCAGCCAATTGTGAGATCATAAAACAATGACATCATAGCATTATGACAACACATGGTAATTGTGATGTAACAGATATATTGGAATGCTTATTCTGTAATTCCATTCTATTTCAAATGTGGCAGGTGGGTTGATATCAGAAATATATTGTGACCACATAATCATTATGACATCACAATACCTTGATGACACCACATTGCCACACATCCTTTGTGACCCCATCACCAGTGTGACAACACATATTCATTATGACACCATCACCTCCTTGCAACATCACCAATTTACAATGACCTCATAGCTTTATGACATTATATTGTCATTGTGAGGCAATGGAAACATTGTAAATTCCTATACTCTTATTTCATTCTATTTTAAATGTGGCATGTGGGTTGATATCTGAAAATCATTGTGATCTCATAAATATATGGCATCACAATCACTTTGTGACATCACAGTCCCATGGTGATATCACTAACACACTGTGATATCACAAACCTGCCCTGTCCTCATAAGCCTTGTGACGTGCTGCAATTGTGATGTCTTAGTGTGAGCTCTTAATCTGTTTTCAAACATAACAATTCAGTTATGATATGTGATATTAGAAACCCTCTGTGACATCATGACCGTTGTGACATCATACTGACAGACATCAAGACCATTGTATCACACTATGACATCACAATCCTCCTAGGACTTCTTCACATTTGTGACAACACATGCCTTTGGAGATACCACAGTCCATTTGTGAATTCATATTCTCTGTGATTTCATGATAACTTAGAAACTTTATGCCATTTGGATATCACCAACCAATTGTAACATCATAAACCTACTGTGACCCCTTACCTGTATGCCATCACCAACTAACTGTGACATCAAAACTTTTTCTGATGTCAAAATGTGACATAAATTCATGACATCTGTCAGTGTGATGTCACAATGGTCATGTTGTCACAGTGTATTTCTGGTATCTTATGTCATTCATGAAATATGAGTGTGGAAACAAATTCTGAGGGCAAAAACTTCTAAGATATCACAATGTCAGCATGTCACAGAAGTTATGAGGATAGGAGAGGTTTGTGATGTCACATGGTATTAGTTATATCACAATGGAACTGTGATGTCACAACTTGATTATGATGTCAAAATGGTTATGTTGGCACAAAAATGTATTTTGGATATCAACTCTCATGGCATATTTGAAATACAATGAAATCACAGAATAGGCATTCATAATGTATCTATGATGTAACAATGACAATTGTCATAATGAGATTATGTCATTGAGTTTGGTGATGTCACAATAAGCTGATGCTCTCATAATGAAAATGTGATGTCACACTGTTGAGGATGTCACAAACACTTTTTGATGTTATAATGGCATGTCTGATCTCAATTGTCATTAGTTAACAACAAGGATATGGGTACACAAAGGGACTGTAATGTTGAAAAGGGTATGTGATTTTTCAAAGGAGCTAAGAGGTCATAATAGATTTGAGATATCACAATGGAATCATGATGAAACAATGACAATATGGTCACAATGGGTTTGTGATGTCGTGCTGATGATGATGTCAAAATGGGTTTGTAATTTCACAACGACTTTGTAATATCACAATCAAATTTCCAATTTCAATTGCAACTAGTTCACAAGGAAGATACTGTAATAATCAGCAGGGCCCTAATAATCTATAGGGTCCAATAATCAGTGTGGCCCCATCTCCTGGCCAGCTGGAGAGGACAGGCATTCTGTGGGAGGGGCTGGAACCTTAATCACCAGGAGTTGAGCTGCTAAGAAGTGATTGGGCTGTGGGGAGTTTGGGATGTGACAGTTGAATACTGCTAGCAGTTGGAGTGGAGAAGGGGTACAGACTTTATATATGCTGCTTGTTCACAGCAATGGAAGGGGAGATACAAATTGAAAAGTCCTGGAAGGAAGGAAGTGGTGTCATAGCAGAGGGGAAAGACCTGGGAGGAGAGGAAGTTGAGGGAGAGCAGGAGGTGAAGAATTGCAACTGACGACCCAGGCAAAACAGTTCAGGCCTGTGGAGAGTAGAGAGGCCTGAAGAGAAGAAGGAATTGGTAGAAGGGATAAAGGGAAAGACTTCAAAGGAAGTATAGGTCTGTAGCAAAGGAGAGACAAAGGGAAGGGGAATAAAGTCTTGCCCTTTGATATTTGGAGCTTTGGATAACATAATTTTGGGTTTCGGTGGTTTGGAGAACATTTATTATATTAAATGTGTCTCGATGGATTCTCTTGAACAATAGAGGCCTGAATTTTGGAGATCCCATTGAGATTAATCCGTTTGGATGGCATCAGGCCTTGGCCTCAGGGGAAAATCCCTATAGGTGAGAGTGTCAGCCTTCAAGGCCTCGAGTGTTTGTCTCCAGAGGAGCAACATGGACAAAAGTCATATAGGTACCTCTAGGGGTGCGTCTGGGCAAGCTTGCCAGCTTGTTTTTGGGACCCCCTCTAGAGGTCATTTGTGGCTTTCTTGGGAACTACTTGAGAGGTCATGTGGCTCTTCCTTGGGAAGCCATCTGGAACTTCATCAAGAGTGCATCTGCAACTTCCTTGAGAAGCTATCTGAGACCTACGTTGGAGGTCATCTTGTGCCTTCTCCAGTGGCCATCTTGGACTTTCTCCAGAGGTCAACTGTGGCTTCCGCAGGAGGCCACCTGAGACCTATTCAAAAGTAGTCATTGGGGCTTCCTTAAGAGGCAAGTTAGGACGACCTCCTGAGGTCATGTGGAGCTTCTTTGGGAGGTCATCTAGGGTTACCTTGATGAAAATTCTGACTGTCTTCAGACATCATCTGGGAATTCCTTGAGAAGCTATATAGGACCTTCTCTGGAGGTCATCTGTCACTTTCTCAAGAGGGTTATCTGGAACCTCCTTTGGAGTTCATATGTGGCCTCCTTGAGTGACCATCTGGGAGCTACTCAAGAGGTAATCTCAGCCTCATGGAGAGGACATCTGGGTCCTCCTATGGAGGTCAACTGACACTTCCTTGGGAAGCCGTTTGGAACCTCCATGAGAGGTCTTCTAGGGCCTCCTAGGGAGAATATATGTGACATCCTCCAGAGGTCATCTGCAGCATCCACAAGAGGCAATCTGGGATGTTCTCTCTGTCATCTCATATCTCTGTAGAGGTCAAAATGGAGTGGTGTGGCACTTGTGGGTTAAGTGTCTGTGGCTGTTGGTCTGTGTGTGTATGCTGATAGTTTTATCTGTGTCATGTATGCAACTCTGTTTACTCCTTTTCTCAGGATGGGAGAACAGGCCTAAAGTTGTCATATCCAAAAAAATATTCTCCCCCAGTGTTACAGATTCCTTCAGTGGAAGATGCACTGATGTACTCTCTGTCCTATTCTTTGCCATCAACACCTCTAATCTAAAGTCCTCCCATACCAAAAGTGGTTACTTGTACCAGCCTGAGGTGGTACAACGTGGTATGTTACCCTTAATACCCATGAGACAGAAACATCGAAGAGATGGTGGGCAGGACCTTTTCTAATATATTTTCCCTTTACAGCTAGTGACCTTTATAACTGGAAACAGCAAAATACATCCTTTTCAGAAAAAATAAGACCAGGGACTCATTCCCTCATTAGAGACAGTAATTTTCACACACAAGCACATCTGAGATGAGTGTCAGCAAATTTTACAGGTGTGTTTCACCTGGTCGTAAAGGGAGTAAATCCTGATCAGTGACTTAAAGGTGGTCCTTCGACCACACAGTAGCCCCACTATTGAACCAGACCATTTGGTGTTTTCTTTTTCGTAGGTAGTTGGAGATAAGAGCATTAAAGGCTTTCCTGCCCTGGCGTTAAGCCTCTATCCTTCTAACTCAGCCTCTTAAGTAGCTAGGATGACAAGCGTGATGTTCCAGCATTCAGCTCAAACCAAGGTTTCTTCATGTGCTCGGGAACCAGCACTAGAACCTTTCATCGTCTATGACCTCCCCACACACTGGACCCTGGCACACTGTGATGTGTTGTTGGATAAATAAATGAACATCTGCCTATTACAATACTACAGAAAAGTCCCATCCCATACTGGTAAGCATCCTGGGGGGGGGTGCAAAACCTGATGTAGCTCTCCCAGTTCTCCGTCTTTCCTCTTCCCGCCCTCCTGGTGCCACCGCACTTAACTGTTTTGGCTCCAAGAATGTGAGCCACGATATACTCACTCGATTCTGGGGCCTCTGGGATGCCTATCTTCTCAAAGATCTCTGGCCAACAGCTGACCAGTTCTGTGGCACTCAATTCCCTACTCAAGTGTGAACAAGGTTGCTGTGAGCTGAAGGCCTGGCTCAAGTGGCCTCCTCTTCTCCCCCTGGGGCCATCCACGATGTTCTACCACCTCCAGCCCCCAAGTTTCATGTTGCAGAGAAAGGATCCTTGAGGCATCCCAGGTTTCTGAATCTCCCAGAGTCCAGTGTAGGTGCTGAGAATCATCTCTGTTCACAGCTGGCAGGCTAGGGATGATGAGGTCACAATCTCTGCTCCCAACGATATCCTCGACTGTGGTGGTCACCCTAGAAAGAGCCAGAGGAGAATCAACAGCTGCCGCATAAAGGCAGTCAAGTCATGACGTTCATAGCAGTAGACCATCTGGCTGGGGAACTCTGCCTGTGCTTCTTTGAATGTCATTGTTTGGTGGCTGAAGTGGTCTATCTAATTTGACCCATAATCCCAGGTGTTAATGGAAATTGCCAGCTTCAAGAAAAAACCCTGGAAAAGGTGGAATTGCAGTTGTCCAGATCAAACTTAAAGGGTTCCAAAATCAGCGGTCCCCTTTTCCTTCCAGACAGCCTACATCAGGTTACAGAAACTGGCATTCAGAGAGCCTTAGCTAACTGCCACGGGCTGATACTGAGCAGGTTCCAGGAGGGGAAACACACTTGCCTACCACAGCCCAGCTGGAAATGGACTAGGAGGGACGCAGATTGGAGTTTGCAGGACTCCAGGGAGGACTGCCCACTGGCGCACTCCCCCTGGAGGGAACACGCCACCAGTGGGGGCTTGGAGCACCCTGGCCAGATGCCCATGGACACCGTCAATGCCCTGGGTAAGGTTGCCCCCTCATCCTTGGTCGTGGTGAACCATCTACTACGTAACAATTCACCACTCCCCAGACCTTCCTAGCTTCATAGCCCCTGCTCGACTCCCCCACATCTCATTCCCTAATTACGTTTTGTAGACACATTCCCAATCCTTGAATTAGCTCCAACTATACACACGAGAACAGACAGGCTGGCTGGAAGAGTGAGGTTGTGGTCACACTCGTCTCACAAGCATTCAGGCTGAAGACAGATGCACAGGTGTAAACTCTGGTCTGCGGTTCACATAGGCCTCCTAGGGGAGACTCATGCAGGCCCAGCAGCTACTGTGGGATACAGAACAGAGGGAAGAGATAGCTGGAAAGGAACATCTACTGAAACCTTCCCCCAAAGGAGCCATGAAACGGTGAAGGAGGAAACAAAAATTATGGCTAGACGCGTACTTGGTATTGATGAAAAAAGAACAACACACACACACACAAATAAAATGCTTTTGCTCTTTTTAGACATGGTGACTTAAATATATTTTCATTTTTCTCATCTCCCTGCTCTCCCAACACACACACACATCCAGACTGTGACAGAAGACTAATCTATGCAGTACCTGCAATTTGCCAACTGATCACTCACCTGAGCACAGTCAACTTGTATAAGGGAAAGATGATCTCTCTCTCTCTCTTTCTCTCACTCTGTCTCTCTCATGCACACACACACATACACACACACACACACACACACACACACACACACACAAACAGACTCAGAGCAGTGCCTCTCCTGAGATTGTTGGTTCCTCCTCTGGGACAAGGTGCAAGCTGGAGCATGGGGGTTCCCTTGTCAGAATCAAGGGCTCGACCCAAGGAAGCACTACTCTAATAATGCTGAACAATCCTGCCTTTCCCGTTCTCTAGGGCCAGATGCTTTCCCTTGGGAACAACCAGCCTTGACTCCCCATTCACCAAAACCCCAGGTCAGGATGCTGGGTGAAGTTATACCGAGATGGGTGGCTCCTCAGAGCCAGGACTGAAAACAAGCAGGGGGTCATAGTGCCCCAGAGATGTGTCTGACCTGGGGTGGGGGCGGTGTTGGGGAAATGGATAGGATCCTAAAGGCTACATACATAGATGGACTCCCTACTTCCAGCCTAGATGAGTCTGGGTGACTTGGTGGATTCTTGGGAAGGACTAGGAGACCAGATGAAACTGGAGCATCAGCAGATGGTGGCAGAGCTGGGAAATGTGATCACCCTGTGAGGACTGTTGACAGCTGAGATGGAGGGGGGACAGGCCGAGTGTATGTGTGTCAGAAGAGGTGTGTTCCTCCCAGATATTCACCTTCTATCTGACCCCCAGTGCCCTCACCTCCCTAGTGGGCTCTTCTGGGACCCTCCTCAGGTAAAAAGGTGACTGAGCACAAAAGACAAGGGCTCACACAGCAAGGAGGGCCCATCTTCTGCATCCAACACCCACCACCTCCAGCAAAAAGGAAAAGACCCAAGAAGGCAGGTGAGGTGCTACTCCCCACCTCTGACTAAAGCCACCAGGTTCCCACCAGGGAGAAGTACGGTGCAGAAGCACAGCTGTGTGTCTCTCACTGCTCCAGGCCAGGGGCTCTGTGGTGCCCCCTTCTCACTCTTTCTGCATCTTCCCGTTTCCTGGGACACTGGCCACTAGATGGAGGTGGGATCCCTGGGTCGACACCCACCCCCACCCTACACCCCTGGGGCACATTTGTGGCAGGGCTATGGCGGACTGTGGGGCATGGCACATGCGAGGGAAGGACGGGAGAGGGGAGGCAGGAGGCATGGGTCCACATCAGCGGGGGAAGAAGGGGGACAGGAGGGTTCACAGGTCCTGGGCCCTTGGCAGCCACTCACCTGTGCTGCTGGGAGAAGCCGTAGGCAGTGGCTCTGTGTGCTTGCAGGCCTGGAGTCCAAGGACCAAAAACCGGCCAGGGATGCGCCATCTCTGTTGGGTGACTGTGAGAGACAACATGGGTCCAAGCTATGTTTGAAACACCATGCTGCTGGGAGGGGCAGGTGTATCTGCATGGCAGCATAGAGTGGCTGCATGAGGCCTCTGCTCCTCTTCCTCTTCCAACGCCACCCCTGCCTCAACTGCCACCATTGCCTCCGTGCTCCCCTATGCTGTGACCTCAGACTCAGGGCCACCATGGCCCTGAGTGGCTGCCTGTGGCAGTGTGCCTGCTGCACCAGCTCCATGTGCTCTGTGATCCCCACTAGGACCTGTGAAATTTCGGGGAGGCCACCAGATGATGAAACTGCTTGCCCTTGTGCGTGTGCTTGCTTTTTTCTCTGCTCTCTCTCTCTCTCTTTCTCTCTCTCTCTCTGCCCCCACTCCTCTCCTGGGCCACCTCGTGCCTGTCCCCTCCCCCAGTGCCTGCCCCCATACCCCTGGCCACTGCTGCCATCGCAGTGAGCCCTGGGCCCTGCCCCCTCCTTCCCTTGGCCATGTCCCCTCTTCTGCTAGACCCCTCCCCCACCTTGGCTGCAAGCCCAGACCTGATTGGGCCCTAAGGCTTCCAGGCCATGGCAATTGCAGCCTCACCTCAGCTCAGCACTCCCTCCCAACCCCAGTCCCTTCCCAGAGGATTAATTCTCCCCTAGCCCCACTGTTGGAGGAGACTCTCCTCCATCTCTCTCCACTCCACACACCAAGCAGGTACACAGTGACCCTCATTTGTATGTGTGTGTGTGTGATTGTTGGGGATAACAACCTCTCAAGGACTCAGAACATAGCACCCTTTGAGATGATTCAGCACACAGCACACTTCAAAAAACAGCATAAAGTACCCTGTGTAAAGGATTCAGCACACAGATCCCTTTGAAGGACTCAGCATATAGTATCTTGTGTAGAGTACTCAGCACACAGCATCCTTTGAAGGAAGGAGTCCATAGCCCGCAGCGTAAAGGACTCAGCACATGGCATGCTTTGAAAAACTCAGCATGTAGCACTTTTTCCCAGTTACTCAGTACATAGCACCCTGTGTTAAGAGCACCCACAGCCCCCTTTGAAAGGCTGAGTATGTAGCACCCTGTGTAAAACAGTGCACAGAACCCTTTGAAAGACTCAGCACATAGCACAATATTGAAAGACTCAGCACATACCACCCTGGGGAAGGATTCAGCACATACCACACTGTCAAAGATTCACCACAGAGCACCATTTGAAAGACAGTACAGAGCACACTGTGTAAAGGACTCTGCACACAGCACTTGAAAAATTCACCTCATCCCTCCCTTCTCAAGGGCTCAGCACATAGCAGCAGCCTTTGGGATGAATTAGCACACCGCGCCTTTTGAAGGACTCAGCATACAGTACGTTATGTAATGGACTCAGCACATAGCACCCTTTGCATGATTCAGCAAACAGCACCTTTTTGAGGACGCAGCAGAAAACCCCAATGTGGAAAAGCCCCAGCCAACAGCACCCTGTGAATGACTCAGCACATAGCTGTATGTCACAAGTTCAGCTGTCATTAGAATTAGGGTGCTTTCTTCATATCACCATTCTTCAGAAACACTTCACAAATCCTACTAGTTTACTTTAGCCAACCTGTGTTTTATGGAGGACAGTCAACTGGGCGTCTTGAACTCAAAGCATGGGGTCCCTTTTCCTGAGCTCTTTGGTTCAATGCTAGAACTCTACCACTTGGAGCCATAGCTCCAATTTTGTTTTTTTTTTTGGGTTGTTCTTTGACAGGTCTTATGGTGATCAGGAAGGGAAGGCCAAGTTGGGGTGTCTGTGCGCAAAGGCTCTTAGCTCGGCCTGGAACTGACCTCTCCTTTCCTTGGGCCCCTGGGTGCTGGGCCTCCTGGAGCTCTCTTGGCTTAGGGGGAACAGACCTGCTCTGGCATCAGCACTCAGGGTGAACAAAAGTCAGCTTGGCCCTGGTCACTTCCGAAAATTGAACTCTAGAGAATGGCATGAGGCTGCACATCTGGCCACCAGGGGGCAGGGGTCACTCACCATAGGGATTGTACCTGCAAGTTGTGTTTACTCTTGCTTCCATGGGGCCCCCATCATGCTTCAAAGCCACCTTGGACAGGAAAGCACTTGAGACTCTTACTTACAATTAACCATCAAAAGGGAAGTGGGGCTGTGGCGCAGGTCGCAGAACATGAGCCTTGAGCAAGAAAACTCAGGGATAGAGCCTAGGCACTGAGTTCACACACACACATACACACACACACACACACACACACACACACACACACACACACACACACTACATGCATGCAAAATCAGATATTTCTACACTGCATTCTTTGGGTATTCTCTACCTTTTCCCCACTAAGCCTGATGGCTGTTGACCTAGGAGTTCCATGCATACACCACCACCTGGCATCTTTAATTTTGGGGAACAGAATGGCTAGAAGGTCTGCCTTCCCCCATCCCAGCTCCTTGATTGGGTCATGGTCTATCCAGGCCCTTTGGAGCTCCTTTTACAGACTCTCCAAGATGCCTTCAAAAGGCCTCACATGCTGGGCACAGGTGGCTCATACCTGCCATCCTAGATACTCAGGAAGCTAAGATCTGGTGGATCATGGTGCCAAGCCAGCTTGGGCATGAAAGTGTGTGAGACTCTTATCCTCGATGAATCATGATAAAACAAAAGTGTCCCTGTGGATCAAGTGGTAGAGTGCTAGCCTTGAGAAAAAGAGCTCAGGGACAGTGCTCATGGACAACAACAAGGAGAGGCATTGCATGTTGACTTTAGGATTGGTATGGGCCAAATAAAATTGGAATTTTCAAGTGCTCCAAGACAAAGCAGTAACTCCTTTAGCCCTGTGCTCCTCCATCTTGTCTCACACCCTGGCCTTGGCCATGCTTTGGGTCAGCATTGATCTGGCTTGATGGGAGGGCTCCAAGGAAGAAGATCCCAAAGCAATCACCCCGCCTCCTTCCACCCTTCTCACCCTGCTGCTTTTGCTCTTTGCCATAGACCTTCTTCCTGGAATCCATCCATGAGGTCATCACTGCTAACATTGTGGTGAGTGGTGGGTCCAGCCTAACTCGAGGCAGTCAGAGGTGGAAGTCAGTCTGGGATTAGGAGCTTCTACCTGTGTGTGGGCTGAAGTCAGGGCTGACCTTTATTTCATCCTGAGTCTTGAAGTGGTGGAGAGATAGTGTAGATTCCACATTGAGTCAGGTAAGATCAGAATCTAGAGGACCACTTGTGTGAGGTAGGCTGTGTGTCTCACGGGGCCACTTTTCGTGATACTCTTCTCTCGGGACTCACCTCTCTCATCCCTATGTTAGAATAGGAAGTTCAACTAAGTGGATCTAAGAGGTGTCAGAGGAGTATTTCTGTGTGAACCGGACTTGTGCTTCATATTCATCCTAGCCCCTACTTCCTATTTATCTGAGGAATGGCCATATGGGTTTGGGGCGGAGAGGAATCATCCTAACTGAGAATGTGGCTCAGTGGTAGATGGTCGCCTAGCATGAGTGACACCCTGGGTTCAATTCCGTACAGAAAAAGCTTGAAGGGGAGGTGGGGCTCAACTGGTAGAGTGCCAGCCTTGACCAAAAGAACTCAGGGACAGTGGTCAGGCCCTGAGTTCAATGCCCCGGACTGGAAGAACGAATTTTTGTTGGAGGTTTTACTTCCCTTTGAAAACAATTTATTGTTTGTGATAAGCATAACATGGGTCTCTTCTCTGGCTACCGATGGGCCATTAGATGTCCCTTGAATATGGGCCACATCCCAGCAGCCTGTGCCCTACCTGACCCACAGTTTACCCATCCCATCTTGTGGCAGATGGAGGCCTGAGAGAAGGCCACCTTGCCACCTACTTCTGGTGGCTTCCAAGGCTTTTGAAAGTCAGTATGTCATATAGAGAGTCATCATCCAGATCAGTCTACAGAAGAAAGAGAGGGAGCACTCCTTATCGGAGCCCGCAAGCAGCAGGCCACTCTGGATGTGGGGCATCTGCATCAGGACGAGCTTCATGGAGGAGTTATCTACAGGTTCAGGAACTCCGACCTCTTCTTTGGCAGTTTCCAAGGTGTCTTCAAGTTGCAATTCTTCAAAACCTTTTTGCTCCTCTCTCATTTCGCCCACCCCAGAGCATGAGTCATTTGAAGCAGTGGTGGTGGCAGGGGGCTAGAGCCTGCTGTCTGTCCTTCCCCTGCGAGGAGCGACATCAGCTCCTGCAGCTCTCTTCTCCATCTTCTCCTGGGAGAGCCAGCACATGCGCTTGGCTTTCTCCCAAAACAGCTCATCCCGGATGAATGTCTGCTCTTTACACCCCATGAGGGACTCCTCGACAGTGGATATGTGTGCCAACAGCTTGCTGCATCGATGGTGGAGCTTATCTGCTGGACTATCTAAGTCCACTTTATCATACAGGTCATGGACAAACCAGATTTTCTTCTTGGATGCCCACATGTCCTACTTCCTATCCCTACGCCTGCTGTGGTGGCAGCTCACAGAGCAGGGGGCCTGTGGCTCCAGCTCTGTCTGGCACTTGCTGCCGGGTGGGCCGGGCACCTGCAGCAAGGTCACCACTGCTGCACCAGGAGTTTCCCCCTGTGGATCTCAGCCTCCGAGAGCGCTCACAGAGCCACGTCCCTCTCGGTCTGGGGGACATCTCCAGCCTCTGCTTGGTCTCATCTGGGGGAGTTGCCTCCTCACCTTTTGCTTCTCCAGGGCTCATGCCTTTCCCTTCCCTAGGGAAAGACAGGAAGCTCAGCTAGGCCTCCAGTTACTCCTCCTGTGCTCTGGTGGTTTCCAGGCACTGGACCATGTCCTGCTACTTTGGGGGCACCAACTGTTCCCCCCAGTTGGTTGGGCCTTGCACTTGCTTCAGCTGCTTCAGCAGCTGGGTCTACTTCTGCAAGTGCCGCTGCAGGGCCTACTTCTCAGTGTTCCGCCACTCATTGGAGATAATCTGCTGCTGACAGGTGGCTCTGAGCTCCTGCAGCTGGGCCAGGGACTGATCCTGCTGCTCCTGCAGCTCCCAAACCACATGGTCCTGTCTCTCGGACACCTCTTTCCATTCCCCTATATTCTCCTCTAAGTGATCTAGCTGTTCCCACAGATGTTTCTTCACCTGCTGCTCTGAGTCCAGGATTCTGGTGAGGTCCTTCTCACCGCTCACCCTGTGGAGAGCATCCCACACCAGGGCCAGCTATTCCTCTGGCTATGGGTTGCACACACCCATGTGCATCATGGGGGGCTCAGGGATCTCCTGCCGACCCTTGGCCTTCTCCTCTAGTATCCGTCGTTGCTCCCACTGCTCCGCGTTCTAGAGACATAGCTTTTGGTTTTCCTTGACCTGGATGTGACCTTGTTCCTCCAGGTTCTTCAACTCCATCTGCGTGTGCTAGGCCTGCGCCGCAACTGCCAATCAACCTGAGATGGCTCTATCAGCTTGCTGCTCAGTTCCCCCAGCTCATTCTCTAGGTCCAGCACCTGCCTCTCCCTTTGCTCCTTCTCTGTCAGTTGGTTCACCTGCTCAGTCAGCCACTGAGCCTCCTCCTTCCATGAGGACCTGTCAATGCACAGGTCCTCTGTGAAGGTGTCTCTCTCCAGATTTTCTGAGGTCACCATACAGCTCAGGTTGTCCAATAGTCTCTTCA
This sequence comes from Dipodomys spectabilis, assembly GCF_019054845.1. Taxonomy (NCBI): domain Eukaryota; kingdom Metazoa; phylum Chordata; class Mammalia; order Rodentia; family Heteromyidae; genus Dipodomys; species Dipodomys spectabilis. Next base: position 323,881 of record NW_024870891.1, on the reverse strand, counting down.
GTACCCCCGCCCCGCCAGCACTTGTTGGAACTTGCAGATTCTGTTCTTCCTGTTACTCTTCTGTGTCCAGAGTGCTTCCAGCTTCTCCTGCAACACTGTGTTCACTTGCTCCAGGTCATTGAAGCTTCTGGACTTTTCCTCGAAATGAAGTGTCACATCATTCAGCTGTTCGAAGAACATTTCGATCTCCTTCTGTGTAGCAGTGATGGCAGAAAAAGCCATCTCCACCTCCACCATGCCCCACTCTGTGGCCTGCATGTGGCAGGTGAGAGCTTCTTGCTCCATTTCTGTGTCATTGCGCACCTGCTTCACTTAGGCTGTTGCAGATTGTAAATCACTTTTTGCTGAAACCAACCTCTGTATGGGTGGCTTGTGGATCTCTAGCTCTGTTTTTGGTTCTTTGTGCACCTCAGTTATCTTGTCCCTCTCTTTCTCCAGTCGACCCTGCCGGTCTGTCTTTTCCTGCTTCAGTGGTTGGATCTTGGCACAGAGTGCCTGATTTTCCTCTTTGGCTGCAGTCCAGGGTTGGCATCATGTGTCGCTAGCACCTCTGCAGATCCTTGGTGGTACTGCGAAACTTGATATTCTTGACCCTGTTGGCTTTGACTGTGTTCAAAGGCAGGGGAGGCCCCCAGTCAGCATCACCTTTGGCTAGACCCTCCGTTGAATCACCCTCCCCTGTTGTGTTTGTCTTGGGGATCCCTCCCTTTTTCGTGTTCTGTGTTTTCTTGAATGTTGCAGGTCTAATGGGAGGATTCTTCTGCCAGTGTTCTGGCAGTAGATTCTTGCCCGCAGCTCTCTCATGGAGTCTTGTTGTTTCAGATATCTGAGCACTGGAATGGGAAAGATGGGCTGGCCACATTCCCAGGCTCTGGGAAATCCTCTATTCTCCCACTGACTGACAAGGACGTCAATTTCCTACTCTACTCCAAAGTTGCCTCAAGTCTGTAGCTCACCACACAGCCACCTCTACCTTCCTCAACTGCTGGTGGTGGTGTCAACCAATAGAGGGAATCTTGATGCTTGGCAGCATGGAATGTGGGGTGACACCATCCTTGTATCCCATTGGTTAGAAAGAACAATGAAAGCATGGGGTGTGACCGGAATCGTGTGATGCAGACAGCATGGTCAGAGTCAAGATGACAGATGCTCCCCCAGCCCCTTTCCCAGGGAACTCTCTCCAATTCTGTTGGGGACAAGAGGATGACCTGCTTTAGCTGGATGGCTGCACAGATTGTTGTGTATGTCTGTTTTTTGCCAGTCGCAGACCTTGAACTCAGGATCTGGGCACAGTCTGTGAGGTGCCTTTGCTCAAGGCTAGCCCTCTACCACAAGAGATACACTGCTCTACTTCTGTCTTTGTTGTCACTGAAGTTGGACAGAGGTCTCAAGGACTTTCCTGCCTAGGGTGAATTTGACCAGGATCCTCCTATCACAGCCTTGTAAGTATCAAGGAGGACTGCTGAGAGCCACTGGCGCCTGCCTAATGATTAATCTTGCTGTTCTTGCACAAACAAGTGAGTTCCCTATCCACAGGTTAAAATGGTGGGAGCTGGATGCCACAGTTCAAATCCTGGTCCTGCCACCTCCAAATGGCAGGAGATCCTTAGAAACTCATTATTATCTATATGAATATGAATGTAATGTGATGTATGTTATGACTGAATGGACAGTTCTTGAATGATTCTAGGATAAAATTATACACAGTTATAGTAAAGGAAATTGATCAATTTTAATCAAAACTTTATGTAGCATTTAAACAATCACATGGTATAAAGTTTCCATTTTTTCTGCCAGGACTGGGATTGGAACTCTTGGTCTAGGTAACTCTGTTGCAGTGTGGAAAGGAGAAGCTGGCCTCCTTGAATCAAGAAATTCATGTGTGATCCTTAGGTCTGAAATTGATCCCCAGCCCTGGAAAACAACCTATTCATGTACATTTAAAATATATGATTTATATTTATATACATATGTTGACTCCATATTGTGTTCAGCGTAGTTATTCATTTTATTTTTTGTTTCATTCATGTAATGACTTTATTTTATTGACTATTATGGCACATAGAACATTGATTACATGATTAAATAGGATATAGGTCTGCATCTGTATTCCACTTATACCTGACACCCAGGACTTTCACGGAAAAAGAAACATGTGTCACCATCAGCTTCTTACTCCACGTTCATTGTTTGGGAGTGCTGTCATGTGAACTCACGGCCTACAGAGCCAAATTCATGAATGGATGAGGGTCAGCATGCCATCCTGGGGCAAATTGAGCTGATAGGCAGGTTCCAGGACCTTAGATCGAACCCTAGGGGTTGAGAAAATAAGAACAGATTGACACACAGATGGTATTACCCTAATAAATATATGTGTTTATAGAATACCAGAGATGTCTATCCATTATTCAGTTATATAGACTACATTTCTACAATTCTTGGGTATTTATTATGCTCCATGTAATTAATGTTATTATTTTCATCTTTAATAAACTATTAAGTAAATCAGTGTCCTGAAATTATTGCATCCTTCTGAAAAATATTATTCTTTTAATGCTTCATAAGATATTAAATAAAATCACTCAGCCAACTGATATCATGAAGTCTAATTTAATATGAGTGTAACTAATGAGCAACTCATTCAACCATGACATTGATAACATTCCATCATTGTTCCTGTGGATGAGAACGAGTCTCTTAGGACCTCCCAACATCTGGAAGTGGCATAACTGGGATTCGAACTGTAGGCCTATGTTGCCGCGTAGTACTATGGCTTCCCCAATAGCCCGCAATAAAAAAAATTTATTTAGCTTCTTGGTTTGCAATTCATGCCATTTTTTTTCTGCCAGGCCTAGGATTTGAATTCAAGGTCTGTGTAAATATGCAGCACTGTGAGGGAACTGAATCTGACCATGCTTGAAGACAAGAAACTCAGGCCTGTTCCCTAGGCCTGAATTCAAGGTCAGGCCTGGAAAACATACTCCTTATATACATTTTAAAGATATGATTTATACTTCCATACAGATCTTCAGTCTATATTGTGTTTGGTGTGGTTATTTTATTTCCTGTTTTATTCATTTATTTACCAATTATTTTATTGACTCTGATGACACCTCTACATTTATAACATTGTTTACATCCTATCACATAGCATCTAGATTTGTAGATATGTTCTCCATCATGCCTGACACCAAGGACTCTCCCAGAAAAGGAAAACATGTGTCACACTCGGCTTCTTACTCCAAGATTAAATTTTTCGCTGGGATCTGAACACAGGGCCTAGCAGGCCCAATTCACGAATGGATGATTGTGAGCATTGCAGCCTCTAGCCAATGAAGCTGTCAGGTGGCTCCCAGATGCTGATATCCAGCCCCAGGTTTGGCCAAAACAGTGATACATGGATAGGCAGACGATGCTATACAAATAAATATATGTTGGTAAAGAGTGCCAGAGCCGTCTAGCTACACCTACTATGTTCCTACCAACTCTTAGTCATTTATTATAGTGCCATTAAAGGAATATTATTCTTTTCATGCTTAATAAACTATTCATTAGGATCAATCAGGTTCTTAGGATTATTGCATCCAATTTTAGACTAGACTGAAGCATGAACTACTCTTTCAACTGGTATTCCTATGCATAGGAACGAGTCTCTTCTGATCTGCCATTGGTAGGTGTCAGGACTGGGATTTGAACCCAGGACCTATATTGACAAGATGGCCTATGGCTTCACTGATAGCCTGCCAGCCTTCAGCAATGGCAGATAAGGTCCACTTTGCAACTGTATCATTCAGACCTAGGATGTTCACCATGCAAAGAAAAAAATGTAAAACCCCCAGCCCTCTGCAGCTCACCACTTTTTGTTCTATCCTACATTTTTTTCTTCCTGCAAGCCATCTGGGCCTAGGATCACAGGATCGGCTATGAGTCCAGAGGCTTCACCCCAGCCTAGGGCTATCGAAGCTGAAACAGGGTTGCAAAGACCTGAGTTCAAGTCCAGTGTTGTCAAAATAAAGAATAAATAAAAAATTAATTAAATATTTAACTAAATTAAAAAATAAATAAAGCTCCCTGGTTTGGAATTTCTGCCAATTTTCTTTCCTAGACTGGGATTTGAGCTCAAGGTCTTGGTAAATCTGTAGCAATGTTTGGGAAAGTGCAGAGTTGCCACTTCTTGAGATCAAACCCCATGAAAAGCCAAAAATAAAAAAAACGTGACTGAGCTCAAAAGGGGGAGTAGTTGTGGAGATGGGAAGGAAGGCATGGTAGGGGGAAAACAAAGAAGGAGGCAAGAATGTTCAATAGGAAATGTACTCATTACCTTGATCGTTTAACTGTAACTTCTCTGTACAACTTTTTTACAATACAAATTGAAAAAAAATAGTGCTAAGAGAAATATTTTTGGGGTAAGGGAAAGTTGTCTAAATAGATGTACAAAATTCTACACTGCTTTTTTTAATGTTCAGTATGGAACTGAATAAACATAACTGCTTCCATTAAAAAAATTAAGTCACTGTCTTGGAACTGGGGCCAGTATTTCCATCATTGCTGGGATTTGATCTCACCATCCAGGTAAATCTTTTGTACCATGGGTGAAGGCAAAACTCACTGTCCTTGAGGAAAATAAATTCAGACTAGAGATACCAGGGTCTGAATGAAGGCCCTGCAATGGAAAAATATTTCTATATAGGTGTAATATATGATATATACTTACATATGTAAGTTTACATATTATGATTTTTATTATTGATTTTGCATTTATTTTACTTTTTACTTGATTCATTTATTTATTGTTTATGGTATTTATTATTATTATACACATAATATTTAGTACAGGTTGTATATTTATTATAAAATTATACACAATAATTTAGGACATTGACTCATTTTTCATTAATACTTTTTAAGTGTTGAACATGATACATAATTAAATGGAAGCATTTGTCACAATCTTCACATGTTCACAGTCTCTCCCAAGTATGATCTTTGTCTTATTTATCTTTGGACACCTTCCTATAGGAATTTCTTTAGATGAGTTATACTTAGAAGCCTTTTCTTGAGGATAGGCAATTTGAGGGATAAAATTGTAAGGGTGGGGCTAGAAATTTGTCTTACTGGTAGAGAGCTTGCTCAGCATTCATGGATGCCAGACTTTGAATCATCAGTGCAACAACTCAGAAAAAGCCAAAAGCTGTGGAATGGCTCAAGTGGTAGAGTGCTAGCCTTGAGAAAAAGAAGCTCAGAAACAGAACCTGGTCCCTAAGATCAAGCCCCAGGACTGTCAGAAACAGTAGGCCACGTGCCAGTGGCTCACAACTGGAACATTAGCTTCTCAGAAAGCTGAGATCTGAAGACCACAGTTCAAAGACAGCCTAGGCAAGGAAAGCCTTTTAGACTCTTCTCTCCAATGAACCACAAAAAGACCCTATGTGATGCTATGCCTCAAGTGATAGAGTATTCGCCTTGAGCTGATGGGATCAGGTATAGTGCCTAGGCTTGAGTTGGAGACACATAGCAGGGGAAAAAGTGAGGGTTAATCAAAGTATTTTTCCTATTTGCTAATTAGGAGAACATTCTCCAGAAAATGAATGCTGATGTACACCAGAATTGGAGTCAGAACTCCAGGTTTAAGTATAGAACATCCATATGCCCAGCCTCTCAGGCTCTGGCATTATAACCGTGTGTCCTACAGGGTTCTGAAAGGTCCAATGTTGAAAAGCTTAATACGTTCCCCAAGCCCTTTGTGATAAGCAGTTGACTTATATTGTTAATGTCATTACAATTCTGACCTAGCAGAGGACCAGTAGCTCACGCCTGTCACCCTAGCTCAGGAGACTGAGGTCTGAGGATCACAGGGTGAAGCCAATCAGGGCCAGAAAGTCTATGACACTCTGACTTCCACTTCTGAAAGGTCAGATATTCAAGAGCTTCCTGTGTTTCCCTTGGTGATGAGAAGTTACTTGCACTCTAAATGTTCTTAGAATTCTTGAGCTATAGAAGCAGGAACGAAACATTATTGAACCATCCTGGGTTCAAATGAAGTTCTCAGGATCCAAGCCCTAGCCATGTTAACAGGATGAACTCCGGTGTAACACTGTAGTTGAAGGCAGAAAACAGTTGCAAAAGCCAAGCTAGGTGAAGAGACCTAGGCCTACAGGATTAGGAGGCAGAATGTACACACTCAACAGGGAAGTAAGCTGCAAAATGACTTCATTCATTCCAGGCACGGCCAGCCATGAGGGGAAACTGGAAATATTTTTTAGAGTTACAACAAGGTCAGGCTTTTCTCAGCCTCTTCAAACAATGACTAATTAACTTTCCTCCCTCAGGTGAAGGAACTTCAGGCTATCTTTAGGATACTAATAGAGAGCCAGTTTAGTGCTGGAGAGGGGAGGAACAGAGTAGAAAAACCCTGCTCTTTGGTCTTAGGGAGTGCGTTCTTGACTCTCCATCTGTCAGATTTGAAGGCCCATCTACCTCTACCAGACCAATCTCCTTTCTTCATTCTCCCCATCATTAATGTAAATCCACAGTCCAAGGAGAGGCATGGCCTTTTCTCTTCTGTTTCCAAGCACCTGAGTTACAACCTACCTCTGCCCTCTGGACTCTGGGGCCCTGCCTGAGAAATGGGAAAGAGACCATCTTCCTGCTCTGTAGTTGTTTGAAGGTGATGCTCGTGGTCTGGCACACTGCAGAACGCCTCATGACTGGGACTTGTTCCCTTCTTTCCTCCTGACAACCAAGACCAGATTCATCTATCTATCTATCTATCTGTCTATCTGTCTATCTATCTATCTATCTATCTATCTATCTATCTATCTATCTATCTATCTATCTATCTATCTATCTATCTATCTATCTATCTATCTATCTATCTATCTATCTATCTATCTGTCTATCTGTCTGTCTGTCTGTCTGTCTGTCTGTCTGTCTGTCTGTCTGTCTGTCTGTCTGTCTATCAATCTATCTATCATCTGTCATCTATCTATCTACCTACCTACGTACCTACCTACCTACTTACCTGGCTATCTCTTTGCCGTTTGTTGGGTTGAACTCAAGGCCTGGGCATTGGTTCTAGAACTCTACAACTTGAGCGACAGCACCAATTCTGGCTTTTTCTGTGGATGTGCTACTAAGGAATCGAACCCAGAGCTCCTTGAAAGCTAGGCAAGGACTCTCTCACTAATCCGCATTCCCCCCCCCCATCTTTTTCTTTTTTTTTTCTTTTTTGGGTCCGGTCATGGGACCTGAACTTTGGGCCTGGGCGCTGTCCCTCAGCTCTTCAGCTCAAGGCTAGCACTCTACCACTTGAAACACAGCGCCACTTCCAGCTTTTGTTCCTTTTTCTTATGTGATGCTGAGGAATCGAACCCAGGGCCTCAGGCATGCAAGGCAAGCACTCAAACATTGAGCCACCTTCCCAGCCCCCTCATCTTTTTCTTAATGGTAGATTTTACATAAGGATGCTGCCATTTTACGTCCCCAAGTTTAATTTTCTGAATATAGGTCACTTCTAAGAAACCTGATCTTCTCTTCACCTGCCTGGTTTGTGACTGTTCCTGCATTGGCCTCATAATAAATTGCAAAGAAGGCTGTTGAGGGTGACCTGCTTTAGTCGGATGGCTGCACAGATTGTTCTGTATGTCTTTTTGTTTCCAGTCCCGAACCTTGAACTCAGGAGCGGGGCACAGTCCTTGAGCTGCTTTTGTTTAAGGCTAGCCCTCTACCACAGGAGCCATATGGCTGACTTCTGGCCTTGTTGGCAATAAAGTTGGACAGTGGTCTCAAGGACTTTCCTGCCTAGGGTGAATTTGACCATGATCCTCCTATCACAGCCTTGTAAGTATCAAGGAGGACTGCTGAGAGCCACTGGTGCCTGCCTAATCACTGGTTTTGCTGATATTCTTGGACAGACCAGTGAGTTCCTTATCCTCAGGTTTACGTGGTGGGATGTGGAGACCACTGTTCCAATCCTGGTCCTGCCACCTCCAAATGGCAGAGGATCCTAAGAAACTCATTCCTATCCATATGAATACTAATGGAAAGTTATATATGTCATAATGAAATACCTAAGAATTGGGAGTCACATAATTTAGAGATGTCATTTTTTTCTGCCAGGACATTCTTTAGTTAATTGGTATATACCATTTTCTGAATGTAGTTTGATATATGAAACTAGGATATATTATGCCTGAAGAGTTTTTATCTGAAATGCTTATAGCGAAATGTAGAGGTAAAGCCAAATTATGTATATTTGAAGACAATGCTTGGTTAGTCCTATTCTCACATTCCCCATTCCCTTCATGAGAATAATACACATTGTAAGGAAATGCTTAGCGTGATTTGGAGACATAGGTTGACTTTTTGCTGCATTTTGTTTACTTTATATGCAAAAAAGCTAAATTCTTACTTTATAATTTTCCTTAGGCTTTATACTCAGATTTAATATCTGATGGGTGACAAACAAAGATATAAACATTTTTTAACAGTGGCTAAATTTAGGCTGAGAAATCTAGGTACAATGGTACTCATGCACATAGGCCTCATCAGTCATGAGATGATGATATCAAAATGTTAACCAATGCGTACTGTTGTCATGCTTATGAGATTTTGTGTATTATAAACAGTGGTTATTAGAATTTTTTGTAATCATCATCATTTCATGGGTTATGAACTGAAGTGAGACATTATACTCAGAACAAAATTTAAGGAGGCATCCAAAATTCGTTACCAAGATGTACATCATGTAACAAAATGGTATAAACATGCAAGATAAACTAAATAACTTTTGGAAAAAGAAAACAGCATTTACTATAAATACAGAATCAGTACGACTGATTTTTCTTTTACCCAAGTTGCAATATGACTTACATGATAACTTTTCTGGTTATAAGTTTAGTTAGGTCTTGATATTTAGTTGGAGAAGTTATGTTCTTTCATATATTCATTTGTCAGATAAAAGAGGAAATGAATTCCATGCCAGAGTTAACATCCATAACAATGTTACAGATGTATCCTTCTACTTTGCCAAAGTTTCAAATCAGCTCGAGTAACTTGGGTCTTTTTTTGTATCTAACTAAATAGGTATGCAATTTTGTCAGTGCTTAAAAGATTTTGACCAGGGCTGGGAATGTGGCTCAGTGGTAGAGCGCTTGCCTTGCATGCTCAAGGCCCTGGGTTCGATTCCTCAGCACCACATAAGAAAAAAGAAAAAAGCCGGAAGTGGCACTGTAGCTCAAGTGGTAGAGCGCTAGCCTTGAGCTGAAGAGATGAGGGACAGCGCCCAGGCCCCGAGTTCAGGCCCCACAACCGGACCCAAAAAAAAAAAAAAAGATTTTGACCACTATTAATTAAACTATTACTTTCCACAAACTACTTCTCTCTTTTCATGAGATTTTTAATTTCATTTATATCATGTGTTAATGTGTTCCTTTAGATAAGCCACAGCCAGTCTTCTACAAAGTGTAATTTGGAGTAGTTTAAAATTATGTACACTCAGCTACACTGCTCAGATTCTATTATTTGCATATTTTTTCTTGTTAAATCAGCAGGAATTCGTTCTCAATATGGATACTATTGTACTTATTCATTGCCTTTCTGAATTGTTTAAACATGTCATGATTTTTCTTTTAAATATGTGCAGATCTCACTCTGCATAGTCACATTTGTTTTAAACAATTTGATCCAATCAAGGGATTTGCTATATTAGGTTCATCTAGATGAATTTAATTACAAATTAACACAACCGTATTTCTGAGACACAGTTATCTTTATGGCTCTCCTCCAAGTTAACATGTATTTGAGGTTTTTGTGCGTAAAAAACCTGGGCACAACATGTTTTTGTTCGTGGGGGAGTTCTACTTTGTTGGTTGTTTTTCCAGTTGTGGTGACTTCAACATATGTGTGCATTTTATTACAATTGTTTTGTGTCTATATTTTGTTTCATATAACAGAGAGTACTGAAAGAATCAGTGATTTAGACTGTTTCCTAATACAATTCTAAGAGAAACATTTGAAATTTTGTGACAACTGGGAATGGACAGGTCTTCATAGTGGAGGGGGTAGCAAAATAACAGAGACATAGTTTGATATGATTTGAATTCTTCCTCCTCTTGCCTCACAATTTCCAATAATATTACTTCAAAGTCTTTAGTGAAAAGAAAATAATTTTGTCTGTATGAACTTAGAATTTTTGGTTCATTTGGGACACACTACACATTCATATTCATTTTAACTTGAAAATCTTTCCTTCGTTTAAAATCACAGATGTGAATTTATAATGCTAAAATAGCATCTACTAATTTATATGAAATGGTCCAAACTATTTTCACTTCACACTATATGTAACATAGAGTGTAATAATAATAGTGAGTAATATAGTATGTAATAATTAACTTTGGGGAAAGTCAATTACAGTAGATTTTTGTGAGATATTGAGTAATAGTAAAAGTTATATTTGATTCTATTAAAAAATTCAATTACATCTGAAAATAACTCATAGTTATAAACTAATGCTCAAAAATAAGATTATTTACTGGAAAAAGACAGAAGTTTCTGTAAGTTTGCTTTTTAAAAATTGTCTTTGAACCGAGCGCTGGTGGCTCAAGCCTGTAATCCTAGTTACTCAGGAGGCTGAGATCTGAGGATCGCGGTTCAAAGCCAGCTCGGGCAGGAGAGACCGTGAGACTCCTATCTCCAATAAACCACCAGAAAACCGGAAGTGGCCCTGTAGCTCAAGTGGTAGAGCACTCGCCTTGAGCTGAAGAGCTGAGGGACAGCGCCCAGGCCCAGAGTTGAAGCCCCACGACTGACAAAAAAAAAAAAATTGTCTTGGATCTGTGCTCTGGTGGCTCCTGCCTGTAATCCTAGCTACCCAAAAGTCTGGGATTTGAGGATAGTGGTTCAAAACCAGCTTGGGAAGAAAAGTCTGAGAGACTCTTATCTCCAATATATCTCTTGAAAACTAATAATAGCACTGTGCCTCAAGTCATACAATGGTATCCTTGAGCTGAAGAACTGAGGGATAGTGCCCAGGACCAGAGTTCAAACCCCATGAACGACAAAAGTATTGACATGGGGGATGGGAAGGTGGCTCAGTGGTAGAGCGCTTGCCTTGCATGCATGAGGCCCTGGGTTCGATTCCTCAGCACCCCACAAGCAAAAAGAAAAAATGCCGGAAGTGGCACTGTGGCTCAAGTCGTAGAGTGCTAGCCTTGAGCCGAAGAGCTGAGAGACAGTGCCCAGGCCCAGAGTTCAGGCCCCACGACAGGATCCAAAAAAAATAAATTGACATGGACTTTTACTTTATTATTTCATGATTTTTTATTATGAAAATACATACAGAGGGGTTACAATTACATGAACAAGGTAATTAGTACATTTCCTATCAACATTGTTGCCTCCTCCTTTGGTTCCCCTTCCTATCCCCTCCCATCTCCCCTTCTGGGCCTATCCGCCCCTCTCCCCCACGACAAAGTTGTAAACTTTGGTTTTCGATATAATGCCTTGTATATGTCATTGTTGCAATAGGTCCACCTGTATCCCAATTTGTTTTTCCCATTCCTTCCACAAATTATACCAACATCAAATACAGTGAAAATAGGGGTTATACTGTGGGGTAGGGACATACAAAGCAACAAAAAATCATCTTATAAATACACTGGAAACAATAGCAGAAAAGAAAAAAATTGAGTATCTTGGGCTTCATTTCACCTAACATCAACTTGTCTAACTGTTACAGTTTGTCTCAGACATATATTGGATATTGCAAATAATGGAAACCATAGGACCTTTGTTTCTTTGGGCCTGGATTATTTCACTTAATATATTTTTTTCCGAGGCTTTCCATTTCCTTACAAATGGGGCAATGCTATTCTTTCTGATAGAGGCATAGAATTATATTGTATATATATCTCACATTTTCTTGATCCATTCATCTACTGAAGAGCATCTGGGTTGGTTCCATATCTTAGCTATGGTAAATAATACTGCAATATGGGATGGGAAGGTGGCTCAGTGGTAGAGCGCTTGCCTTGCATGCATGAAGCCCTGGGTTGGATTCCCCAGCACCACATAAGCAAAAAGAAAAAAAAAGCCGGAAGTGGTGCTGTGGCTCAAGTGTTAGAGCGTTAGTCTTGAGCTAAAGAGCTAAGGGACAGCACATAGGCCCAGAATTCAGGCCCCACCATGGACCCCCCAAAAAAATAATGCTGCAATAAATACATTTGTGCTGGTAGCTTTAGCATGGTCTTCTTTGTGATCATTTGGGTAAATGTCATGGGAGTACTGGGTCATCAGCGAGCTCTATGTCTTTTGAGGAACATCCATACTACTTTACAAACTGGTTGAACAAGTTTTCATTCCCACCAACATCCCCTGCAGCTTTGGTTGTTATTAGAGTTCTTTTTTTTTTGGGGGGGGGTCCGGTCATTGGGCCTGAACTCTGGGCCTGGGTGCTGTCCCTCAGCTCTTCAGCTCAAGGCTAGCGCTCTACCACTTGAGCCACAGCACTATTTCCAGCTTTTTTTTCTTTTTGCTTATGTGGTGCTGCAGAATCGAACCCAGGGCCTCGAGCATGCAAGGCAAGCGCTCTACCACTGAGCCACCTTCCCAGCCCTATTAGAATTCTTGACTATAGCCATTCTAACTGGGGTGAGGTAGTATCTCAGTGTTGTTTAGATTTGCATTTCTTTTATGGCTAGGGAGATTGAGCATTTCTTCATGTGTCTATTGGCTATCTTTCTTTCTTCATCAGAGAAGTTTTTCTATACATCTTTAGCCCACTTATTTATTGGGCAGTTGTTTCTTTGAGGATTTGTTATTGGAGGATTTAATTTTTTGAGTTCCAGGTGTATTTTAGATACACCTTGTCCATTGTATGGCTAGAGAAAATCTTCTTCCAATCCGTGGGTTTTCTATTGATCTTGCTACTTTTGTCCTTTGCCATGCAGAAGCTCTGTAATTTCATGCAATCCCATTTGTCCAACCTTTCTTTGATTTGTTGTGTTTCTGGGACTCTATTAAGGAAATTTCAACCTGTGCCAAGGAGACATAGTGTATCTCTTATATTGTCTAGTAATTTGGAATTGTTTCTTGTGCAGGGCGATATATAAGGATCTAGCTTTAGTTTTCTACAAGTGATTGACCAATTTTACCAGCAACATTTACTGAAGAGGCTGTGTTTCTTCCATTCTATTTTTTTAGCTCCCTTATCGAAGTTTAGGTGGCTATACATCCATGGGTAAATTTCTGGGTTTTCAGTTCTATTCCATTGGTCCTGAGGTCTGTTATTGTGCCAGTACCAATCTGTTTTGATTACTATGGTTTTATAGTAGAGTTTGAAATTTGGTATTGATATTCCCACAGCACTGTTCTTTTTGTTAAGGTTCATTTTTGCTATTCGAGGTCTTTTATTGTTCCATGTGAATTTTTGGATTGCCTCTTCTATTTCCTTGACGAATGAGGATAGAATATTGATAGGTATCACATTGAATTTGTAGATAGCGTTGGGAAGTGTTGGCATTTTCACAATGTTGATCCTTCCAATCCAGGAGCATGGGAGGTTTTTCCACTTTCTAAGTTCTGTTTTGAATTCCTTTTTCAGGTTTTTAATGTTTTCTTCATAAAGGTCCTTTACTATTTTGAATAAGTTAATTCCTAGGTATTTTATTTTGGGGGGGCTATTACGAATGGAGTTGCTTTCCTGATTTTAGCCACACTTTTCTCATGTTGGCATACAGAAAAGCTATTGATTTTTAAGATTTAATTTTATACCTTGCTACTCTGCTAAAGTTTTGAATCAGCATGAGTAATTTGGGAGTGGAGTCCAAGGGATTCTTTAAATGCAAGATCATGTCATCTGCAAAGAGGGAGAGTTTTACTTCTTCTTTCCCCATTTGGATCCCATTTATGTTTGCATCTTGTCTTATTGCTGTAGCTAGGCATTCTAATAGTAGGTTGAAGAGAAGTGGAGAGAGTGGACATTCTTGTTTTGTTCCTGAGTTAAGAGGAAATGGCTTTAGTTTTCCACCATTAAGTATAATGCTGGCTGTAGGTTTGTCAAATACATCCTTTATTGTATTGAGGCATGTTACCCAGATTCATAGTTTTCCCAGAGCTTTCATCATAAAAGGGTGTTGGATCTTGTCAAATGCTTTTTCGACATCCATTGAGATAATCATGAATTTCTTATCCTTGCTCTTGTTGATGTGATGAAATATTTTTATTGATTTGCATATATTGAACGAGCTTTGCATCCCTGAAATAAATCCTGTTTAATCGTTGTGTATTTTTTTGGAGGAATTGTTGAATTCGATTGGTCAAAATTTTGTTGAGGAGTTTTGCATCAATGTTCATCAAAGAAATGGGCCTATAGTTCTCTTTCTATGATGAGTGCCTGCCTGGGTTTGGGAAGAGATAAAAGGGTGAGATGTGGTCCCCTCTGGGCGAAGGAAGCAGGCAACAGCTGTCACTTGGGCATTGAGTCCTTAGATGAAGTCTGGAGTCTTGGATGAAGTCTCGAGAAGACTCATGAGGCATTGAGGGACTGAAAAAAATACTAGAGAGCAAATAAATGGCAAGAGGAAGGACTTGGGGCTGAAAATGTTGGTAGAAATGTTCCTAGCTATTTCTGACATCTGGCGACTAGGTACAGAAGAAGACAAGTGACAAAGGCAAGAATATAAATTCCTGTCCAATTGAAAGTTAGACAGGAATGAACATTAGATGGGCAGCCTTCTTACTTCTATTGATCTCCCGGCTCTGGTATATTTTGAAAGGGCAGGCACAAAGTGGCTGATGTGATATCATCTTCTCTTACTCCTCTCCATGATCCCCAGACCGGCTGAGTCTAGGTGATCATTGTTGAAATGGTTTGCCCCAGTTGGTATTCAAAGAGGTTTGTACTTAAGGCCTAGGCACTGTCCCTGAGCACTTCTGCTCAAGGCTAGCACACTACCACTTTGAGTTATAGTACCACTTGCAGTGTTTGCTGCATAGAGATAAGAGGCTAGAGCCATGCTTCCAGCCTGTCTTTGCAGGTTAGTTGTGTGATGGAGTCTGAAGGATTTTTTGGCCTGGGCTGGCTTTGAACTGCAATCTTTGCAACAAAAACCCTTTATTATTTCTAATTAAAGCAACAAGGAGATCAAATAGAATAAGTAGGGCTTACCTGGTTCTTATCAAGAATTGACCAAATATTCTGCAATGACAAAACTCATTAGACGTGAGAATCTTAGCAAAGATATACTCAATATTTTATAATCACATAGTCAGTACCAAACTACACAACACAAAACAAAAAAGGCAAAACTCAAAACTTAAAATTTTTGACAACAATATTTAGACATCTTTGCTAACAAGTCACATCAGATGGTTGGGCATCAGTTATCAGTTTCTGTGAAAAGAGCAACTTTTTAGCAAGGCACATTAGAAATAGATGAAGAGAGGAGTAGTAAGCTTGGTGGAAGGGTACGGGTTGGATGGGGCCAATCCCTTAACCCACTATGTGGCCATGATGGCAAACTCAAGTTGGCAAATTTCTGAAAAAATGCAAAGAAAGACAACAAAAAATCAAGCCTTGTTTGGCCAGCCTTTGAGAGGGAACTAGAGGGGTCCCCAGGACCCAGCACATGTAGCACTCTTCAGGGCACAATCCAAAAAGTTGTAGAAAAGAAAGGGAGATATATGGAAAGTTGGACATGAATAGCAGACATCAAAGGGAGTCTGAAAGTAAACAGACTTCGACCAATGCAGAGGCAAAAGTTATCTAAATCTGACAACAGCATAAAAATATTAGGTGTGCCGTCTATCCTGGGAGTGCAGGAAGCATTTCAGAGGGGTTTCACTGTTCAGGCATGGCTCGCAGAACCCTATTAAATGTGTAGGACAGTCAGTCTGGTGAATGAAGGAGAGCTGACCAGGCAGAAGTGGCATCCCATCTTCCCCCAGAGCCCTCTAGAGAGAAATGTCCAAGCCCCCAAACCAAGCATCCTCGGCTTCAGAGTGACTAGCCTTTCGGCTAAAGGCCCTAGGAGCTCTTTGGCGTGGTGGCACCTCTGAAAAGAGATTGAGAAACAGAGAGCCATAGAGACTAGTTTCACTCACCAGAGTAGAGAAGTGGTGTGGACGTGGATGTCAAGGACAGCAATGGTATTGGTGAAAAGTCTTGTGTGGTGTCTCAAGGCATTTTGGTTTGCAGAAAGAGGGTGGTTAGGAAATTCTAACATTTCCAACTCAAAAACCCCATCCAAGACAGAGCACCATATATAAGGTATATTAAATAGGTAGGTTTCATTAGGTAGCTGATGAAGAGAACACCACATGCTATTCGGACTCTTCAGAGTCTTCTGGAAGCCTTGGGATGCTTGAGAGTGTGTGGTCCTCTGAAGGTCCAGAGACGGGGCCACATAAGCAGCCTGGTAAGAAGCCCTGCCACTTAAGCTGCTCAGCGTGGAGCCCCATCAACAACAAGGGATTTGGGAAGGGTCTTCCCACTTTAATGTCTGTGTAAGTTTTTCCCTTTTCTTTTTCACTTCCTGTAGCTCTCTGAATAATCACCCTTTTTCTGGTGGGTCACTTGGAGAAATAGAGAATTGAAATCTGTATTTGGTTAGAGAGAGCTATGGTGTTTCCCTGCTGTTCCATCGCCATCTTGACCCCTCCCCTGCAGGTGGAGTTTCTCTTAGGTGGCCTGTGGGCCTTGGTTACCAAAGGATAGGTACATAAAAGAATATGTTGTAAAGCCTGCAGATTGTAGTTAGACATTTATGTTAATATAGCCTTCCCAAGTTTAGCAACCAAAGGGGGTGGTCTACCATAAAGTATTTCAAAGGTATTAAATCCTTTAACATAAGGGCTACATATTGCTCGAAGGAGAGCAAAGTTCAGGAGGCTTACCTAGCCATGGCCAGTCCCTGTATTTAATTTAGTTAATGTTTCCTTTAAGGTGATATTCATTCTTTCTAGTCCCTTGAATTCTGAGATCTATAAATGGATTGTAACTTCCAATTTATTCCTTGGGCATTAGTTAATAATTGAGAAATTTGGCCTTGAATGAAGGGGCATCTTTGGACCCCATAGCTAAAGGTAAGCCAAATCAAGAAACTATCACATGCCTCAGCTCAGCCTAAAAAAGTGTCCACAATTAGTAACAGATACCAACAACCATACTTTCCAGCCTTTACCTCTGTGAAGCCCACATTCCCAAATTCACCATCTGAGGTTCCTCACATATGAATTGTTTCCATACGTTCCAGCTTTTCAGCATTTACCTGTTGGAAATTACCTACACACATTACAAAGGATTGTCAGGCTGAAGTCCCACTGGTTTTCGAACAGTTATAATCAGTGGCCCGGGCAATATACCAGGGTGCAAATATATACATGTAAACTGATAGAAAGCTTGAGCCTGCATGCATTTTTCACAAGTTCAGTGTCAACATTTGCACACTTATTACTACTGTTTTTGCTTCTTCTTTTAATCTTAACGACTAGTAGCTCTAGAGATCCCACTGGTTTTAGAGTGGTCTCCCAAGCTACCTGATCAGCTCAGATGTTTCCCTGTATCTTAGGGTCTCTAGTTTTACTCCTTTATAGTACGCTGAACTTTGGAAACTTCTTCCATTTTATTCTCCTCCTTTTCTCTCAAACTTGCTTTCATGATCTTACTCTCCTTCTCAATGTGCTCCTTAACCTGCAAGTATTTTGACAGGGTCACAGGAGAGTTCCTTTGACTGGTCAACTGCTGCTCCTTCTCACATCACCTTTGCTTGCTCTTCAACTACTCCCTTAAGTTCAAAAAGGTGCTATTGAGAGGTATTTTTTCCCACCTTCATCTGTTCCATAGGGACTCGATGCTTCTGCATTACATTTATGGTGAAGGTCTCAGCAGTCTTTTTGGCCTTTTACTCTAGTATTTTCTCTTTCTGTTTTTCCACTTCAGTGTAATTTTGTGACAGATCTTTCAACTGTTTGTTTAGCTTTTCTGCTTTTCTTCCCAATGATCTTTCCCTTTCCCCAGCATTCTCAATCTGAGCATGTGGTCCTTTAAATCTTTCTGAAGATTAACAATCTCTTTCTTCAGCCTGATATTTTCCTGTACACTTTTCTTGGCCTGATCTTCTATGACACAGCACTTCCCTGTCTTCTCTGCTAACTACTCTTTCCTTCTTTCTCTGTTGCCTTGAATTTCTGGTGACACTCTTCAAAGCTTATAATCAACATGTACTTCACCCTAATACATTCTTATATCAGGTCTAGCTCCTTTTGCATGGCTATGATTTCTTAATGCAGCATCCAGATCTTTTCTTGGCCTCACTTGTGGTTAGCAAGGATGGCAGCATTGCTATCCTGTGCTTCTGTTGGCCTCTGACCTGTAGTCCCCTAATTTTCCTCATGCTTACCCAGGCTAATGTACTTGAATTTCATTTGATTCTGGGTGTTTTCTAGGTTCCTTTTGAGGATTTTCTTCTCATTTTTGACTCTCACAAGTTCCTAATTTATATCTTCAAATCTTTTCTTCATGTTAAATAATTATCTCTATTTTCTCCTGTGTGCTCTATGTGCTTTTCCCCTCTTGGTAGGTTTTGACTGGCACCTATAGGAGATTCAGTCTTTTATAAGCCTGTGTTTTGAGTTAGAAGTGGGTGAATTTTTTCTTTACCACATTTCTTCTTAAGTTCAGAGGGCTGCTTTTTAAATTGAACACAGTTGGAATTCGGGGCCCAAAGCTCCTTTGCATGTTTCTCCAGAGAAATGAATACATTTTTCCAGGTGGTTAATGTGATTATTTACCCTGTCATTTCCTATCTTTCTCCTCCTTGGACATTCCTTTCCCCAATGTCCATTTTGCTTGCAATAAGCACACTGGTTTAGTCCTACTGGTTTAGTTTCCTACTGTCATTTTCAAATCGATTGTACTGTCTTTGCCAAAGGTTTCTTGATCCGTATTCTGGTGCTCCTACCAAAAATTCAAACTCCCTTCTTAGACTCTTTTTTCACAGGGTACCTCTGTTATCAAAAACCCACTGGGCAAACCACTTCCAACTTAGAATGTACCTTTCCCACAAAAACCTTCTAACATTTGAAGCTTTCTTCTAATCTCTGTGGCCGACTGGGTAACAAAGGCCATATTTAGGGATCTTTGATTCTCCAGGTCTTCAAGATCTATAGGCCAGGCCTATAGGTCCTATAGGTTTCTGGGAGAAGTTCCAGAAAAGCATTAGAGTACTCACTGGGTAACTGTCCCATCTCACTCACCTTAGATTGATGACTTGGCTTTCTAGCCACTGTGTTATCACTGCTAACCAAACCTGGCAATAATTGGTAAGCACCTCCATACCTCGATAGCTGTTAGTTTCAGCTTGAGTAAGTCTCAGGAAAGACTTTTTCCAAATGGTCTGGTTCAATAGTGGGGCTACAGTGTGGCTACCATATTTAAGTCACTGAGCAGGACTTACTCCCTTTACTACCAGGTGAAACACATCTGTAAAATTTGCTGACACTCATCTCAGATGTGCTTGTGTGTGAAAATTACTGTCTCTAATGAGGGAATGAGCCCCTGGTTTTATTTTTTCTGAAAAGGATGTATTTTTCTGTTTCCAGGTATACAGGTCACTAGCTGTAAAGGGAAAATATATTAGAAAGGGTCCTGCCCACCATCTCTTCCATGTTCCTGTCTCAAGGGTAATAAGGGTAACATACCATGTTGTACCACCTCAGGCTGGTACAAGTAACCACTTTTGGTATGGGAGGACTTTAGATTACAGGTGGTGATGGCAAAGAATAGGAGAGAGAGTATATCAGTGCATCATCATCTGAAGGATTCTGTAACCCTGGGGGAGAATATTTTTTTGGATATGACAACTTTAGGCCTGTTCTGCCATCCTGAGAAAAGGAGTAAACAGAGGTGCATACAGGACACAGATCGAACTATCAGCATACACACACAGACGAATAGCCACAAACACTTAACCCACAAGTCCCACACCACTCAATTTTGACTCTACAGAGATCTGAGATGACAGAGAGAACATCCCAGAATGCCTCTTGAGGATGCTGCAGATGACCTCTGGAGGATGTCACATATATCCTCCCTGGGAGGCCCTAGATTACCTCACCTGGAGGTTCCAAACGGCTTCCCAAAGAAGTGTCAGATGACCTCAAAATGAGGCCCCAGACGTCCTCTCAATGAGGGTGAGATTACCTCTTGAGTAAGTCCCAGATGGCCAGTCAAGGAGGCCACATATGAACTCCAAAGGAGGTTCCAGATAACCCTCTTGAGTAAGCGACAGATGACCTCCAGAAAAGGTCCTATATAGCTTCTCAAGGAATTCCCAAATGATGTCTGAAGACATTCAGATTTTTCATAAAGGTAACCTGAGATGACCTCCCAAAGAAGCTCCACATGTCCTCAGGAGGTCGTCCTAACTTGCCTCTTAAGGAAGCCCCAATGACTACTTTTGAATAGGTGTCAGCTGGCCTCCTGAGGAAGCCACAGATGACCTCTGGAGAAAGTCCAAGATGACCACTGGAGAAGGCCCAACATGACCTCCAGGGTAGGTCTCAGATAGCTTCTCAAGGAAGTTGCAGATACACTCTTGATGAAGTTCCAGATGGCTTCCTAAGGAAGCACTACATGACCTCTTAAGGAGGTTCCAGATAGCTTCCCAAGGAAGTCACTCATGACCTCTCAAAGAGTTCTCAGATGGCTTCCCAAGAAAGCCACAAATGACCTCTAGAAGGGGTCCCAAAAACAGGCTGGCAAGCTTGCCCAGACGCACCCCTAGAGGTACCTATATGACTTTTGTCTATGTTGCTCCTCTGGAGACAAACACTCGAGGCCTTGAAGGCTGACACTCTCACCTATAGGGATTTTCCCCTCAGGCCAAGGCCTGATGCCATCCAAACGGATTAATCTTCATGGGGTCTCCAAAAATTCGGACCTCTAATGTTCAAGAGAATTGATCGAGACACATTTAATATAATAAATGTTCTCCAAACCACCGAACCCCAAAATTATGATATCCAAAGCTCCAAATATCAAAGGGCAAGCCTTTTTTTCCCCTTCCCTTTGACTCTCCTTCACTACAGACCTATACTTCCTTTGAAGTCTTTCCCTTTATCCCTTCTACCAGTTCCTTCTTCTCTTCAGGCCTCTCTATTCTCCACAGGCCTGAACTGCTTTGCCTGGGTCGTCAGTTGCCATCCTTCACCTCCTGCTCTCCCTCAAATTCTTCTCCTCCCAGGTCTTTCCACTTCTGTTATCACACCACTTCCTTCCTTCCAGGACTTTTCAATTTTAATCTCCCCTTCCATTGCTGTGAACAAGCAGCATATATAAAGTTTGTACCCCTTCTCCACTCCAACTGCTAACAGTTTTCAACTATCACATCCCAAGCTCCCCACAGCCCAATCACTTCTTAACAGCTCAACTCTTGGTGATTAATGTACCAGCCCCTCCCACAGAATGCCCTGCCCTATCCAGCTGGCCAGGAGATGGGGCCACACTGATTATTGGACCCCTATATATTATCAGTGCCCTGCTGATTATTACAGTATCCTCCTTGTGAACTAGTTGCAATTGAAATTGGAATTTTGATTGTGATATTGCAAACTCATTGTGACATCACAAACCCATTTTGACATCATCATCAGCATGACATCACAAACCCTTTGTGACAATATTTTCATTGTAACATCATGATTCCTTTGTGACATCTCAAATCTATTATGACCTCTTAGCTCCTTTGAAAAATCACATACCCTTTTCAGCGTTACAGTACCTTTGTGTACCTATATCCTTGTTGTTAACTAATGACAATTGAGATCAGACATGCCCTTATAACATCAAAAAGTGTTTGTGACATCCTCAACAGTGTGACATCACATTTTCATTATGAGAGCATCAGCTCATTATGACATCACCAAACTCAATGACATAATCGCATTATGACAACAATTGTCATTGTGACGTCGTAGACACATTATGAATGTCTATTCTGTGATTTCATTGTATTTCAAATATGGCATGAGAGTTGATATCAGAAACACACTTTTGTGCCTATATAACCATTTTGGCATCATAATCACTTTGTGACATCACAGAGCCATTGTGATATATCTAATACCATGTGACATCACAAACCTCTCCTATCCTCATAACTTCTGTGACATGCTGACATTGTGATATCTTATGACTTTTTGCCCTCAGAATTTGTTTCCAACCTCATATTTCATGTATGACCTGAGACATCAGAAATTCACTGTGACATCATGACCATTGTGACATCACACTGAGAGATGTCATGAACATTTTGTCACATTGTGACATTACAAAAAGTTTTGATGTCAAAATTAGTTGGTGATTCCATACAGGTAAGGGGTTACAGTAGGTCTATAATGTCACAATTGGTTGGTGATATCCAAATGGCATAAAGGTTCTCAGTTATTCTGTAATCACAGAGAATTTGAGTTCACAATGGACTGTGGTATCTCCAAAGTCATGTGTTGTCACAAATGTGATGAAGTCCTAGGAGGATTGTGATGTCATAATGTGACACAATGGTCATGATGTCTGTCAGTATGATGTCACAATGGTCATGATGTCACAGGGGATTTCTAATATCACATATCATAACTGAATTATTATGTTTGAAAACAGATTACGAGCTCATAAAGGTACCAAGACATCACAATTGCAGCACGTCATAAGACTTATGTGGACAGGGCATGTTTGTGATGTCACAGTTTGTTAGTGATATATCCATGGCACTGTGATGTCACAAAGTGATTGTGATGCCATATATTTATGAGATCAAAATGATTTTCAGATATCAACCCACATGCCACTTTTAAAATAGAATGAAATAAGAGCATAAGCATTTACAATGTGTCTATTACCTCACAATGACAATATAATGTCATAATGCTATGAGGTCATTGTAAATTGGTGATGTTGCAAGGAGGTGATGGTGTCATAATGAATATGTGTTGTCACACTGGTGATGGGGTCACAAAGTGTTTGTGATATTACAATGGAATATATGAATTCACTTGTCATGTTTTCAAATTGAGGATATGGGTACACAAAGGTACTGTAATGTCACAAATGCCATATGTATTTTCAAAAGTATTTAAGGGTCATGATAGCTTTATGATTCACAGTTGTGATGAGGCCACAATGTGTTTTTGATGCTATAATGTTTTTGTAATACCTCAAACACATGTCCGATTTGAATTGCTAGTATTTCACAATCTGCCTACAAGTTCACAGAAGGATCTTGAGGTCCTAAGGGACATGAATTTGTTTTTTTTAATGTTATGAGGTCATATTAGGTTTTTGAAACAGTGGGACAGTGATATCACCATGGCAATGTCAACTCACTACATCATGTCAGAATATAATTTTGGTGTCACAAATAGTTGATGATGCCACATTAATGATGAAGCCACAAAAGTTTGGTGGTGTCACAATGTGCTGGCCATGTCACAATGAAATGATGGTTCTCAACTGTCTTTAACTTACAATGAATTCATGAGTTCACAAAGGGACTGTGGTTTCTCCAAAAGTATGTGTTGTTACATATTGAAATCCTAAAAGGTTTGTGATGTCCGAATTTGACACAATGGTTATGACATCTGGCAATGTGATGATACCATGGTCATGATGTGACTGGGAATTTGTGATATCAAATGTCATATGTGAAATCTAATGAGGTGGCCAACAGATTATGAGGAAAAAAAGGCATGTCACAAAAGTTATGATGACAGGACAGGTTTGTGATGTCACGCTGTGTTAGTGATATCACAATGAAAATGTGATGTGCAAAGGGATTGTGATGTCACAATGGTTATGAGTTTATGGTTTGTTTATGATATCCACCTAAATGCCACATTTGAAGAAGAATGAAATCACAGAAAAGGCATTCATAATGTATAGATGATATCACAATGACAATGTGAAATTATAATTTTATCATATTTTATTTTTGTGATTTCACAATGAGCAGATGGTATCACAACGACAATGTGATGTCACAGTTGTGATGACCTCAAACTTTTTAATGTTAAAATGTCATGTCTGTTCTCAATTGTCAATATTTCACAGTGGGGATTGGGTACACAAAGGCACTGTTATGTCACAAAGCTATGTATTTTTTCAAAGGTTATAAGAGGTCATAATAGATATGGGATGTCACAATGTGATCCTGGTGACTAAACAGCAATGTTACTTCACAGTGACTTCATGATGTCACAGTGGTTTTGAGGTCACAATGGGTTAGTTAGATCATGAGTTTTTAATATCAAAATTATTTGTCCAATTTCAATCGCTACTATTTCACCATGAGGACACTGTAATAACCAACAGTGCCCCTATAATCCATGGGAACAGATAGACCTCCTGGAGTGGACCACCAGACAGGGGGGTGCATGCTGCTGGAGTGGGCAGGACATGCTGCTGAAGAGATAGGAAGTTAAGCCCCACGTGGTGAGCTGCCAAGAAGTTATTGGGCATGGACATTTGGGAAGTGATGATTGAAAACTGTTATGCAGGAAACATATTTTAGTGGGGGCAGGGTACAGCCTATATATAGGTTGCATGTTCAGAGCAACAGAAGAGGGAAGGAAAAGGGGAAAGGCCTGGAAGGAAAGAACTGTTGAAACTGCAGGAGGTTAAAGTCCTGGGAGGAGAGGAAATTGAGCGAGGGCAGGAGGTGAAAAACAGCAACTGGCCACCTGGACAGGGCAGGGAAGACGCGTCAAGAGTACAGCAACCTGAAGAGAAGAAGGGAATGGTGGAAGGAAAAAAAGAAAAAACCTGAAAGGTAGGACAGGTCTGTAGAGAAGGAGGATGAAGGAAAGGAAAAAGCCTTGACCTTTGAAGTGTGGAGCATTGGACATGATTATTTTGCGGGTTGGTTGTTTGAAGACCAGTTAACAAATGGCTGGGCTGCTCTTAGGAGGTCTGAGGGTTCATGGTTGAGGCTGTAATTAGCTCTGGGCATCCAACCCAGGTCAAGCTAGTCGCTTGTTACAAAAGTTATGAAGACAAGACAGGTTTGTGATGTTACATTGCATTAATGATATCACAATATCAATATGAGGTCACAAAGGGATTGCATTGTCGCAATGGTAATGTGGTTCACAATGGGTTTCTGAAATCAACCTATATGTCACATTTGAGATAGAATGAAATCACAGAATAGGCAATCACATTGTCTCTATGACCTCACAATGAAAATGTGATGTCATAATGCTATGTTGTCATTGTCATTTTGGGATGTCACAATGGGCTTATGATATCCTAACAACAATGTGATCTCACTCTGTAGATGATGTCACAAAGCGTTTGTAATGGTACAATGGCATGTCTGATGTCAGTTGTCCTTTGTGCACAATGAGAATATGGTTACCTAAAGGGACTGTGGTGTTACAAACACGATGTGCTTTTTCAAAGGTGCTTAAAGGTCACAACAGTTTTGGGATATCACAAGGTGATCGTGATATCACTGTGGCAATGTGATATCACAATCGGTTTGTGATGTCACAGTGGTGATAAGTCACACTTGGATAGTGATGTCACAATGAATTTGTAATATCACCATTACCTGTCCAATTTCATTATACTAGATGACAATGAAGATACAAGTTCACATAAGGAGCTAGAAATCAGAAAGGCCATAAATTTTGTAAAATATTATGAGGACATAATAGGTTGGTGAAAATGCAATGGGACAGAGATATTTCATTGGGAATGTGATGTTAACATTACATGAGATAGTATTGTTTTGAAGTGACAAATAGTTGGTGATCCATACAGGTGATAAGGTCACATAGGTTTGTGATTTCACAATAGGATGGTGATGTCACAATCTCCTGCCAGATCTCTAATTGACAATGAATGTATAAGTTCATAAGGGATAATGATGTATCCAAAGGTATATGTTTGCACAAGTATAATGGGTCTTAACAGGTTTGTGGTGTCACAATGTGACTCAGTGGTCATGACAACTGGCAGTGTGATGTCACAGTGGTGATGATGTCACAGTGGACTTCTGATATCATGTCATACCTGAAGTATGAATTAAACAATTTATGAACTCAGAGATGCCAAAGAGATCACATTGGCATCATGTCAAAAAATTTATGAGAATAGGAGAGTTTTGTGATGGCGCATTGGGTTAATGATATCATAATGGCAATGTGGTGTCATCAAGGTTTTGTGATGTCATAATGATTACGTGGTCCAAATATATTTCTAATATCAACCCACCTGCCACATTTGAAATAGAATGGAACCACAGAATAGGCATTCCAATGTATCTATGACATCACAATGACCCTGTGATATCATAATGCTATGATGTCATTGTTTTAGGATGTCACAATTTGCTGATGTTGTCATAATGACAATGTGATGTTACACTGGTAATGATGTCACAAAGTGTTTTCGACGTTAAAGTGGCATGTATGATCTCAATTGTCATTAGCTCAAAATGAGGTTATGGGTACACAAATGTCCTGTGATGTCACAAAGGCCATGCTTTCTTTCAAAGATTCTGAGGTCCTAATAGGTTTGGGATGTCACAATGTGATCATGGTGGCACAATGGCAATGTGATATCACAAAGAGTTTGTGATGTCATCGCAGTGATGTGGTCACAATGGGTTAGTGATATCTCATCATTGCCTTAGAGGTAATAATTACACGAGTTCACAGAAAGAGCTTGAAGTCTCCAAGGCCATGAAGTTTCTAAGATGTGATGTGGCCATAATCGGTTTGCAAAAACACAATGGGACAGGGAAATAACAATGCTAATACCACAATATCACGTCAAAATAATGCTTTGATACCACAATTAGTTGTTGATACCATCCTCATGATGAGCTCACAATAAGTTTGTGATGTCACAATAGGTTCATCGTGTCAGAGTGGCATGGGATATCTCAATTGTCATTAATTGACAATAAATATATGAGTTCAAAAAGGGACTGTAATGTCTCCAAAGGCATGCATTGTCACAAATGTGACGCCGGTCTAACAGCTTTGTGATGTCACCATGTGACACAATGGTCATGACATCTGGCAGTATGATGTCATAAGGGATTTCTGGTATCACATGTCATACCAGAAATATGAGATTGAAAACAGATTATGAGCTCACAACGGCCCTACTATATTACCATGGCAGCATGTCACAAACTTTACAAGGACAGGACTGGTAGTGACGGCACAGTAGGTTAATGATATCACAATGGCAATGTGATGTCACAAAGGATTGTGATATCACAATGGTTATATGGTCAAAATGGGTTTCTGAAACAGAGTGAATTCACAGAATAGGCCTTCACATTGTTAAGTCATAACAATGTCACTTTGATTTATAATGCTATGATGCCATTGTTGTTTGGTGATGTCACAATGAGCTGATGGTGTCATAATGACAATTTGATGTCACTGCTGATTTATGATGTTACAATGGTTATGAGGTCACATTAGGTTTCTGATATCAACACACATGTCAAATTTGAAATAGAATAAAAAAGCTGGTGCCAGTGGCTCACGCCTGTAAACCTAGCTACTCAGGAGGCTGAGATCTGAGGATTGCAGTTCATAGCCAGCTCAGGCAGGAAAGTCTATGAGACTCTTATCTCCAATGAAAACCACTAGAAACCAGAAGTGTCTCTGTGGCTCTACCGATAGAGTGCTCACCTTGAGCTGAAGAACAGGGACAGCACCCAAGCCCAGAGTTCAAGCCCAAGGACTGGCAAAAAGAAGATTAAAATCAGGCATTCATAATCTTTTTATGACATCACAATGGCACTGTGATCTCATAATGCTATCTTGTCTTTGTAGATATATGTCAAAAGTAGTTGATGCTACCATAATGACAATATCACACTGGTGATGTCACAAAGGGTTCGTGATGTTACAGTGGCATGTTTGATATCAATTGTCAGTTCATAATGAGGGTATAGTTACACAAAGGGACTGTGATGTCACAAAGTCCATGCGTTTTTTCAAAGGTGCTAAGAGGTCCTAATAGGTTTGGGATGTCACAATGTGATAGTGATTTCAAATGGCAATGAAAGTTCACAATGGTTTTGTGATGTCACATTGGTGATGAAATCAAATAGTTTTGTGAAGTCACATCTCCTAATCACATGTACAATTTCAGTTGCTACTATTTCACAATGAGGATACGAGTTCACAGAAGAAGACAAGTATAAAAGGCTATGAATTTTCTAAAATGCAGTAGGTTTTTGAAAACAAATTGGAAGAGTGACATCACAATGGCAATGTGATGTTGCAATATGATGACTTAATAATTTTTTTATATCACAATTGGTGATGACATACTGGTGATGAGTTTACAAGAGGTGTGTGATGTCACAATGGGTTGGTGATATCAAAATGACACAGGTGATCTCAATTGTCATAAACCCACAATCAGTATATGAGCTCACAGAGGGACTGTGATGTCTCCAAAGGCATGCATTGTCACAAAAGTGATGAAGTCCTAACAGGTGTCAGAATGTGACAAAATGCTCCTAACACCTATCAGAGTGATGTCACCATGTTCAAGATGTCACACTGGATATGGGTATCACATTTCATACCTGGATTGGGTATGAGAGGATTGGAATTTCACATTGGGTTAGTGATATCACTATGGAAATGTGGGGTCATGAAGGTATTGTGCTACCACAATGGCTATTAGATCACAATGTGATTCTACTATAATAGGTTTGTGCTGTCACAATTGATTGGAAATGTCACAATGGCATGCCGTATCTCAAATGTCATTAATTCGCAATTAAGATATGAGTTCACAAAGGGACTGTGTTGTTTCCAAAGTCATGTGTTGGCACAAATGTGATGAAACACTAACAAATTTGTGAGTACACAATGTGACACCATGGTCTTGATGTCTATTAACGTGATGTAACAATGTTCATGTCAGAGACAATTTCTGATATCATATGTCATACCTGAAATATTATGAGTTTGAAAGCATATTATAAGCTT
Organism: Dipodomys spectabilis; assembly: GCF_019054845.1. Classification (NCBI taxonomy): domain Eukaryota; kingdom Metazoa; phylum Chordata; class Mammalia; order Rodentia; family Heteromyidae; genus Dipodomys; species Dipodomys spectabilis. The sequence goes on along the minus strand of NW_024870891.1, from coordinate 294,853 downwards.
ACTAAAGACCTAAAATATACTAATGGCAGCATATTGCACAAGTTATGACTAAAAACTCATGGTCTTTGGAGCTTAAGATTCTTTCTTTGAAATTGTATCCTCATTGTGAACTAGTAGAGTTTGAAATTGGACATGTCATTGTGATATTACAAACTCATAGTGACATCACAAACTCATTGTGACCTTGTCACCACTTTGACATCACAAAACCATTGTGACATCACATTGCTGTTGTGCCTTCACAATCACATTGTGACATCACAAAGCTATTGTGAATTCTTGATGCACAAGTCGTTATGTCGAAAATGAACTTTACAACTTTCGTGCGGAGAGGGAGAGGGGGAGCGGGGAGGATTCGGTGGCATGGCAGGGAGAGGATGGGAAGGCGTGGGAAGGGGAAACAAATTAGGAGGCTACAATGTTTGATAAGAAATGCACTCATTATCTTGCCCATGTAACTGTCAGCCCTCTGTACAATATTTTCACAAAAACATATGAAAAAAGAAGAAAAAACAAACACATGACCTCTGTGGCATCACAGACCCTTTGTGTACTCATATCTTCATAGTGAACTAATGAAAATTGTTATCACACATAACATTGTATCATCACAAACACTTTGTGCAATAATTATGACTGTGAAATCACATTGTCATCATGACAACACCATTCATTGTGACATCACCAAACCCCAATGACACGATACCATATTTTTCTTTTTTTTCTTCTGTGGGTTTTTTTTGTAGTAAATACAGTGTACAGAAGTTTTACAGTTACAGGAGCAAGGTAATGATTACATATCCTATCAAACATTGCTGCCTTGACATCCCATTGTCATTTTCATGTCATAGACCCATTTTGAATGCCTATTCTTTGATTTCATTCTATCTCAAATGTGCCATCTGTATTGATATCAGGAAACCATTATGAACCCATGACCTTTGTGACATCTAAATCTCTTTGTAACAGCACATTGCCTTTGTTATATTCCTAATCCACTGTGACATCAAATACCTCTCCTGTTCTCATAATTTTGTGACATGCCATTGTGATATGTTAGGCCTTTTTGAGTTGAAAATCTGTGTTCGACCTCGTATTTCAGATATGGCATGAGATATCTAAAATCCAGTGTAACATCATGATATCACAGTGCTGGACATCAGACACATTGTATTACTTTGTGACATCTCAGACCTGTTAGTTCTTCACCTTTTTGACTACATATGCTTTGCTGACATCAGAATCCCTTCCCAAACTCATATACTCATGGTGTGTTAATGACAACTGAGATCCACATACCATTGTGCCATCACCAACACCTTGGGACATCTCAAATCTATTGCGACCACCTCATCAGTATTGCATCATCAATTGTGACATCAAAACATTCTTATAACATGATGGTGAGATATCACATTGTCATTGTGAAATCACTGTCCCATTGGGTTTTCACACAGTATGACCTCATACTATGGAGCTTCTTCTATCACCTGGTATCCTCATATTGAATTATGAGTCATTGAAATTTGATATATCATACAAACAAACTGTGACATCACAAAACCATTGTGACCTCATCACCACTCTGACATCAAAATCCCAATGGGATATGTCATTTCCATTGTGACATTATGCATCACATTGTGCCCTCGTGGGCAAGATAATGAGTACATTTCCTATCAAGCATTGTAGCCTCCTCCTTTACCCTTCAGAAAGATGTTAATTGCCATTAGTTTATAGTGAAGATATGAGAATGAAGTCACAATAACATATACAAATGAACTGTGATGAAACAAAGGCCATGTATTTTGTCAAAAGTGCTAAGGTTCCTAACAGGTTCTGGTTGTCAAAGTGTCAATGATGGGTTAGTGATGTCAAAACTAGTTTGCAATATCACATCTTACTTCAATTTTCAATTGCTACAAGCTCACAATGACACAAGTTCACAGAAGGAGCTAGATGTCTCAAAGGTCAAAATTTTTTAAGATGTAACAAGATCATAATAGGTTTGTGAAAGCATGGTGGTTCAGTAATATCACAATTGCAATATGATGTCAAATTATAATGTCATAAAAGTGTTGTTATGTCACAATTAGTTGATGATGTCATAATAGTGATGAGTTCAAAATACTTTTGTGATGTCGCAGTAGTTTGGTGATGTGACGATGGCATTCCAGACCTCAATTGTCATTAACTCATAATGAGTATATGAGTTTAGAATGGGATTGTGAGGATTCCAAAGTCATTTGTTGGCACAAATGTGATGAAGTCAGAACAGATTTGTGATGTGACAAGGTGACACAATGGTCATTACATCTAGCAGTGTGATGTCACAATATTCATAATATCACAGTATATTTCTAATATTTAATGTCATACCTGAAATAATACGAGGTTGAAAATAGATTGAGCTCACAATGGGCCTAACACAGTGGCACCATGTCACAAAAATTATGAGGACAGGACATGTTTGAGTTGTCACAGTTGTTTAGAGATATCACACTGGCAATGGTATATCACAAAGGGATTGTCATGTCACAATAGTTATGAAGTCAAAATGTGTTTTTTGATATGAACACACATTTGAAATACAACGAAATCACATAATAGGCCTTCATAATGTATATATGTTTTCTCAATGACAATGTGGTGTCATAGTGGTACGATGTCATTACAGATTTGTGATGTCACAGTCACCTGATGTTTTCCTAATGACAATCTGATGTCACACCAATGATTATACTGTAAATGCTTTGTTATATTACAATGGCATATTTGATCTCAATTGATATTTCACAATGAGGATATGGATACACAAAGGGCTTGTGATGTCACAAAGGCCATGTGTTTTTTCAAAGGTGCTAAGGATGTCATAATGTGTTTGGGAGGTAATCAAGGTGATCGTAATGACACAATAGCAATGTGATATCACAATGGCTTTGTGATGTCACATTGTTGATGAGGTCACAATGGATGGGACAGGTTTGTGATGTCAAAACAGGTTAATGACATCACAATGGCACTGTGATGTCGCAAAGGGATTTTCATGTCACAATGTCCTTGAGGTCACAATGGATTTTTGATATCCACCAATATTGCTAGCTTGTAATAGCATGAAATCACGGAATAGGAATTCACAATATGTCTATAATATCACTGTGACATATAATGTCATAATATTATGATATTTAAGTTTAGTGATGTCAAAATGGCATGTCTAATCGTATTGCTAATTAAATTACCATGTGGATCCCAAAAGTTGCTGTGTGCTGAGTCCTTCAAAAGGCACATTGTGCTGAATCCATTACACAGGGTTCTTTGAGCTTTTTTTTTTAATTGTGCTGTGTGCTGTCATCCCAAAAGATTCAATTTTCTGACTCCTTGATAGGACAATCACACACACACACATACACACACACATACAAACATACACACACACACACACAAACCCGGAGCATTACCTTGCATCTGCTTGGTGTGTGGTGTGGATGGAGAATTGTCTTCTCCAGTGTTTGGGCTGAGGGGATCTTCAATTCCCCCAGGCAGCTGCTGGGCTTGGGAGGAAGCCCTGAGCTGAGGTGAGGCTGCTTCTGTCATGGCCTGGTAGCCTTAGAGCTGAGTCAGGGCAGCACAAAGCAGGAGCAAGGGCATGCCTGAGGTGGGGAGGGGCTGTGACTGAGGGGAGGACAGGGCATGGCTGAAGGAGCACATAGTTGCTGCAGCCAGGGGAACACGGTAGCTGGCATACTTGCGCAGCAGGGACTGGGCAGTCTGGGTGAGAAGTGGGGCAGAGAGAGAGAGCAGAGAAGAGCAGGCACATGCACCAGGGGTGGCAGCATCAATGGCTGGCCTCCGCTGCTGTAGGAACACAGGTGTGGGCCAGGAGCACAGAGGACACAAAGCCAGCACAGCAGGCACATCTGTCTCACAGCCTCAGGGAGGCTTAGAGGCCAGGTAGGCCCTGAGTCCAAGGTCCTTGCACCAGAAGCTCAGCCCTGCCACCTGTCTGCCTCTGCCCAGGCCCCTTCTCCTGCCCTCCCCGTGACACTGCATTTGAAACAGGTTGCTGCCAGCTTGGACCAGTGGCGCCTCTTGGCGTCATCCAGCAATGGTGTACCCCTGGCTTCCTTATGGCCCTGACCCGGTCCCAGTCCCCAGTGGAAGCCCGTGGTCTGCACCTCACAAACTCCTCCTACCCTCCACCTGTCACAGACCTAGACCTGTGATTCCTGCCTCCCCTCTTGTGTCCCAAACGCACCTCGCCAGCACTAGGCAGGCCAGCTCTGACTCTGCCACAAATGAGCCCCAAGAATGGGGGGTAGGGGAGTGGATGTTGATCCTGGGATCCCACCCCCATCCCTAGTGGACAGTGTCCCAGCAAAAGGGCAGATGCAGGGATTGGTGATGAGGGGGTGCCACTGAGCAGTGGGAGCCACAGAGCCATGCATCTGCACCTTTCCTTTCCCTGGGGAGAACCTGGTGGCTTTAGTCAGAGGTGGGGAGCAGCAACTCCACACCTGCCTTCTTGGGATTTTTCCTTTTTTGGAGGGGTGGGGGGTGTTGGATGCAGAAGATAGCCCCACCACTTCTGTGTGAGCCCTTGTCTTTTGTGCTTGGTCACCCTTTCCCCTGAAGAGGGTCCCAGAAGAGCCCACTAGCGAAGTGAGGGCACTAGGGATCAGATAGAAGGTGAATGTTTGGGATGAACATGCCCCTCCAACACACGTACAACCTGCCTGTCCCCCCCACTCCAGCAGTCAATAGCACTAACAGAGTGATCACAATTCCCAGCTCTGCCACCATCTGACGGTGCTCCCGGTCCATCTGGTTTCCTCCTCCTCCCCCAGAATCCACCAAATCACCCAGAAGCATCTAGGCTGGAAGTAGGAAGTTCATCCATGTATGTAGCCTTTAGGACCCCATCCATTTACCCAACACTGCCCCAACTCCGGGTCAGACACTTCTCTGGGGGCACCATGACCTCCTGCTTGTTTTCAGTCTAGGCTCTGAAGAGCCACCTGTCTCAGGACTCCTTCACCCAGAGTACTGGTCTAGGGTTTTGGTGAATAGGGTGTCAAGGCTGGTTATTCCCAAGGGAAGGTGTCTGGCCCTGAAGAAAGGGAGAGGCAGGGTGGTTCAGCATGATTAGAGCAGTGCTTCCTTGGGTCGAGCCCCTGGTTCTGACAAGGGAACTCCCGTGCTCCAACTTGTACATTGTCCCAGATGAGGAACCAACAAACTGAGGAGGGGCACTACTCTGAGTCTATGTGTGTGAGTGTGTGTGTGTGTGTGTGTGTGAGAGAGAGAGAGAGTGTGTGTGCATGAGAGAGAGAGAGAGAGAGAGAGAGAGAGAGAGAGAGAGAGAGAGAGAGAGAGAGAGACCCTGACAGTGCTGAGGTGAATGATCAGTTGACAAATTGCAGGTGCTGCATGGATGTGTCTACAGTCACTGTTCTGGATTTGTGTGTGTGTGTGTGTGTGTGTGTGTGTGTGTGTGTGTGTGTGTACTTGTTGTTCTTTTTTCATCAATGCCAAGTATGAGACCAACCATAATTTTTGTTTTCACCTTCACTGTTTCATGGCTCCTTTGGGGAAGATTTCAGTAGATGTACCTTTTCACCTCTCTCTTCCCCCTTTCCTATAGCCTACAGTAGCTGCTGGGCCTGCGTGGGTCTTCCCTAAGAGGCCTGTGTGAACCACAGACCAAAGTGGACACCTTCTGTCTTAAGCCTGAAGGCTTGTGAGACGAGTGTGACCACAGCTGCACTCTTCCAGCCAGACAGTCTGCTCTCGTTTGTATAGTTGGAGCTAATTCAAGGGTTGGGAATGTGTCTGCCAAATGTAAGTAGAGAAGGAGATGGAGGGGGGGAGTAGGGCAGGGGCTGTGAATCTAGGAGGCTCTGGGAAGTGGTGAGCGATGTGACATTGCAGATGGTTCCCACTACAGAGGATGAGAGGGCAACCTTACCAAGGGCATTGAGGGTGTCCATGGGCATCTAGGCAGGGGGTTCTGGGACCCCACTGGTGGTGTGGATTCCCTCCTGGGGGAGTGCACTGGTTTGAAGTCCTCCCTGGTGTCCTGCAGACTCTAATCTGTGTCCTGCCTGTGCTGTTTCCAGCTGGGCAATGGTAGGCAAATGCATTCCCCCTGCTGGAGCCTGCTCGGTATCAGGCCGTGGCAGTTAGGTAGGACTTGCTGAATGCCATTTTCTGTAACCTGCTGTGGGCTGTCTGGAAAGAAAAGGGGACTGCTAACATTGGAATCCTTTAAGTTTTCTCTTTTTTTTCATTTTTTTTTTTTTTTTTGTCGGTCGTGCAGCTTGAACTCTGGGCCTAGGCACTGTCCTTCAGCTCTTCAGCTCAAGGCAAGCACTCTACCACTTGAGCTACAGCGCCACTTCCGGTTTTCTGGTTGTTTATTGGAGATAGAAGTCTCACGGTCTTTCTTGCCTGGGCTGGCTTTGAACAGCGATACTCGGGTCTCAGCCTCCTGAGTAGCTAGGATTGCAGGCGTGAGCCACCAGCACCCGGCTTGGAACCCTTTAAGTTTTATTGGGACAAATGAAATGCCACCTTTTAGAGGGTTTTTTTCTTGAAGATGGCAATTTCTACTAACAACTGGGATTATTGGTCAAATTAGACGGACCATTTCAGCCAACAATCAATGATGTTCAAAGTATCACAAGCAGAGTTTCCAAGCCAGATGGTCTCTGGCTATGAACGTCGTGCCTTGATTATTTTTATGCGGCAGCTGTTGATTCTCCTCTGACTCTCTCTAGTGTGACCAGCACAGTTGAGTGAAGGGTTAAAATACTTGAGGCAGTGACCATTTGTTGCTTGTTTCAGAGCATAGCAACACGTGGTGCTAAACTACCTGGTTGTGTGCCTTTATAAGACCTGTAAATCCTTAGCTCAGGGCTCTCCTCTTGGGCTCCACTGTATCACAGTGTAGGACAAGGCCCCAGCTGCAGCCTGGTTAAATAAAACAGCTGTAGAGTCTGACTATCGGTGGTTTTCTTGGTGGGGGTCCTGCGACCAAGGCATAACGTTGAGGATGTCATGGGGAGAAGAGGTTATGACCTCACCATCCCTAGCCTGCCACCTGTGAGTAGAGAGGATTCTCAGCACCTGCACTGGACTCTGGTAGATTCAGAAACCCAAGATGCCTCCAGGATCCTTTCTCTGCAACATGAAACGGGGGCCAGATGTGATGGGCCATCCTGGCTGGCCCCAGGGATAGGAGAGTAGGCCCCTTGAGCCTGGTCTTCAGCTCATGGCAACCTCATTCACTCCTGAGTGGGGAATTGAGAGCCACAAAGCTGGTCAGCCGCTGACCAGAGATCTTTGTGAAGATAGGCATCCCAGAGGCCCCGGAATCCAGCGAGTACACCGTGGATCATATCATCGGAGCCCAAACAGTTATGTTTGGTGGCACCAGGAGGGTGGGAAGAGGGAGGAGGGGGAACTGTGAGAGAGCTACATCAGGCTTTGTCCGTCCACCTGGATGCTTACCTGGATGCGATGGGATTTTAAGTAGTATTTTTGTAGACAGATGCTTATTTATTTATCCAACAGAGTTACAGTGTGTGCCAGGCTCTGGAGGGGTCAAAGACAATGAGAGTTTCCAGTACTGGTTCCACAGCACATAAAGAAACCTTGGTTTGAGCTGGATCCCGGTGCTTCATGCCTGTCATCTTAGCTACATAGGAGGCTGTGATGGGAGGATCGATGCTTGAGGCTCAGGCAGGAAAACCTGTAAGACTCTTATCTCCAACTAACTACCAAAAAGAAAACACCAGAAGTGGATGTGTGGCTCAAGCCGTAGTCTGTTGGCCTTGAGTAAAAAGGCTCAGGGACAGCACTTGGACTCAGAGTTCAAGGCCCAGGAGTGAGAGAAAGGAAGAAAAAAAGAGAAAGAGGAGGGAAGGCTGGATGGAGAAAAAGAGGAAAGGAAGGAAGAAGGGAGAACATGTGAGCCTTGGTTTGGAGTCCCAGGATCAAGGGAGCCAACCATTCACAATCTATGTGTGGACAATTTCAGAGCCTAAAGCCAGTTTGTAGGACGAAGCTACTGACACCTCAGCAACTTGCTGACATCTAGGAGCTGTGCGGTAGCCCACTGCAGAGGGAAGCAGCCTCAGGTAGGCACTAGGACTCAGGGCGGGTCACCAGGTTTCAATCATCCCTGGCGCCAATGACTTTATTTTCTGGTCAGATAAGAACAAGCTGTCCAACAGCTAAGGAGGTAGTGGTGTGAGGGAGTGTCAGGGGGAGGCAAGGGATAAGCAGGAAGATGAAGAGGGAGGACAATCACAGGTCAGGAGTGTCAGGACATTGGAGACATGACTTTGCCTGACAACCTAGACCAAAAGTGATAGAGCCTTTGACCCAGCCACACTGCTATTAAGAGTCCTGGCACATTGGATTCACCATTGACTACCTGGCTATCGTCCACTGAAGGATGCCTGTGCAGTACATCCTTGGCGACTGGGACTCTCCAGGGCTCAATCTGAAGTTGACACCCCCTACCCCGTTCTTTCCTCCACCAGAGACAGAAGTAAGCTCTTCACTAGCACAGGGCAGCCAAGGAATGAGGGTGGGAGTAAGGACCCTTGTTGCCCCAGACTTCCTCTAGGGGGCGCAATGGCCCCGTGAATGCCATTCTCAGAGGCAGAGATGGGTCTCTTTGCTGGCTCAGCCTTTAGCCTAGATGGCAGATCTGGGATTCAGAGAGGGCAAACTGAAGGTGGGGAAGATTTGTATAGAGGCTGGTGGGAAAACCAGAGGCACTGGTCTGTGAGCAGGGTTATTTCTTTGAGGATACTCAGAACCCAGGAAAATTCCTGGGATAGATCAGCCCTTTTCTGCTTCGTGAGAGAGAGGGACCTGGAGCCCTAGTGTCTGCGTCCCATGTCCGAGAAATCCTTTCATTCCCACATCCTGTGGTTGGATAACTACACCTTACTTCCTTACTAGTGTAGAGGCAGGACAGTGAGAGATCTTGAGTCTTTGATAAGGTCAGGGGATCCTGAATATGCGATTGTACTTGAACATCCTAACTTGCTGCATGGGAAGTTCCATCTAGGATTACCATGATGTAGGACATAGAATCAAGAGAATCAGAGCAGGATGGGGTCTGTTCTGGGAGTCTTGAGTATTATGTGTGAGCTTTCAGCTCCTGTATGCCCACCTGTTTCCCTTTCTTGGGTGCATCTTTGCTAGAAAAAGCTTGAAACTAGGGACTGGGTCCTTTCCCTTGTCATTTATACTCAAAGCTAGCACTCTACTATTTGAGCCACAGCTCCACTTCCAACTTGTTTGGGTGTTTATAATTGGAGATAAATAGTTCTCATGGACTTTGTTGCCAAGGGTGGCATCCAACTGCAGTCTTCAGATCTCAGTCTCCTGAGAGGATAGGATGACAGGCAAGGAAAAGTATCATTGGCCGGGAGGTACTAGCTCATGACTGTCTTCCTAGGTAATCAGGAGGTGAGATGTGAGGATCAGGGGTCAAAGCCAGCCTGGGAGAAAAAGCCCTGAAGCTCTTATCTCCAACGAACCACCAGAAAAGCACAAGTGGTGTTGTGTTGTGACTTAAGTAGTAGAGTGCTCACCTTGCGCTGAAATGCTCAGGGACATCACCCAGGCCTAGGGTTCAAGCCCCACAACTGAAAAATGAAAGAAAGTAAAACACATTTGCCTGCAAAGAATGGTCCAGGTGTGGGAGGGACGAAGAAGGGGGTGCTGTGTTTGGGAGACCAGGTGTTCTCCCCACTGTACAGACATTTCTAAGAACTCCCCAAGTTTATCCCAGCTTGAAGGCACAGCTTCTAGAGGACGTGGCTTGTGGCAGGCAGGGAGTGGGAGAATGGGTGCAGGGGTGGGATAGCTGTGTCTGTATTCTCTCCAATAAAGGATGGATTTGGATGCTTGGTGACAAAGTCTGAAGTGAAGTGTTGCAAGGAGTTTGTGGCCTTATGAGATGGTTTTCCTCTGGGTATGTAAAGGTGGCTGAAACCGGAAGTCGCCAGTGGCTCACAACTGTCATCCTAGCTACTCAGAAGACTGAGATGTGAAGACCATGGTTCAGAGCCAGCTTGGGCAGAAAAATCTGTGAGACTTGATGTCCAATGGACCACCAGAGAACAGGAAGTGGTGCTGTGGATTAAGTGGGAGAGTGCTCACCTTCAGCTGAAAATCTGAGGGACAGTGACCTGGCCCATAGTTGAAACCCCATGAGCAACAACAAAAAAAGAGGTGGCTAAGTTTTCTACATAGCAGTGTGTACGGTATGAAATGCCATGCTGGTCTATGAGCCATTCCAGATATGTGAGAGGCTCAATGTTTTGTCTACAGTGGGTCTGAGGTCAATAGTGCCACCTTCTTTGGGATTGGATGTGATCCTAATGAAATGAGTTCATGGTTCTGTCCTCAGGGACTGCTGAAGCCTTGGGCTGTCCGTGTGTGTGTGTGTGTGTGTGTGTGTGTGTGTGTTTGTGTGTGTGTGTGTGTGTATGTGTTTGTCGTGTGTCTGTGTCTGTGTCTGTCTGTTTGTAGTTAGTAGAACTGGGCCTTGAACTCAGGGCATAGGTGTTCTTCCTGACCTTCTGAACTCAAAGCTAGTGCTCTGACACTTGAGCCACAGGTCCATCTCTATCTATTTGGTAGTTCACTGAGGTAAGAGCCTCAGAGCCTTTCCTGCATGGGCTGGCATTGAACTGTAATCATCCACAACCTCCTGAGTAGCTAGGATGACAGACATGAACCACCTGTGCCGGATTTGTGTGTGTGTGTGTGTGTTTGTGTGTGTGTGTGTGTGTGTGTGTGTGTGTGTGTGTGTGTGTGTGTGTTTAGAAGTGGGTTGTAACAAGGAGCTCTGGACCCTTTGGGTAACATCTAACTGCTATCTTTGGGGGAGGGGTGCATGGATGTTGTGTCTTAGGTTTTGGGGTTTGGATGGGCGAAAGGCATAAATTATAAGACCAAGGGATCGGTGTTCCCTGGAGCTGTCTACTCCCTTGTCCCTGGTTGGTGGCAGAGGGAACTTGGGAGGACCTGGGGGTGCGGCCTGCAGGGGGTGGCTCCCCAGGGGGACAGAGAGCATGGCCAGCACTTAGTAAGGATACCAGCTCTGTTTGCATGGAGTGCACTAGATGGATCAGATTCTGGGTCTTCTCATCATGAGGTCTCATGGGTGAGGCCAACTCTATTTTAAATCTTGACCTATGATCTTCAGATCTCAGCCTACTGAGTATCTAGGATTATAGGCATGAGCCTCTGGCAACGGGCCTCTTATTCATTTTGGTATAGTAGGGTTTCAACTCAAGGCCTTAGGCTTGCCAGTCAGGTACTCTACCATGAAAGCCAAGCCTTTCTGTCTTGGGCATTTCCGAGATAGAGAGTCAATATATGATCAGGCTGGACTGGATCAAGGTCCTCCTGTGACAAGTGTGGGCCACCATGACTGGTTCTCTGTATTGGGATGCTGGACAGGTAGTGTCTCGTTTAGTCATAGGTTTAGATGGATTGTCCCAAACTCTTAGTACACAGCAGCTGATTCTTGACCACAGGTGAAGCACTGTACCTTGACCGACGGACCTAAGGATCCTCCTGGGACAGTTGCGAGGAAACAAGGGATCAATATAGGGAGATCCCTGGGGCAGGGCCAGGCATAGAAGGAGTGGTTGCCAGATATGGTTCTTGGAAATTCTTTGAGCATATGACAGGAAGATACCCTGTAAGGGCTCAGATGGGGCCTGTTATTTATCACGCAAAAGGTATGGGATTATGAAACAAAACATGGCTCTCTTTCATCCTTACCCTATCTGCATGTGGAAGGGGATCCTTCACTGTTCAGTTTTGCAGCTGGATAAAATGAGGCACGAAGAAGCTGGGTGACCTATTTATGACCCCCAGCTTACAGGAAGCTCAGCCTGAGTTCTTTGCCATGCTCCCCATGACAATAGCTGCTATTTCACTTGTTGTGGTGGAAAGTCCACTTCTTGTCAGTTCAGGGGCTTGAATTCTAGTCCTGGGTGCTGTCTTCAAGCTCTTCAGTTCAAGGCAGGCGCTCTACCACTTGAGCCCCCAGCACCACTTCTGGATTTCTGATGGTTCTTTGGAGATAAGAGTCTCACAGACCATTCCTGCCTGCGCTGGCTAAAAACCATGATCCTCATATCTCAGCTTCCTCTATAGCATTATGCCTGTGCCACTGGCATCAGGCCTAAGTCCAATTCTGACTTTCTCTCTCTCTCTCTCTCTCTCTCTCTCTCTCTCTCTCTCTCTCTCTCTCTCTCTCTCTCTCTCTCTTTCTCTCCTTCTTTCTTTCTCCCTTCCTTCCTTCCTTCCTTCCTTCCTTCCTTCCTTCCTTCCTTCCTTCCTTCCTTCCTTCCTTCCTTCCTTCCTTTCTTCCTTTCTTTCTTCCTTCCTTCCTTTCTTTCTTTCTTTCTTTCTTTCTTTCTTTCTTTCTTTCTTTCTTTCTTTCTTTCTTTCTTTCTTTCTCTCTTTCTTTCTTTCTTTCTTTCTTTCTTTCTTTCTTTCTTTCTGTCTTCCTCTCTCTCTCTCTCCTCTCTATTTCAGGAACTGTTTGAATGGGTCCTGGAGGAGGTGGCTCAGCGTCTCCATGTGGCTGGGACCCACGGTAACCCTCTTATTCTTGAGGTGGGCTGTGGGTCAGGAGCTGTCTTGCTCAGCCTGTTGAAATAGCTCCATGAGATAAGTCCCTCTGTGCCCGGGCTAGAACATGAAGGTTATTCATTGTCCATCCATCCTCTGAGTACTTCCCCACTACCTTCTGCTAAGACAGTTAAAGGAAAGTGGATGAGGAGGCATCGTGTTGTCCAACCGCCCAGCACCATCCTGGGCCTCTGATCCTCACCACCATCTATCGGCCAGACCCTGGTTATAAGAAAATGAATTCACTCTATGTCTACTTTGCTTTGCTGGGGTGTGTCATTTCAGGGAGGGTGGGTGGTGTGCAGAGGAAAGACTCCAGACCTGACCTTTGTTCTTGTGACAGAGCCAAGTCATTGTTGTGGACAAGGAAGTAGCTGCCATCAAACTGATCAGGAACAATGCTCAAAGGTAAGTAGGCAGGCTGTTGAAGTATCAAACCCACCCATGATTACTTCCCACTCACAACAAGAGGGGTGTAGTGCAGGTGGCTGGCACTGGCCCTAGAGGAATATAAATGGATGATGGCCATCAGGTACTGGGTCTCCCATCCATCATCCTGGCTATTCGGGAGGTTGAGGTCTGATGGTCATGACTAAGGGCCAGCACAGGCAGCAAAGTCTGTGATATTCTTATCTCACAAATACCACCTCCCCCCACCAGAAAAAATCTAGATTTGGTGCTGTGGCTCAAGTGGTAGTGCCTCAGCCTTGAATGAAACAAGCTCAGGGATGACACCGAAGCCCTAAATCCAAGCCCTGGGACTCACAAAAAAATAATAAAATAAATGAATAGCGGGCACCTGTTACCTTACTATCAAAACGAATTGATTCAGTCTTCTCTCTGGTACTTGTAGCCAAAAGTAAGGGGCTTCCTTTGATGCTGCTCTAAACCTTCCTTCTCTGCATTAGCTCAACAGGCTTCAGTTTCAGGATAGAATTCAGATCATTCCACTCAATGTTACCTTATGTACCCTCCCCTCACCAACTTCCTTGGGGTGAGGATCCTGGATATAGTCACCACTGGGAGGATGAGGCACTGCAGAGATGGGGGTAGGTATCCCCGAAACTCACACACACACACACACACACACACACACTGACCTAGGCCAACTCAGACTAGCCTTCTCCAAAGGCACCTTATCTACTTGTATTAACTGACCTAGCAGAGAAAATTGATCCCTTGTAAATTCACTATTTTAACTAGGGCTTGCTTGTTGGCACGAGATAAATAAAGAAAGGGTCTGGTACCCATCACCTCTGGCTCAGGTTCACGTCTGACACACCTACTTAAGAGGGAAAGATCTGAGCATCAAAGATCGAAGCCAGACATAAGCTGGAAAGCCGGTTAGAATCCACTCTCCATGGAACCACCAAAAAGTTAGAAGTGGAGCTGTGTGATAGAGCACCAGCCTTGAGCATGAAAACTCAGAGAGACCACTCCCAGAACATGAGTTCAAGCCCACACACAAAAATGGTCCCATCTTGTCGCCCCCAGACTGCCTGAACCTTGAGTGCACTCTCACAGAGTGTAATACAGCACTGGTAGTGGGTAGTGTATCAGAACCTTCAGAATTTGGGTGTTGGAAGCCAGGCCTACTCATTCATGTGCTCTTAACCCACACCAGCCGGAATGCAGAGAGTGACAAAGCAGGCAGCCTGCAGAGCGGACAAGATCTTGCTCTGCCAGGGTGATTGGAGTGGGCTTTTTAGAGGCAGCACTTGAAATGGGGTCTTGCTTAGCAAGAGGATCTGACAGGAAGCACAGAGAGCAAAGATCCTGTAGATAAATTACAACATAGTTGAGCATGTTTATTTCTAGCCAGGGCTGCTGGTGAGAAACTCAATACTGCTGTGCAAGACTATCCCGAGACAGGCCTGAGGGTTCATAGAAGAACAGCTATCCAGGGTTGGGATTGTGTCTTTGCAGTAGTGGGCTTGCCTACCACACAGGAAACCGTGGGTTCGATTCCTCGGTCCCATCATACACAGAAAAAGCCAGAAGTGGCACCATGGCTCAGGTGGAAGAACGCTTTGCCTTGGGCAGAAGAAGCTCCTAGACAGCACCCAGGCCTTGAGGTCAAGCTCCAGGACTGTGAAAATAAAATAGCACTCCGATGGACATTGGTGACAGGTGGTTGGCTATGCCCTGTAGGTCTTAGTAGATCCATCCATGCTTAGTGTCTCCTTCTTTGACAGAGGGGAGCTGGACATTCCTTCTGCCCTGGACACCCCTGGAGGTGGTTATCAGCAACCCTCCCAACATCTTCCACCAGGACATGGAGTAGCTGAGCCCAGAAATCCACAGGTACAGGTTGGATGGGGGGGGGATACAGGGCAGCCCCCAGAAGTCCTAGTGGGTCTGACCTGCCCCAGAGGACCAGTCCATCCAGAGGAGGTGGATGGGAGCTTAGAGAGGGGTAGAGATGTGGAGGGAGCTTTTTAATGCCCATGGCCCCAACCAGAAACCAAACTTCTCTTTGCTTTCTGTGAGGGAGATAGAGGAGTGTCTAGGTGGTAGTGTACAGAAGAGGACTAAATGGAAATTCTAAAGAACGAATCACTGTAAGCCATGTGCTGGTGGCTCACGCTTGTCATCCTGGCTACTCGGGTGGCTGAGATCCAGAGGATCTCGTTTCCCAGCCCAGGCAGGAAATTCCTATGAGAATGTCATCCCCAATCTCCAAACAGAAATGGCGCCATGGCTCAAAAGGTAAAGAACTGGCCTTGAGCAAAAATCATCATCAGGGAGAGTTCCCAAGCCCTGAGTTCAAGCCCCTCAACAACAACAACAACCAAAAAACCCCAGAAAGACACCCCTTGCCTGCAAGTGATGGTGAAGCAATGGGGGGTACTGTGGTTAGGAGACCAGATGCTAGCCTAAGTGTACAGAAATTTCTAAAAACTCTCCCGGTTTGCCCCAGTGTGAAGTCACAGCAGAGTGGGCGTTTCCTTCCCAAGTACTCCAGAGCTCCTGGCCTGTCTTAGGCATGGAGTGGGCTAATGGGAGCAGGGATGGGTGGGTATTGTCAATTATATTCTCTCCATCCATGGAAATATAGTTTTGGATGCTGGTGTCAAAGTCTGAAGTGAAGGGTTGCATGTAGTTTGTAGCCTGACAAGTTGGGTTTCACCTGGCTATAAGAAGGTAACTGAAGCCGGGTGCTGCCAGTGGCTCACAGCGGTCATCCTAGCAACTCAGGAGGCTGAGATCTGAGGCTTGCAGTTCAAAGCCAGCTTGGGTAAGAAAGTCTGTGAGATTTTATCTCCAATGAACCACCAGAAAACCGGAGGTGGTGCTGGAGCTCCAGTGGTAGAGCGCACACTTTCAGCTGAAGATCTGAGGGACTGCTTGCAGGCCCATAGTTCAAACCCCATGACCGACAACCAAAAATAAGGTGGATGAGTTTTCTGCATAGAGTTGTGTACAGTAGGAAATGCCATGATGTGTTATGAGCCATTCCAAACGTGTGAGAGGCTGAGATTTGTCTACAGTTGGTGTGAAGATGGTAGTGCCATCATCTTGGGGTTTGGGATGTTCTGGTGCTCAGGGATTGATAAGGCCTTGGGCTACCCCTGTGTGTGTGTGTGTGTGTGTGTGTGTGTGTGTGTGTGTGTGTGTGTGTGTGTGTGTGTTGTGTTTCCCTCATCTTTCTCTGTCCCATTCCTGGGTGCCTGTCTTTCTCTTCCTGACCTCGGATGATGCCCCTCTTCCATTACAACCTTGCCTTTAGCCCCCTTTCAGGGTCTACAATGAGTCCTAAATTGCCAGAAACCTGCATAGTCCAGCTTTTCATTGGGGCCCAAGTCCGGCTGTCCATATCTTTGGCCACCTCCAGGGGATTCTGTGTCAGCAGGGCCAGCTGGCATAGGTTCTCCCTTACCTCTGGAAGGGTGGGGTTCAGTCATGTGATGTCTTTTCCTTTTCCTCAGCTGGGCCTCTGGCTGCATGTCCCTCCCAGCAGCTGGCAGTGGAGTGGGGGAAGGGTGGTTGCCAGTGGCTCTGACCAACTCCTGTAAATCATAAGTTCATCACTTCTTCTGGCACCATATGAGCACAGGTATTTGCTTATAATACCTCCACATAGTTTAGACGTCAATGCCATGTACTCTTCTGCCAAATATGCAAGGACATCCTTTGTAATTCTCCTTGCATTTTCACTGTTCTTCTCTCTACTCTCCCATGCTAAGTCCTGTGATGATCATGTTGATTTTCTCCCCTGTTACATTCATCATTGCATCTTGGCAAATACTGGTATGCATTACTGTAATTCTGTCCATTCTCCTTGTGCTTTGTCTTGTACCCCTCTCACCGCGGAGGGTCAGAGGTTGGGGATATTTTCTTCACTCTTTAGCTCAGACATCTATCTTTACTTTTTAACAATACATTCATTGAATTCTTTCTGTAAAGTCTAATGTCTTGAAAATGATTACTGCATTTTCATGGCTTTGCTATTTGGCATTAGAGGAGAACATAAGTCAGTAACTATAACTTAGGTAAAAGAAGATTGCAATCATGTCTCCATAGATGTTGTTAATTGGATAATGTTTACTTCAAGGTCTATCTGCCTGCTTCCTTTTCACTGTTTATTTTTCAATGCAGCCTTTTCTTCTGGAAAGTATTTATGGGCCTAGTGAAGATCAACCCTTGCTGTACTTAGTCATTAATTTTATTCCAACATCATTTCACAGATCTTTCTGTTTCTTCAGGGTCTGTATAGTAATTCTTCACATTCTTAGATATGTTTTTAATATCGATGCATCCGATGATAAAGACACATTGCTTAAGTCACCATTTTGTTGATTGAAAAGAAACCATGCTGCAATCTCACTATATCGCAATTTTCTGGTTTTAAATTCTTTTAGATTAGAATTGATGCTGGAGAATGAACATTCTGTGTACAATTTTATATTTTCCTAATTTTTTAGTATACTTTCCAATATTGTATAAAGTTAAAACATTACTACTTACTTAGTTTTAGGATGTCTAAAATGGTTAGAGTAAAAGTTCTATTCATTCACAATTTTAAGACAATATTGTCCATTATGACCAAGTGAGATATTGTAAACAGTTTATTTTTGGTCCTTAATGGTGGTGCTGGGGAATCAAGTTCTTAGCTTCATGTGTCTTAGTCTACTGTGTGCCTCTGACCATGATGTAACCTATTGTTTTATTTTCAATCAACTGGAATAAAGAAAAATTTCCCGAGGAAGGAATTAGCACTTGGGTACTTTCTCCTGTATCTCTCACACACATAATAGTAATATAATTCTACACTGACAGAAAATGGTGTTCTTATACTGTATTTATTAGTAGTAACTTCTTATTTTTTGTAGCCCCACTTTTCACTAAGTCTTGCCCATTTGCTATCTGTCCTTTCCATAAAACTTCCCTAGATCAACTGGAAACCCACTTCTAGTCAGCCTCCTCCTTAAAAAGCTCAACTTTAACTACCCTACCCCCTGGTAGCCCTGCTAAAAACTTTCAAAGGCCTGACTGCAACCAGACTCCTTCCTGATAGCCCTCCTCTGCTTTAGGGAAATCCCTCTTCTACTCCACACCTTCCTGGAATCCCTGCTCTGCACCATCAGAAACCAGGTCACATCAGTATCTCCTTCTATTTCCCACCTTGCTGCAATAGAACCCCGCCTACACCAGGCTCCTCCCTCAAATCCCCACCTCATCCACCAGATGAAGTCTGCCCCTAACTAATCTAGTCCCTCATAGTCGAATTGCTCCCATATCCTAGTACTTCCAAACACCTCCCTTCCCTTTTATACCCCACCCCCACCTAGACTTCTCACTCCAGTGCCCCCCCCGGTTTCATCAGAAACTCTGCCTATAACTAGCCTACTTGTAAGAGGCCTAACCTCTCAAACACAGCCCTTAACCTACCTCTTCCCACAAAGCCCATCATGCTATACCAAAAACCCTTCACCTTCCTATAACTGCCCTTGAAGCCCTGACTTCTTGACCAGAAGCTTCTTACACAGCCCATCTCCTGCCTGGAAAGACAGCCCTGCTCCACCACAAGCCTCTCTATTTCCCACATCTATGCGCTCAATGGCCTGCCTTGCTCTCCAGATAAACCTGCCCCCTATTGGCTCCTCCCTCAGTTCCATATCCTACTCCACCAGATACCCTGCCCACAATTATCCTACCCATTTTTAGCTCTTCCACTCCTTCTCAAAGCACGTCCTCCAACTAGCCCCATGGCTCTAAACCCTGCCCTGCTCCTGAAAAACCCCACTAGAAAACTCCCACCAATCTATGCCATTTCTGGACACCCACATTGCTCCACTGGAAACCACTGTTCCAGTTGGGCTCCTTCTGGAAGCCTAGAAAACCCCCACCACACTCTCCCATCTCTGGACACCCACATTGCTTCACTGGAAACCACTGAACCAGTTTTCCTCCCTCTGGAAGCCTCACTAGACTCAACTGTAAATCCCAGTCCCTCCATAGTCCCTTTTGGAAGGTTGTTTTGCCCTGCTGGATATCCTGTCCATAGTCCATGTCCTGCCTTACAACACTGAAATACCCATCCAACCTTACTCCTCTTTTCGAAGTGGTGACTGGCTACAACAGAAACCCCATCCTAACTAGTTTAGTGCACTGGATCTTATCACTGCTCTCACAAAGCCCTGGTCTTGATAAACGCCTCCATACATTGTGACTACATCCTGCTCTGCTGGAAACCCCACCTCCACCCTAATACACTTCCCGAAGGCCTGCCATTCTCCGTGAGAAACCACACCCCTTACTAGCCTATGTCTTCCTAGTACAACCTTGCCCTCTCAAAGCCACACCCTGAAAAGCCACTCCCTCATAGCTTCTCATTCCTGCTCCAGAATCCCCACCTTCTGTCAACCTCTGGCCTCCCTTCCCTGCCCTGATTTATCAGAAACCTCACCCTACATATCCCACAAGGGCTCACAGTGTTCCACCAGATCCCCTCCTCTAAGTAATCTCTTCCTTTGTAGCCTTGTTCTTCCTTTTCAAAGCCCTGCCCCAAACAGCCTCCTCTCCCATGACCCCACCTTCTTCCAATGAAAACCTGTCCACCTGCCAGACTCCATCCTAAATCCCGCCTTCTCCGTAAGAAACCCCTCCCCTAACAAATCTAGTCCTTCCTGTTCCCTTCCTGATGTCTCAAAGCCCTACACAGACTGGCCTTCACCCTCAATGCCCTGTCCTGTTCCACCTTACAGGCTGTGCCAATATCAACTCCTCCCTTAAACCAGACAGAGCTCCACCAGAAACCCCATACCACCTCTTCCATGAAGGTCTCATCTAGTAACTTTTATTACAAATGTGATTTTGAACATATCTGGGGAGATAAAAGTTCCAGCCTCCAGCTGGGCTCAATCACAGAGAAGGATTTGTGCCTGTCTTTGACTTTTCAGCTAGGCCTGACAATGTAAATTGCTCTTGTGTAAAACTGAATAAAAATCTGGCCAGTTTAATTTTAGGTGAATACCGCCCCCAGCCTTCCTCAAACAGAAGGGATTCAAAAGACCAATTTTTGAAATGCCTTGCTAAATAAGCAAGCCCTGAGAAAATGAAGCTCAACAAAGTTACTTAGATTAAAATAAATACTGTATTAAATTTTTCTTTCAAAATTTTAAAATGTACATATAACTGATTTTGAATTTTTGTGTGCTTAAAAATTTCAGTGTGTTTTGTATGTTTTGTGAACATTTTCATGATAGAAATTGTCAGCATGCTGTAACAATTGGCTGAGTTTAAGTTTGAAGTTACAAAGGTTATGAGATTTGATCATTACTAAAAAATTTTTAAAGCATTTTCACATTGTTTGAAATGGTTTTTTATGGATTCTTTAACTTAAAAAATAGAAAATCTGGTGTTTTAGAATGCATAAGGCTGTTTACACTGTAATCAAGATTTATGGCTTAACAAAAAGGAGGAATTTAGGAGTGAAGGGTGAACAGGCAGAAGTGCAGTTCAGCTGGTCATGCATGGTGGAACAGGCCCTGGGAAGAGTCCACACATGGTGAAAGAGGGTAAGCTGGCAAAAATGCAGTTTAACTAACCCTAACTTCCACAGGAAGGGACAAGTGGCCCATATTTATTCTGCCCCATTACCCTGCAGATAAACACTGGAAACATGATGGTAAAAATGAGTGATGTGAAGATCTGATTAACATTGCTAAAATTACCTCTTGGATCTGTTAAAATTAAAATTAAGAAGGCCTTAAAAAGAGGGTTAAAAAGTTTATTTGTATAATGTGGTTTGCTCTCAATGATATTCTGTCATTGGATATGTTATTTTTAATGCAAAAAGGTGTTAAGTCTAGCTTCTTGGTACAGTGATGGTGATTTTAATTTTTGTATTAAGAAAAAAATGTTATTTGAGCTTAAAAATTTCATGTGTATCTGTTTTAAAACAAGCAGCCAAAAGGAAATGAGCGACACCTAGCCTCGAGAGTTTAAGGGGTTTTTCAAAATGCAACTAAAAACTAAAGTATAGAATATTAAAACAGAGATAAATAGAAGGCTTACAAATTAGGAATGGATTTCTGTATATAAAGTTTAAAAGTAAAATTGTTCTAAACATTTGTGTCAAAGTACAAAAAGGAAAAATTAGAATTACCAAAGTTATTGCTTAATTCCTATTTCAGTTTAGTCTCAGAGGTTTTATTTTTTGTAACAGTTCCCAGCAGATCCACAATAATGAGTGAGGATTCTTGTAAGTTTGTCAGATGTAACTTTGGCTCTTAATAATTTTCAGGTAAGAATATGCTTAAAACCTACTTCTATGTTGACTGCCTTGTTGCTTTTAATTGGAGTAAAATGGCCTTTTATGAGACTCATTGATCTGAAAATTGGTTCGAATCCAGCCTGTGCAGATAAAGGTCTCTGTGAGAATGTCACCTCTACTCAGCCAGCAGAAGTCAGAAAGAGCAAGCAGACCTGCTTTTGGATTCAGTGTGGCAGAGTGCTAGCCTTGAGCTGTAGAGCTGAGGGACAGCACTCAGGCCCCAAGTTCAAGTCCAGCAACCAACTAAGGGAATTGCCAATGAGGCATTGTTCCCAGTGTGGAGAAGACACTCCTTGGACGAAAGTAATGGAGGAGCATCCAGAGACCGTAAGCCAATGCTTAGATGGCAGAAATAATGTAAGATCCTTGAGTCATTTGTGCATGGCCCTTCCAAAATTAGTCAGAGCCAGGAGGTCATGGGAAGATAGTTTGTAAGCATGCCTAATGTCTATGACTGTAAGGGACAGGAACTTGTCAGTCATCTGTGATAGTAGTAAAAAGCTAAGGTTGTAAAATGTGGAGGATAGTTTAAATCCCAACCCCTGTATGTGCCAAAAGCTCTAATTGGCAGTAACTTTTGAGCTGACACCAGCTACATGAAATTCATCTGCTCAGGAAAAGTTTGTAAACCTGAGAGTGTGTTTCTATTGATATCTGTCTGAAGGCCTACATAGGTATCTCAGACATTGTTAGGATTACTAGAGA
Organism: Dipodomys spectabilis; assembly: GCF_019054845.1. NCBI lineage: Eukaryota > Metazoa > Chordata > Mammalia > Rodentia > Heteromyidae > Dipodomys > Dipodomys spectabilis. The sequence goes on along the minus strand of NW_024870891.1, from coordinate 272,691 downwards.
TCACGTTCCTAAGCCATCCATAAAGATCCTTTTGCAAACCAGAAGGCTAAATAAGCTCCACTGCTGTAGCCAGAAAAATGGTCTGTGCATTTGTCAAAAGTTAAAATATTGTTCTTAATGATATCTAACCCTCGTAACCTCTTTGTAAAATAGGCTAAGTTTATAGGTTCCTGGCAAGGTAGGATCAACACTCCTGAGTCAGCTTGAAGAAGTGACAGAAGATGAATCTTTGCCCATCATCCCCTTTTAAGAACAAGGGAAAATATTCACTTTTTTAAAAATGTGGCAAAAATAGACAGAAGGAAAAGGCATGGGTAATAATAGTACAGGCCTGAGCCCTGTATATATATCTGCTTAGAAAATCTTAGCCTTATTAAAAGAACTATTTGTTTAAAAAGTTGTCATCTTGGTAAATTGTCCTGGGCTATTGTATAAATTGTCTTAAAAACTAGTGGGGTCACAGCCTGCCAAGTGTATACAATGTATCCTTACCAGTCTATGTAGGAATTTACAGTGCAGCACGAGGTGTGACAGTCCCTTGGGACCACTGAGAGACCCTGTTGCTGCTGCTGCACATACTAATGGGTAAACTTCAACAACAGCCTGACAGTTACCTCGAGGAAATCTACATCATCACCCAGACCACCTCCACCTTGGTAAAAGTAGACTACACTCCTGCCTGATTCCATCACCTGAAAATGCTTCCCGGTTGAAAGCTGCTACAACTAAGATCTTGTGGGACATTCTCTTGGTAATATGCAGTAACCCTCTATACTCCCACAGTAGATATTGGGAACGAGGATATCACTGGCTTGCCTTAGGCACTTCAGGGTCACAACCTAGTCTGGTTCTGGTATGGTAATAACCTGCTTCCTTCTGGGTGTGTTTTAAAGATAAAGGAGAGATTTTTTTTAATCAATGGAGTTAGTATGAAGAATGAGACCCAGCCCTAATCTTAGCCTTAAAATCTAGCAAGCTTAGGCTGGGAAGGTGGCTCAGTGGTAGAACGCTTGCCTTGCATGCCTCAGGCCCTTGGTTCGATTCCTCAGCACCACATAAGAAAAAAGAAAAAAGCCGGAACTGTCGCTGTGACTCAAGTGGTAGAGCACTAGCCTTGAGCTAAAGAGCTGAGGGACAGTGCCCAGGCCCAGAGTTGAGGCCCCACAACCGGACACTCCCCCAAAAATCTAGCATGCTTTTCATCCCAATGGTGCCTTGAGGCTTTCTGAGATAACTTGGTTCCACAAGTCAAAGGAAAAATGGGCAGTTTTAAACTCTCACCACAAAGAAGCTCAAGGAATTTTAAAGAAGATGAGGGTAGTACAGAAAGCCTTAGGAAAGGAACTGGGGGAAAATTGGTATCCTCTGGATAAGAAAGGATTTAAAAAGTAAGGATTGTCTTAAAATGTTTGTAAAGAAGACAAACCTCAGAAAGTTTAAGTATGTAACAAATGGTATGAGTATGTCTTAAAATTGGAGCTTACGAGTACAGCTGGTATAAAATTAAGTCAGCTGTTATATACAGAGTCAAGATTGCTAGAAGAAAATGTCAGGGCCTTTGGTACTGTTAATTTTGTTACTCACAATCGGACCTTGTAGACTGGTGTCCTTTGTGAAAGAGAGGATCAGCACAGTCCATCTATTAGTTCTGAGATCCCAATACCAAACTGTAAATATAGAAGACTGTGCCAATTAGGGGAACATGATTGGACCATGATGCTTTACAAGAGGAGGGAATGAAGAGCCAAAGTAACTCCAACTTGAGATTAACCCCACCATCTTGTGCTAGGCTGCCCCCAGAGTAACCCCAAGAGAGAGAAAACAAACACAGGTTGCCACCAACCGTGCCCACCCTTAAGAAAGCAGAACAGTTGGCCAAGTATTTGAGGAACAGAACATACCAACAGTTCAGAAAAAGGGCAGTATGTTTAGTGTGGACTCAAACCAATCATGTAACTGCTTGTGTGGAAATTCCCTAAACTTGTTTGTTCAATACTATAAAAACTGTGCTGATTTTGTGCTTGGGGACTCTTACTGTCATCGGTTACCAGTGCGTGGAGGACCAAGCTTGAGCTTGCAAATAAATGACTCTTTTGCTGTTCCCATTGGTCGTAGTTCTCTGATGGTCTTTTGGGGTCCCAAGTCCGTACAAGAGGGCTTGATATAAAATGTCTCTGCCCAGAGATTTGAATGAAGGCATTTATAGTTTAAATGATTTAGGGTAATTATTAACATCTATCACATGCTGAGGTTTTTATTTATACCCCTCTTTCACCCTTTCTTTCTTCCTCCCTTTCTTTCTTTTTTTCTTTTCCTTCCTTCCTTCCTTCCTTCCTTCCTTCCTTCCTTCCTTCCTTCCTTCCTTCCTTCCTTCCTTCCTTCCTTCCTTCCTTCCTTCCTTTCTTTATTTCTTTCTTTCTTACTTTCTTTTAGTTCCTTTCTTTCTCTTTTTCTTTCTTTCTTTCTATCTTTCTTTGTTTCTTTCTTTCCTTCTTTCTTTGGTTCTTTCGTTCCCTTCCTTCCTTCCTTCTGTCCTTCCTTATTTCTTTCTTTCCTTCCTTCCTTCCTTCCTTCCTTCCCTCTCTCCCTCCCTCTTTTCTTCCTTCCTTCTATCTTTCCTTCTTTTGTTCCTTCCTTCCTTCCTTCCTTCCTTCCTTCCTTCCTTCCTTCCTTCCTTCCTTCCTTCCTTCCTTCCTTCACTTCTCTCCTTCTCCTTCTGTGCTTTCTTTTCTTTCTCTTTCTTTCTTTCTTCTCTTTTCTTTCCTCTTTTATGAAATGAGTATGAATTTAGATATTTTGTTTGCTGAGCAGTATTATACCATTAGAACAATCCTTTTTTAATTTAGTTACTTTGCTCATAGATTATCAATTTTGCTGAGGGCTGAATAGAGGCTAAGTTCCTTACTTATGTCTGCCAAGTAACTGGGATCACAAATGTATTCCAACTTGCTAGACTTTAGGATAATATGAGAATCATATTACTTTCCTGGCACACTGGTTCTGAGGTGTGATCCTCTCAAATTCTCCCCCTTTAGTTAGTGATGTGAGCTCCAATAGATGGTCCTCAGTATAGATTATCTAAATGAATGATTGAAGGTAATTTCACTTTAATCTCTTTTTTCGCAGTTCAGGGACTGTTATAATTTTATTTCTATACAATTTTTGTGTATATGTGCACATTACTTTTAAAATGTTGCTTTCCCTCACTTTTTTTTCCTTTTTTATTTTTGTAGGTCATGGGGCTTGAACTCCAGGCTTGGGTGCTGTCCCTAAGTTCTTTAGATCAAGGCTAGCACTTTACACTTGAGCCAAATGCCACCTCCAGTTTTTTGGTGTTTAATTGGAGGCAAGAATGTCACAGATTTCCTGCAAGGGCTAGCTTTGAACTACCATCTGCAATCTCAGCTCTTGCATAGCTAGGATTACCGGATGAACCACTGGCTCCCAGTAAATTTTACTTATTTTAAGTTCTATGATTTAGTTGAGGGATTAGCATGAGTGTGGAGAAAGGAAACTTTCATTTTTGAAAGTATTATCACAGTAGTCAGATATTTTGCTAAGTAAATTTTGCTTCACATTAAAAAACATCTCGACCAGAATTCAGGACTTATTTTGCTGTCTGTCAACTTGTATGTTATCTGGGAAAATAAACTTAATGTCTTCCATGCGTGGTAAAGATCTTTGAATGGTCTGATATGCTGGTTCACATCTATAATCATAGTTAGCAATCAGAAGTAAATAGATCACAATTTGAACATAGCCTAACCAAAAATATAGGCAGTCTCAATCTCAACAAACTAGTGGATGATGTTGAAGCATGTCATTAATCTGAACACCACAAGAGGCTAAGTCTCTGCCCAATATCTCTGTCACTTAGGTAACTGGCTCACTTGGAGGCAGTCACCTCTCCTGATTCAAGAGGAGGGAGGAGTCTCCCCCACCGTCCCTGGGTGGACCTCCAGAATGCAGTGAATGTGCTTGCTTTCCTCCTCCAAATGGCTTGAGATGCCATCCTGCTGAGTGCTCATTATTTGATTCCAGTGACCTGTGGTAGAGGTGTAAGGTAACAGTAAATTAAATTTCTCATTTTCCAATTGAGCTGTTCTTCACAGCCTGTGAGTTCAACTCACAAAGTGTCCATTTTTTGAGTTTTGAGAATACTGAGGTAGGAGAGAGAGGGAGGGTGAGTGAAAGAGAGGAGAGATATATAGAAAAAAAGAGAGGAGAGAGAACAGAAAGAAAGGAAGGCAAGAAAGGCAGGAAGGCAGGAAGGAAGGAAGGAACAAAGGAAGGAAGGAAGGAAGGAAGGAAGGAAGGAAGGAAGGAACAAAGGAAGGAAGGAAGGAAGAAAGGAAGGAAGGAAGGAAGGAAGGAAGGAAGGAAGGAAGGAAGGAAGGAAGGAAGGAAGGATGAAAAGAAGGAAGAAAAGAAGGAAGACAGAAAGAAGGATGGAAGACCGAAAGAAGGATGGAAGGAAAGAAAGAAAGAAAGAAAGAAAGAAAGAAAGAAAGAAAGAAAGAAAGAAAGAAAGAAAGAAAGAAAGAAAGAAAGAAAGAAAGAAAGAAAGAAAGAAAAGAAAGAAAAAAGAAAAAGAAAAGAAAGATAATAATTGAGAATGAATGGTTTGGAGTCAGGAGTTACATGGCAGAGGTGCTACCTGTATTTGGTATTAGGTCTGCCCAAGCCATGCAGACCCTTTGCAGACACTTCCCCTCTTCTTGGCTAAGTTTCCCTACTTTATGTGTTACCTAGGTATCTGGCATGCCTGGAGGCAGACACCTCCCCCTCCTGCTAAATCACAACCTGGTCAGTCTCTGGTCACACTTTCCATTTGACCAGAGGAGATTCCCAGGCCCTGAGGTCACATTCAGTGTGGCCAGAATCCCCCACCAGGCCATATCTCATCCGGTCCTTGGCCTAGATATGTCCTGGCCCAAGGTTGTGTCAACCCCCTTTTTTTCACATGCCTCTCCACCATATATGGCATTTGCAGCAGTTCAGTAAATAAACTACTTTACATGACTGAATACCATGTGGTGTTCTCTTCATTGGCTACCTAATGAAAGTTACCTAATTAATATACCTTACACTTCAGAGTTTCTAGTTATGAATTCATGGATATTTTTCTGACATATGTGAGATCAGTATTAACAAAACATATGTACTAACTCATCATTTAACAGTATAATTCTGCCTGGAATCTTTTTTTTTCAATTTTTCAATTTTGAAAATAATGTACAGAGAAGTTGCAATTACATTTGCAAGATAATGAGTGCATGTCTTATTAAGCATTGGTGCCTCCTCCTTTGTTTCCCCTTTTCATCCCTTACCATCTCCCACTTCCTCCTCCAAAGTTGTAAAGTTCCTTTTTTGACATAATGTGTTGTACATCTCATTGTTGCTATGGATCCACCTGTATCCCTATTTACATAATTTGTTTTTTCCCTTCCTCTCCACGAAGACTACCAACATCTGAATTTTTAATAGCAGCCTAATTAACCTTAAAGTCTATTCTGTTTGCTTTGCTTTGTTTTGTTTTTAGCTTAAAGTAATCAAAGATTTGTTGGGACAATCTGAAAAGATCTCTGCCTTCATATTTTCTAATCACCCTAGGCTACAACATTTGTGATACCAGGTCAGATGAAATACTAGAAAGCATATGCACATCATAAGGTCCATGGCTTTGGGATTTCTCAGATTCTTTTTTAAATGTAATTGTTACTACTGTGTGTAGAGTGAGTTTACCATATCACAATTCATGAATGTGTACATTTGCCTTGTAGACAATGCCATCCTTTCCTGAGCTTTCTCCCAGTTTTTGTTTGTTTTGTTTTTGTTGTTTGTTTTTGTTTTTGTACCTAACCATCAGGTTCAACTCAGGATTGGTTGCTGCACCTGAGTTTTTGTAATCAAGGCTACTCTACCTCTGGAGTCCCAGCTCCCTTTATGGCTTTTTGGTTGTTAATTGGAGAGAAGAGTCACAGATATTCTCACTCCTGCTGTCTTTGAACTGTGATCATTAGCCTCCTGAATAGCTAGGATTATAGGCCTGAGTCCACAGTGTCCAGCTACTAACGTGTTGGTTTCATGCTTCCCTGGTTGTGTTACAATTTTCCTTGACTCTTGGCACTAATACTACATATTTCCTGGCTCAAATCTGAATTGGTGAAAAATGCTTGTATTTTGAGGAAGGCAGGATTAGGAAACTATAGGCCATAGGGACATATAAGCTAAAGAAATCATTTGGAACATGGCAAAAAGACAAGTAAATTTATTGCCAGTTGACTGTGTGTTGTCTTTATTTCTAATTTTGCAATGCCTGTGAATGATGTTAGACACATCCAAATGGCAATTGGGAGAAATAAAGTTTCTGATCCTGTTCTAAAACAAAACAAAAAGCCACCAAAAATATTATGTATTAGTCCAGCAATTTCCTCAAATTAGAGACCAATCTGCCCTAATTTATGAAAAAATGTCCTTTATTCAAGTGCTGCTACTTTATCTAACTACAAATATAATGAAATCTGTAGTAGTCTGTGGAGTTGTATACCACAGTTGTCATTTTAATTTACAAGAAATTCCGACTTTAAAATGTTTATTTTTTTTTTGACAGTTGTGGGCTTTGGACTCAGGGCCTGGGCACTGTCCCTGAGATTCTGTGCTCAAGGTTGTTAGCATTCTACCCATTGAGCCACAGAGTCACTTCTGTTTTATCAGTTGTTAATTGGAGATAAGAGTCTTATGGGGACTTTTCTTCCTGGGCTGGCTTTGAACTGCGATCCTCAGATCTCAGACTCATAACTAGCTGGAATTACAGGCATGAGGGACTGGCACCTGACTTCAAATAGTCATTATTAAAATGAACTACTAGGTGCCTCTGGCTCACATATATAATCCTAGCTATAGTTAGGATTACAGTTATGAGAAACAAACACTAGTTAAGTGTTGTTCATGATGGTTTGTATTGGCATGCTTTAATATTGTTTGTTTCTTATACTACAATGCTCTTATTTTTATTTTCACTTAGATGAGGGTGATAAGTGCTAGCCAATGTTGAACTTTCTTTGGTTGAGATGGAGCCATGTGGACGATCTTTCCTAGAATGGCATGGAAATGAAATCCTCCTGCTCTCAACTCCCCATGGGCCTGGGATGATAGAAATATTCCATCACGCATAGCCAGGGGTTGGGGAGCATTGCAGGTAACTTTACACTGGTCTGGAACTGATGTCCCAAATACCTAGCTTTACAGGCAAAACCATGTTATATTCCATTTCACTTTAAATAGCTTATGTATATACTTAGAGAGTACAATGATAACACACTACATGTTAAATATATAAAATAGCCAATATAATCAGCAGGTTTATCTCCCTAAACATTCAAGCTAATTTATTTTGGTAATCTCCTGACTCTGCTAGCTATTTTGTAATATACCATAAACACGAATACACTGACAATGTGCAGAATATTGGAAGCTGATAGAGAAAGAGACAAGTTAGACTATGTGTGGTAAATATATATTTATCTATTGCTCCTCTGAAGAATATTATCATATATTCACCATGACAATAATTTTCCACAGTGCAGAATTTCCCATTTCATAATCTGCCACTTCATCTTTTTACATCTTTTTACATTTTAAATATGAATGTTTTCCTGTTTATTATAATGTTTTGAAATTATTATATGATGGAATTGAAAATTTGTAGAGTCTACTGAGATTATCTCATTTTGTTTGGATGTGTAATGCTAAATCATTAAGCCCATGGTTTCCTGAAATTTATGCTAACAGACTATATCATTAAATTATATTCTAATTACATCTTATTATTGTATTTTTATATAGGGTTCTACATTTACTGTTTTATGATATAGAATGTTGTGAATCTAGACTGAAACTTACAATCCCGGTGCCTCCAGTAACACTGTTTTATCACCAGGTTATGGAGGCTGATAACTCTAACTAATCAGGAGTTTGAGACCTGAGATTTAGTTCAGACAGTCTGAGCATGAAATTTTATGAGTCTCTCCTCTCCAGCTCACTACAGAAAGCTTACAGTGGAACTTTGGCACAATTGGTACATCACTACCGTCACCAGAAAGAAACTCAGACTTGTCATATAGCCCCTGAATTCAAGACCTAAAACACAGATATGCACAACACACCCTCACACACATACACACACACAACAACACACATGTACACACACAGATTCTCTGGCAAAGTTGTAGATTAAATTCTTATCCAGAGATTGCGCAATAGCACACTCATTTGTGAAGGTTTTTTCCTGATTATTTTGAAGGAGGAGGATAGTTCATGGGACAAAGATGACAAGACTTTAGTGAGGAATTCTTTATAAATGACTATTTTATTAAAAACAAACAGGAGCACAGTTTTTATATTTAAAGCTTACATTCCTTCAACTATAGTATTTCTCTATAATAATCATTGAATTATGAGAAGACAATGCAGCACCTCTTCCCTCCTCCCCTTCCCCTCTGTCATAAAATATGACAAAAGTATCAAAAATACTCTCTTATCTTACAAGAATGTACATCTCTAAAAAGGTCTGAAAATATGTGTAAGGCTTCTTTTTCAATACTTGTATGATTTTCCCACCACTAAGTACTTACCTTTTTTCCAGATGACAGGACCCTGGGGCAAACAAGTTTAGGAACCAAAATCTAACAAAGTCCTAGGATGTAGATGTCAAAAATAGATGCAAGAAGTACATGGCAGGCTGAGAGGGCCCTGAGAGGCAAAATGATTTCTGCTGGATGAGAGGAATAGTGACAAATAAGGCATGGATCTGACCTAGAGGTTGAGAGCATGCTGATTTCCAGACCTAGCTGAGGATGTTGGGATTTGACAATGTTCGCATGTGTATAGAGTGATGTGGGAGGGGAGATTTCATGCTCCAGTATGTCTTTGGGGTGGTCTTATGTGAGCAAGCAGCTTAGATCATTGGGCTTTGAGAGATGACACTCTCTACCTCACAATGGAATAGAATATGGAACTCTGAGCGCCAGGCAACTGTAACTGACAGTTAGCTCAAGCCATGTGGCCTGTAGCTCAGGAACAAGAAAGATGTTCCTGTGTTGTTTTCAAAGTTAAAGAGACTCTGGTCTCAGGCATGAGAGGTGTGAGTGCCTCACTCAATGCTGCAGACATTGGATCAGTGCCAAAACACGAATCCATATTCTCAGACCTTTTTATAAGAAGAAACCAAGGAAATCACAAGGCAACTCAGGCCAGGTATAACTATGACAGGAAACCTATTTAATCTCATCCTAGCCCACATTACAACCTTCTTCTTGTGTGTTTTTATATGTGTATGCAGAGAAAAAATTTACTGTGTACTTTTCAATCCACTCTATTACTCATTTTCAAGTGTACTCCCAATTCCATGTTTCAAAAATCCATTCTTTTTACCACCTCAGTGTTACAATGAGTCAGCCCAAACCCTGAATATGCCTTATAATATAGGGAGCTTGTACTCAGGCTTGTTGGAAATGCTGGTAATGGACCTGGTCCCTGCCTACAAGAAAGGTCATCTTTTCTATGTTGGAAACATCCTTCACCACTATAGAGTAGGAGACAATGGAGCAGTCACTGGATATTGTTTAAAAAGTGAGTGTTCCTCTTTCAAACAGGGCTGATGAGATACCCTGGCAGATTATTGGAATACTAGGTATCTCTCTGAGGCTGTTTCACTGGGGTCTGATCACAGGAGCTTGTCTTGCGCCAAAGAAGTTCACTTCCCAGCTATCTCCTTAGGACTGGGCTGCCAGAACATTTCATTTGCCACAGAAGCTAATGGTGCCTTAGCAGTTTGCTTGCTGAGAGACTAGAATTAAAGGAATGAGCCAGTGGCACCCAACGTCCACCCTCACCTAGGAAACCATTGTCTTGGAGGCCTTTGAAGGAATATAGACAGAAGAAAGAATGCAACTTGAGCTTGAATTCGGGGCCTGAGTGCTGTCCTGTTCGTAGCACTCTATAATTTGATTCCCAGGTCCAGGTCAGGCCTTTAGCTGGTTAATTGAAGTATCTTTAGAATTTCACAAATTAGACTGTGTTCAAACTGTGATCCTCAGATCTCACACTCCTAGTTAGTAGGATTAGAGGCATGAGCCATTGTGCACTTATTTGGACAGATGCATATAAGCATCCTCACAGAATTTCCTTGAAATTGTGTAGACATATCTGCACTTTTTGTCTGTCATGTTTACATTACTCTGTGGACTTATTTTAACCAGTCCCAAGTGTGTCCTGTTAGTTCAGAAAAAGGAGAAGCACAGAGTTATTCTCCTTCTCTCCTCCCACTGGTACAGATCCTTCTACCGTAACTGGGAGGATGATGAACAAGATGAAGAAGAAAGTGGACGTTGGGACAAAGAGAAGTTCTGTCCTTGAAAAATGGGTATCTTTGCGGTTTCTGATTCAAAGTCAACATTCTTCTTTGCACACCAGTTGTGATTTTCACCAGGGGGTTGAGGCTTGGCACTTCAGTGGATAGTAGATTACACATTGTGGATGTGCTTGTTGTTTTGGACTCTCATGGATGACAAGGAGGTCTGTGTATACCAAGTCAGATTCATTGGGGGAAACAAATTTCTCCGCCTATCACAGGGAGAAATTTAGAGTATTGTATTTGAGAAATTGTGAGGAGCATCCTGCTTGCAGGAGTCTCTTCTCACCTCCCAACATGCATGTCCTGCCAGAAAAAAGCAATAGGCTCAGGATGTTGAGGGCGGGCTCTCATTTTCCTTGTCTGATCACAGCATGGTTTGTTCCATCTTTCCTATGTGGATGGACTTCTACCATGATGATTTCTCTGAGTACAAGTACCATGACACCATGAAAGAACTTGCACAGTATGTCAAGCTCAACATGCCCTCTTCAGACTTGCTCTTCTTATCACATATTCTTCTGGAGCAGCTGGAGGAACGCATGATCCTTGAGACCAAGGAAAAGAGGAAGAAGTCCTTGTTTAGATGCCTCAGAGCTGGTGAGTACAGATGGAACCTGGGTCTCTCGGTCTGTGCCTCATTGGCCAAGAGCCCTTAGTACGCACCAACATGGCAAAATGTCCTTTTATTGATATTCTTTGCAAGATAATATCTGTTCTCCTTTTAAAAGAACTTGGAAGTAATCACTCATTAGAAACACCCTACCTTCTCATCAGTGTTCAGTCCAAACTCAAGTTCTACAGCTTTCCTCATTAGATCCTCATGAAATTTAGTCACACCTTAACTTCTATAGTTCTAAGACTCCTGAACCTATTTCCATGTTCAGGTGTGTATCACCGTAGAACAACTCCTGCAGAACTCCAGATAAAGAACCCATCAGTGATGTCATCTATGGTGACTGATAGAGATCAGAAGCCATCACTAATCTCCAGAAAGGATGTGAACATAGAGGACTTTTTTGAATTTGTGGAAAGGCCCAAGCAAGTTTTGAGTCTTGTGGACATCTCACTGGTTCTGAACACCACATGTGATGCAGGTGCACCTGCACATACAACCAAGGAAGAAGATGATCCAGAATGTCTCCCATTGACATTCACAATCCACCTAGATCGGTGCCAAACCAGTCAAAAAGACTCGTCTTGGTGTGCAGGGTAAATGTGTACTAATGGAAAATGACCCCAGTCTATGTTCAGGAAAACCAATAAGAGAGGTCCAAAATCTAGAAGAATGAGAAACTTTCCTCACAGAATACCCAGACCAATCTGTCCTCCTGCAGGGGATCCAATTTCCAATTAAGAAATTAGAATCTGTCTATCCCTGGACTCAGGAAGAAAATCCTGTCTTTAATGAGGAAATAAATCCCTTTGAGGACTCAGAAGCAGAATTTCTGCCTGAAGGCAACTTAGAGGCCAATCTGGATTTAGAGATTCCATTCCCCCTTCCTGGAAAAATCTTTTTTCTAACTTTATTAAAACTTTATTAAAATGTCAATATTTTTGATATATTGTAGATTCATGAATCCTAAATATGTTTCTTTTTAATCCTACAATCTGAAGCATCTTGCATAAGTGTGCTGTTGGGGGAAAAACACAGAGTGACAGGGAGCTGTACAAGAGAGCCTACGGTGTATAAAGGGAACTGTTAAGTGCACAGGGAGCGACAAAGAAGCCAGGCCATACCTGGCTGGGGTAATAAAGTGTCTAGAAAAGGTTTTGGACAGCAGATAAAATGTCCTAGAAAGCTATTCTGTCAATTGGGACAAATGACACAATACTTATAGTGGTATGTGGGACACTCATCCAACAGTGAGTACAAATCTGTATACATTTTCTCTGTGCTTTGTGTAAATATGGAAGAAAAATTTGGCTCCAATAATATAAAAATCTTCTTATGGTTGATATTTGACAAAATATATAGGAAATATGTATACTGGAAAGTAAAAATTGTCATCAATAGAAGAAAGAAGGCTTACATAGATGAAGAAACACAAAATCAGGCAGGAAAATAACACAATTAAATCAGTTGTAAGTAAATACATGTTATATTCTTGATGTTATATATAGTATAATATATGAAATTGAATATGATTTTTCAAACTACAAAGGCATTTAAATTTTTAGTCTTGAGTAATTATTTCACAAAATATTAGTGTAAAATATTTTTGGGGAAACACAGCTATACTTTGATTATAATTATATGATTATATGAATATATATTTGTGTGTTTCTAGAGCTAACACTGATTATAAATAGATGAATAAACATATACATATATTTGTATATATCTGTCTATGAAGTGAATATAATGAAACTGACTACGCTATGTATAAAAATGCAGCTATGAGTTGAGTAAAAGAGACTCAGGCCTGTAATCCTAGTGATGTGGGAAGCTGGGTTCTGAGGTTTACCCCCAAGGCTTTAGGTTTTCAGAGGAGGCCTGTACCCTTCAGTGTAGCAAAGAAACACATATGCAGTGGAATCACACTCCCCAAACCCAGAGGAAAGTCAGTAGAAATCAGGACAAGCCTCTTATGACACTCTACTCAGTTTCTGTACCAACATGGCCATCTGTAGAACCTCAGATAGAAAGTAGACATTTCCTCCAAAAGGGTCTAAAAAGAGCCTTCTGAACTATAATCTCTGACTATACTGAATTAAATCTTATTTCCCTTACCAAGCTGCAAACACAAAGAAATATGGCAAGGGCTCAAGAGAGATGGAAATAGACGTACAAATACATAAAATTATATACTCTGTTTCAGTTATTCAATGACAAATCACCAAAGCATGTCTTGAATTTTTCTTTTTTTTTAAAGGAAATGGAAACATACTCTGAGTGTATCAGGAACTGGATGACAGTTTTGTTGTTGAATTGTTGAATGCACTCCTGGGCAAAGGAGACACATATATGGAAGACATTATGTTGGGGTGAATGTCCTCACACAGCTTCACAAAATAATGGCTATAACTTCTATGATGTCACAGCCACCGTTGCCACAGCAACAAATAGGTGTCAGGCACTGGTTTTGCCCTGAAGTGGACTCATCAACACCAACAGGCACAAAGAATGAGAGGGAATGACTACTAGTCACCAGACTTCAGCTTGAAGAGCTGTCCTGACCAGAAGCTAGGATAAATCGAGCTGGGGAAGGTGGATCTCCATGTAAGACACCTGAACACTAAGGATTAAGCACTATTATAGGTATTGGAGAAACAGAAGTGAATGTGGCTCCCTCCTTACCAATTTCATGCTGAAACGAAAACCAGAAATCATAATTATAATTCCTATAAATCAGAGACATGACATTGGTGATTTTGTAGCAACAACTTCACAGTGAGTATGGGAGGAGACAACCCTGAACAAGAGATAGTTGATATGGGAGCCATCATCCAGGCAATTATCTAGGAGCAGGTACTCCAGGCACTAAGAACAGCAAGTACATCCCCCATTGATGGGGATGGACCTGACTTCCTTCAGAAAAGGAAAACAGCACTGACATACTTGCTTGTGAAATAAGAATGGAAATGTACAATGAAGAAAAAAGAGGTCAGAAATGAAGATAAGAATTAATTAGATAGATATGGGATACTGTGGATTACAAGAAGAAAAGTTCTGATATTAGTATAAAACTGACATGAGTTTTAAGGAAACCCAAAGAGGAAATTTGTTAAGACATGTCCAATTAAACACCAAAAGTATGGTATAAAGTTGTGGTTCAACTGGAAGATCACTAGCCTTGAGGAAAAAACTAAGAAACAGCACCCAGGCCTTAGGTCCAAATTCCAGGACATCAAAAACAAAGAAGCCAACAAATAAAATTTGGTGCTCAGTCATTCATCACTTAGCATTCTAGTTCAATGTATTTGGTATGAGTCTTAGAAATTATATCCTTAGCAAATGCTCTGCCCGGATATTTTGCTTCATTACCAACTTTCAAACCCCTGGCAGCGCCAATGTCTCCTCCCAGTTAGCATAGCAGTCAACCATTGGAAATTTGAAGATATACTTTATTAATCATAAGAATTCTTATCATCTTTCCACATACATCAAATGAGTAGTCGCCACATTTCACTATTCTGAATGTTTATAATCCTCCTTTGAGTTAATAAGCATTAAAGCTTAAAAATTCTAGAGTGGTTATCAAATTAATTCAATAGTCATCATTCTTCCACCCAATCTTGTAACATATGTTTATAAAAGGAGAGATTATTTGAAAGTGTGTACATGATACCTTCTATCTCTAATAATCTCAAGAAATAGGGTTTTACAGAAACATCCTGATTGTTTTGCCAAAGGAAAGGATAAGAGATTTAAAAAAGAGACCTAACATCTCACAAGGAAAATGCTATTGGCTTTAGAACAATTTCATTTTCTAGAACTGTGGAAATCAGTTTCAGAAATGCCAGAGGCAAAGGGTATTATTCAAATCACATTATCATGAGGTACAAGCAGTCTGTCTAGATCAACCTTCCAGGAAAAAAATTCAATGAATGAAAAGCAATGCTTCTAAAACAAGCCGGGTGTTGGTGGTTCATGCTTGTTATCCTAGCTACTTAGAAGTTTATGATGAATGGATCCCAAGTCAAAGCCTGGCCAGTAAAATCCTCCCTGTCTGCAACCAGCAGACAGTAAATATTAGCTCTATTCCTGAAGCCCAGATGGACGGCCTCTGACAACAGACACCCAGACACACAATAACACCCCTATTTGAAATATTATCAAATACATTCACGTAATATCTCCTGCTTGGGAGATAATGTTTAAAAGATGTATCAAAGACAGCTCAAAAAGGCATTTAAAAATTGATATTGGAAATATGTACTCACTGACTGAAATGTAAGTTACTGCCAGAATGGAGTTAGAGGCCCATTTGGTAACTTATCCACTCAACCATCTTTCCTCACATCCTGTCAGCCTGAACAGTGAGACTTTTGAATGCAAGGAATGTGTGTGAGCATATAGCTTGTAAAAGTAATAATCAAAAGCTAGGCATTGGAAGCTCAGGCCTGTAAAACTAGGTACTCAGAACTCTGAGATATGAGGAACTCAGTTCAAAGCCAACTGAGCAAAAAAGACACTTACCTCCATTTAAACAGTAAATAAAGAAAGCTGAGCTGTGCTTCAAATGGTAGAGCATATAAAAGCTAAGCAACAGTACCTAGGTCCTGAATTCAACTCCAGTACTGCCTCTCATACACAAAATAATCATGATTACACCACAGTATATGCACATGTTGACAAGGGATGTAGATGAATGGGATGATGACATCAGTTACCTCACCTTTAGTCTCAAGTTTTCTGTACAGCGTAGCCCAGTCGGTGAAAAGCCATAGGTGAAATCTTTCCTTAAAATCAGCGGATACATCCTCACTTCCCTCTGCACATTTATATTATGTATACACACCTATAAGGGCTAAATTTTATAACTAATTTTCTTTTTTTATTGTGAAAATACTGTACAGCGAAATGCATAATCTTACACACATGCTTCAGAATTATGTGCCCTTGTTTATGTTTCATAGGGAGCACAATATATTCAGCCTCTGGATCATTGTTGTAATCTTAGCTGTTCACAAGGATGGAATCTGAGGATCACAGTTTGATGCCAACCCAAGCTAATAAATCCTCAAATTCTTATCTTCAATTAACTAGAAAAAGCCAGATATGTATTTTAATGTTTTTGTTTCATTCATGCATGTGTTTCTAACGCATTTATAATATTATTTCTTTGTTGCTTTGTATGTCCCTCCCCCACAGTGTAACCCCCGCTTTCACTGTATTTGATGTCAGTATAACATGTGGAGGAGACGGGGACAAACAAGTCGTTTAAGGATTCAGGTGGACCTGTTGCAACAATGAGAAGTACAAAATGTCATGTCAAAACCAGCTTTACAATGTCGGTGGGGGGGAGGGAGGGGGGGTATGATTGGGTGGGGGGGAGGGGGGAGGCTGGGAAGGGAGGTGAAGGGTAAACAAAGGAGGAGGCTGCAATGCTTGGTAAGAAATGTATGCATTTTCCTGCCCATGTAATTGTAACTCCTCTGTACAGTATGTTTTCAAATAAAATAAAATAAAATAAAATAAAAAGCCAGAAGTGGGGATATGGTTCGAGGGGCACAGTGACAGTATTGAGAAAGGAATCTAAGCAAGAGCTCCAGACCCTCAGTTCAAGCCTGAATATTGGCCCACTAGTACTTCATACGCCAACCTCCCCCCAAACACTAAACCAAAAATATGTCAAAATATTTTGTAACTCGTGAAGCAAAATCCAATGAGACAACATAGTTGCTAGTTTGTTAAAGAGTTGGCGGGGAAACCCCAAATTAAACATGTGTTCAAATAACATAATGAACAAGCAACCAAGTAAAATTTCCCAGTAAAGAAACTTCCTTAGTATTCACTGGGACCCCTGACAAAGACACATTTTTCTATGCTTTTTGAAAATTAGTGTTTTTTTTCTTTCAGTAAGGTAAATAGTATAAATCTTTACTGTAACTTATAGGAGTAATTGGAAGCTCCAAGGGAAATGAATGTACAACAAAAAGCATACAATATTACAATTTTCTATGCCTCGGTTGACACACTAGAAAGTTGTTATACTGTGGCCTCTCGGAAAGAGAAGGGGGATGCTCAGCATCACTGGTCATAAAAGAAATGCAAATCAAAACAAAAATCACATTTAGTTCCCACTCACCCCAGTTAGAATGTCCATTATCAAGAAAACAAATAACAGATGCTGGGGTGGATATGCCTAAATGAGAACCCTACTACACTGATGGCAGGAATGTAAGCTGGATCAACCACTCTGGAAGGCAGTATGGAGGTTCCTCAAAAGACTAAATATAGAACTCCCTTAAGATCCAGCAATCCCACTCCTCACAGTTATCCAAATGATCTCAAACTTGGGGGCAATAAGCTACCAGAACAACTATGTTCATTGCAGTATTGTTTACCATAGCTAAGATATGGAGCCAACCCAGTTGCCCCTCAATAGATGAATGGATCAAGAAAATATGGTATATTTACAGAATGGAATTTTATGCTTCTATCAGAAAGAGTGGCATCGTCCCTTTTGTAAGAAAATGAAAAGACTGGAAGAAATCATACTAAATTAATCAAGCCAGGCCCAAAGAAACATGAGCTCTATGATTTCCCTCACTTGCAACGATTAGCATTAGCCTATTACTCCTGAAAGTGGATCATAGTAGCGCAGGAGTTATGAATACATACATGACCATACAAAATGATGCTAATTGAAATGAATGCCAATATATAGAAACGGCAGGTCTTCTTTTGTTTAGTTGTCAAGCGTGGTGTAACCAATGTACTACAGATAGTTCATTCTTCTTACTTTATGTTATTTTTCTTCTCCTATTGGTTTTATCCATGGCAATTCCCATCTGTGATTGTGGTACCCTGCATTCTGTATATTCATTTATCTGATTGGGGGAAGGGAAGTGAAGTAACAAAATGCTGAAATAAGTATAAATGGTGATGCATTGCAACAATGATACTCACAGGACATTGTGGGGGGAATTAACTTTACAACGCAGGGGGGGATTGGAGGGAAGGAACAGAGGGAGATAAACACTGGAGTGGGTAACAATGTTCAATGAGAAATGTAACTTACTCATGTAAATGTAACCCCTCTATATAGCATCTTTATAATAAAATAGATTTTTAAAAATATAAAAATTATTTTTTTCATAAAATCTCAAGCTGATACCAACAGAACTTCTGAGTTCGTGTCAAAGAGATTTTCAGGACTTTCAACAAGCTAGTCCTAAATACATATAACCACAATTAAGAGATAATGAGAAAAGTAGTGCTTTTTATTTTGTTAGATGAATAAAGGAAAATTTGTTTTTGTTTCTGTTAACATCGAATATGTGTTTGTTATCTGCATTGTTCCCAAGTCAGACTAATCTCTTGTCCTTAACTTTCTTTGGTATATATAACTTGGACATGTAATCTGAGATATAAGAAGTTCTTTTTTCAATTTGGAGGCACTCTTCCCTGGTCAAGAAGTTAGACTGGAAGAGCCTTCACACTTGCTGTGGTTTCTCTCGCACAGCTTACTGAGGAACTTAGGAGTTTGAGAAAATGACTGCTAATTAAGTGCCTCTAAGTAATAAGAATTATTGGTAGAAACTGAAAACATATTTGGGTAATAAATAGACTAGAAAAAGGTTAAGTTTGCTATTTTATATCACTGCATTTCTTTTTGTCTAAGTATAGAAGCCAGACTTACACTAAGGTCCTAGAAGAAGCAAAATGGCTTATAGAGCTCAGATCATTTCCTTCCACAGAAGATGACAGCAGCAGAAGATATACAGGTCCACAAGTGGCACAAGGAAGTGAGAGTTTGATTTCTCCTTAAATTTTAGGGTCGAATGTTCAATAAGGAACCCTATGGACTGATGACAGCTTAAGGAGGTATCATTTCCTGTGTTGTTCCATCTTAGGAAGCTTTCACCAGTCTCCCATCACACTGTAGGTGCCATGCCTGACTGGTGACCTTAACTGTGTCCTGAGAAGGTCCAGCAAGGCTCTGTAATGTTCACTGGAGAGTCAGGATTACACTCTAACAGGACATACAGGAATGTGGTAATAAGGTCTGAGTCAAGGTTTTGTCAGATCTAGATGATTAGTAACAGTCACTACTGTCTTCTGGCTAAGAATGTGGATATATTATCAGGGTCCTGCACACAAATTTATCACAAGTGTTAGTTTGCACCATTAACTTATGAAAGACAAAAAAAGGTCATTAATGCCCTCTGACAAATTCTCATTAATATTTACTAGGTTAAAAGCTATATAAAATCAAGTTCATCGTGAGGAAAAAACCCAGACAAAAACCAAAACTCTTTTTCTGTACATATCATATGTGACAAAGTATTAAAAGTTAATGAAGCTGGGAAAGTTAAATGGATTTCTTTTTTACTATGGTTGAAACTGTCTTTTACATTTCAACTAATTAACAAAAAGAAGGTAGGCCAATCATGGCCAGTGGCTCACATTGTAACTCTAGCTATTTGTGAAGATGAGATCTGAGGAAAGTGGATTATAGCTAGACCAGGTTAGAAAAATCTGTGAAATTTTGATCTCCAATTAACCATTCAAAATCAAGAAGTGAAGGTTGGTTCAAGTCATAGATGGCTACCCTTGAGTTAAAAAAACTAAAAGTCAGCTCCCTGAGTTCAAGCTCCATTATACACACACACACACACACCTATTTTATCTCAAAAATAGCCAGTGACCAGGAAACAGAAACAAGATGATATTTTTCTTTGTTTTCTTTCATTTTTGTCATGTTTCTTCATTTATCTATCTTTGAGAAGTGAAAGGGGTCATATTAAAAGTGAGACAAATGATGAACATGTTCAACAGTGATATTCAATTGGTACTATATTGAAAATGACCTATGCAACTTGTTTGTGGGGGAAAGATGGGAAAATGAAGAGATGAAGGGAAAGGGTAATATTATCCAAAAAGAAATGCACTCAGGGAAGTAGTGTCATTCTTTAGCAATAGATCTCAGAGACAGTGCTCAGGCCCTTGATTCAAGCCTGATTACTGACTGAAACAAAAACAAATACAAAAGAAATGTAGTCATTACCACACGTATGTAACTATCCCTTCTACAGCAAAATAATGATAAGAAGAAGAAGAAGAAGAAGGAGGAGGAGGAGGAGGAGGAGGAGGAGGAGGAGGGGAAGGAGGAGGAGGAGGAGGGGAAGAAGGAGAAGGAGCAGGAGGAGGAGGAGGAGGAGGAAGAGGAGGAGGAGGAGGAGGAGGAGGAAGAGGAGGAGGAGGAGGAGGAGGAGGAGGAGGAGGAGGAGGAGGAGGAGGAAGTGGAGGAGGAGGAGGAGGAGGAGGAAGTTAATAAAACCAAACCAGTGAGAGAGAAAAATTGAGAGAGCAAGGGAAGGGGTGATATTTCAAAAAAGAAATATATCCATACCTGACTTATATGACTATAAACTCTGTGTAGCTCATATTTGTAATAATAATACAAAGAAAAAACAGAAATATAGTGCTGGAGGCTAATTCAAATGGAAGATCTGACTAATATGTATGTGATACCAAGTTCAAAACCCATGATCAATTTCGCCTTCAAAAATGGCTCTTCTCATCATGTGTGCTTTTCCTAGCTTATGAGAAGGGGTGCAAACAGTTAAAGAGAGAGAAAAATAAGCTGTCAGGCACAGAACTGTGCTTTTAAGGAGCAGTACTTGCTAGAACACGTGTTGACTAGAACAGATGATGACTCCATGTTTTCTGAAATAAAGAGACCTAGTTTAACTTGAATACAGGCTCCACTGTATATGAGATAAGGACTCAAAATTAACTAAAATCTCTGGAGCTCAAAGTCTTAGTAGTTAAAATGAGCATAACAATACATATCTCACATTATGAGATCTGGATGTTATCAAATCTGGAGTGGGTTTTATCTTATGTGTGTGTGAAACACTCAAACACTGCTGGAAGAAGTATAAACTGGCATGATGTTTACTAAATTACTTAACAGTAATACAGCAACTATACCGACTCCTGCCTGTTATCTTACAAAGAGGCTGAGAAAAGAGGATCAAGGTTCTAAGGCAGAACAGGAAAATGGGTCAGACTCATCTCCATTGACCTCTAAAAGAGCTTGAGGTGGAGATTGGTTCAAGTTGTAGAGTGCTAGACTTGAGCAAAAATCTCAGGAACAGTGCCCAGGCCCTGAGTTCAAGCCCTAGGACCAGCAGAAGTGCCCGTGCGTGTGTGTGCACACGCGCGCGCACACACACACACACACACACACACACACACACACACACACACCACAAACACACATACACAAACACACACACAATTTTGTATGTTCCTATCACCCCACTTAACAATACTTTCCCATTTCCAAGCTCACCAGTTGTTGTTGTTTTGTTTTGTTTTAAAAGGGACTTGCTGTGTAGCTCAGGCTGCTCTTATGCTTACAATCCTTCTGGGTGCTGTGATTACAGGCATGTGTACCATAATTGGCTTCACTCAGTAACTCTATCTATAACATTTTTTGCAAGAAATTCATTCATACTCATGAAGATATGTGGCTTAAAGCTGTTCATATTAATATTCTACTATACAAATATAAATAATATAGCTGGACATGGTACTATATTAACACATGGTAATGCAGACAGAATTAGGAGTTGAGGAAAGCCAGATTTACACTGCAGAACCTTGTCTCCAAGGAAAGAAATTCTATAAATATAAATCTACTCTGAGACATACAATATGCTAAATTAATATAATGGAACATATAGATTATTGTTAATGGAAATAAAATCTTGGCAGAAATTTTAAATACATACATATGTATATATATTTAAATTTGAAGAAATAAAATTTCAAGTGGTATTATCTGCATTTTTCAGTCTGTCACCTACCTATTTACTCACACATTGATTTCTGTTTAGTCTTCACAAAATACTGTTCTCTCACATAAGTACAAAAAAACTGCATAACAAAAAGTACAAAAAAAGTGCATTATCATAAATGCAAGTGTAGTTTATTCCCTACCATGATAATTTGGAGAAAACATGCATTAAGCTAATGGCATTGAATACTGCTCAAGAAGGGGACTCAAAGAGAATGTAGATTATGTGTTTGTGTGTGTGTGTGTGTGTGTGTGTGTGTGTGTGTGTGTGTTCCATGAGTAAATAATGGAGTCAGAAGTGAACTAATATTCCTGTTTAGTCTTTTTGCTCAAAGCTGACACTCTACCATGAGAGCCACATCTCCACTTCTGGATTTTGGTTTCTCAATTGGAGAAATATCTCAGATTCTTCTGCATAGGCTGTTTTAAACCAGGATCCTCCGATTTTTACCTCTAAAGTAGCCAGGTTTTAAAATATGAGCCATAGGTGGACAGCAACTACATTAATATTTTTGCATGTTTGAATGAATTTTAGAGTAAGACATATATGTTACTTTTGAGAATTGAGAATGTAGGACAATAGTAATTAATATTTAAGAGATCATAAAGCAAACAAACCTGAAAATAGAATTTAGCTGAGAATAATATGGAATAAATCAAAATTACCCATGACAGTTTTCAGTCTGTGCACAGAAATGATTGCATTGTTGGAGCCCAAGGCCATCAGATAGCTAAGCTCCAGCTGGCTTCTATGCTCATGAGGCCAGCTAGTGCTATTCACAAGAATGTGATGTTGTTGGATGGCAGGGATCAGCTTCAAGTTCAGAACCTGAAATATTTCTATTGATCTAGAAGTGGAAACACAGCAGGACAAGAATGTGATTAGAAGTGCTGAATGCAAAAACCATAGACTCCAAGGAAGACAGAATAACTCTTTCTATATCTGAAAGAGTATTCTCTCACAAAGAATCCTGAGCCGAATATGGTGGTCAATGTGTGTAATCTCTGAACTTGAGAGGATGATTTAGAAGTTAGCTTGAGACCAGCCTATGTTTTAGGCCAACAGAAGGACACATAGTAAAATGCTATCTTAAAACAACAACAACATTGTAAAGCTGGTTTTGACATGACATTTTGTACTTCTCATTGTTGCAACAGGTCCACCTGAATCCTTAAACGACTTGGGAGGGGGGGTATGATTGGGTGGGGGGGAGGGGGGAGGTTGGGAAGGGAGGTGAAGGGTAAAAAAGGAGGAGGCTGCAATGCTTGGTAAGAAATGTATGCATTATCCTGCCCATGTAATTGTAACCCCTCTGTACAGTATGTTCTCAAATAAATTAAAATTAAATTAAAAACAACAACAACAACAGTCCCAATAGCTGGGAATATGGTTAGTTGTAGAGTGCTGGCCTCGCATGCATGAAGCACTTGATTTGATTACTCAGTATGATATAAGCAGAAAAATTGGAATTGGTAATGTGGCTCAATTGGTAGAGTGCTAGTCTGGATCAAAGAAGCTCAGGGATAGGGCCCAGGCCCTAATTTCAAGCCCCAGTCTGGCAAAATTTAGCAACAACAGCAACAACCAAATGCAAAGTGCTGTTTGTTGAAATAAATATGTTGAAGAATTGTTGATGCTCACTAGAAAATTGTGCTGTCGCCATTCATAATGAACTTTGTTAGAAAAAGTAAAATAAATTAATGAAATATTATCTGGCATTAGACAGGACATAGTGAGATCTAAAAATGATAGCTGCCTATGGTGACTTGACCCAACTAACATTACAGATACACTTTCTAGATTGTAATTTTTAAGGATACAATCGTGGGTTTTTTCTTTTTCAAAATAATTATACTGCCGGGGGCCAGTGGCTCACCCCTGTAATCTCAACCCTCTGAGTAGCTAGGATTATAAGCATGCACCCCTGGCAACTGGCTAAAATAATTGCTTACCTGAGACAGAAGCCAGTTAGTATTAATTGTCAATCATGTTTAACTTTGTAAAATAAACTTTACTGAAAAGCCTTACAGTAGAAATAAGGAATAAAATGTGTCTGTTTGTTAAAAAGTTCTTACTAAAAGCTACATATTTTCCTTGATTTTTTTCTTTCAAAATTGTGTTTTCCAGAATCATACCTTATCTTCCCTTGCTGTTTCTTTCATTTATTTCATACAGGCCCACAGCTTCTTCAACTATCATTTATGTGAAGAGCTTACACATATCTATTTTCAGTCCAAATTCCTTGTATGCATCTATCATACACATATTCAACTGCCATAAAAACTTGTGAAATAATAATCACCCCTTTCCATTACTGGATATTAATGTGTGAGTAAAATTTAGGAAAACAAAGAATAACATCAATAAATATAACTAGATTTTAATAGTAAGGTTAAACATAAATTCAATATTGATTATTTTCTGAGCAATTTAATAAAAACCTCAAGGAAAAGAAATCAACTATTTTGAGTGCTGATATTGTGGTTTAAACTAAGGATCTTAACTTCTCACTTAAGCTTTTTCCCTAGTGGGTGGTGCTATATACATGAACCGCAGCTCCTCTTCCAACTTTATTTTGGGGATTATATAGAGATAAGAATCTCATGGAATAAAAATTCAGCTGTGTCCCTATCTTGGGGTTCATTTCAATTAACATCATCTTTAATGGTCATATGGTACCATGTACTAGTTATTACAAGTAAAGGAAACTATGGGACCTATATTTATTTGGGCATGGAATATTTCACTTAATATAATTTTTTTCACATCTTTCCATTTCCTTACAAGTGGGAGATGTCATTTTTCTGATAGAGGCATAGAATTCCATTATATATATACACCCACACACGCATATATATACATATACATATACACACACATATATATATATACATATATGCATATATATATATATATATATATATATATATATATATATATATCACATTTTCTCTTTTTTATTGGGCAAATACCATACAGAGGGTTTGCAATTACATGGGCTATGTAATGAGTACATTTCTTATCAAGAATTTTTGCCTTCTCCTTTGTTTCCCCTTCCCATCACTTTGCATTCCCCCCCACCCCTCGTCCCCCCACCCCAAGCCACAGTAGTAATGTTAGTTTTTCAACATAATATCTTAAACATCTCATTGTTGCAATGGGTCCACCTATATCCCTATTTAAACAATTTGGTTTTCCCTTCCCCTCCACAAATTATACCACCATAAAATACAGTGAAAACAGGGGTTATACTGTGGGGGAGGGCCATACAAAGCAACAAAAAAATCATCTTATAAATATGTTAGAAACAAGCAAAAGAAAGAAAAAAAAAGTTTGAAGCCTTATCTTGGGGTTCATTTTGCCTCACATCAACTTACCTGACCTTTTCTACTTGTCTCAGACATATACTAGTTATTGCAAATAAGGGAAACCCTGGGACATAAGTTTCTTGGGGCCTGGTTTATTTCACTTAATATAATTTTTCCAAGACTTTCCATTTCATAACAAATGGAGCTATGTCATTCTTTCTGATGAGGCATAGGAAGGGGCACCTGGGTTGGTTCCATATCTTAGCTATAACTGCCAAGACAGCCATCTACCATCTCAACAAATGAGCTAGCCATCGTGATTTACATCTGAAATCCTAGCTAATTATGTGGGAGGCATAGGTAATAAAGTCTCAGTCAATCTAAGATCACATCTGTGCAAAAAGTGCAAGACCTCAAGCAAATTATATGGACTAGAAGTATGGCAATATTGGTTGAGCTGCTTGGTGCTATACAACAAAAGTCCTGTCTAGCAAGCAGAGAACTCCTAGATAGAACCCTAGTAATACTCCTTTCTTCCACCAAAAAGCCTAAATAAGTTTGTCCTATTTGAACATCTAATTTCAAGGCCACTGACAGATCAGAGATGGTGACCTTCTCTTTAAAACCTAACTTTCACCCTAATGATAATCCAATTCTAATGTTTAAGGAAGATACTCTAGTTTTTAATCATTCTAATGAATATTCCAGTTTTCACTCTGGAAATGAGTTTCAGTTTGCTCTAATTCCCACAAATTTTCTGACTCTACCACTAAAGTTATCTTGTTCCCTAACATGAGCCATTATATTACTTGTCCTCAAGTTCTCTTATCAGGAAAAATACTGTAGTTTCCATTGATTCTACCTTTACCTGAACCACTGTATCTGAAAAGTTTCAGATTTACTTACCATCTGGTCCATTACTTACCGCTAACTCTCAACCTAAACCTGGCTGGAAAACTCTCATTAATCACTACAAGAATGATCACTGAGAAATACATATAATGATAATGTCTTAGTTATTATTCAGCCTCACATATTTGCTTCTACTTGTTAGTGAACACAATTTCATACTAAAAGCTTTCTTATTCGTAACAGTAAATAAATCAGAAGAAAATACTGATCCTAATCTTAATCCAAATTATATGGCAATGCTAACACTAACACAAGTACACTAGTTTTCACTCACCCTTCCAAACATAAGTTTCAATTTTTTCCAATATCTTAGTCATTTTCTAACACTAAACTTAATCTTTCTTAACTGGAACATTGAGAATAACCATCAGCCTAATTGTAAGAAGATTCATATATTAATAGCAATACTCTAGTATATATTCATTCTAATTCTTACCAGGCATATATTAAAATTTACCTTCAATTTGACCCTCATTTTTTTTCTCCTTTACTCTAAGCCTAACCATGGCTGGAATCCTAACCATAACCTTGACAGTACTCGTATCCCAATTCTAAAATGTATGAAAAATGCTCGTTTTGTGCAAGCCTAACTGAAATTCCACTGGTAATTCTTGAAATAAATTGCAGGTTTTCTGTAAACCCTACAGATTTTTTCACTCTTAACTCTGAATGTATTTTGTTCCATAATAGGAATCATTATACTCATTGATCTCAAACCCTCATATTGTGAAATGCATTGTACTTCCATTATCCCAGCTTTTCCTAAATTCCTAGAACCTAAAAAGTTTCAGCTTTACTTAGTATTTAACATTTCTTTTTTTTTTCTTTTTGTCGGTCGTGGGGCTTGCACTCTGGGCCAGGGCATGATCCCTGAGTTCTTTACCTCATAGCACCGCTTTTGTGTTTTATGGTGGTTAATTTGAGATAAAAATCTCATGGACGGTTTTGCCATTTTTTAAGTTCTGTGTTGATTTCCTTTTTCAAGATTTTAAAGTTTTCATCATAGAGGTCCTTCTCTTCTTTAGTTTAGTTAATTCCTAGGTATTTTATTTTTTGTGGGGCTATTACAAATGGAGTTGCTTTCCTAATTTCAGCCACACTTTTCTCATTGTTGGCATACAGAAAAGCCATTGATTTTTGGGGGTTAATTTTATAACCTGCTACTTTGCCAAAGTTTTGAATCAGTTTGAGTAATTTGGGAGTGGAGTCTATGGGATTCTTTAAATACAAGATCATGTCATCTGCAAAGAGGGAGAGCTTTATTTCTTCTTTCCCTATTTGGATCCCCTTTATGTCTGCATCTTGTCTTATTGCTGTAGCTAGGCATTCTAATACTAGATTCAAGAGGAGTGGAGAGAGTGGGCATCCTTGTCTTGTTCCTGAGTTAAGAGGAAATGGCTTTAGTTTTTCACCATTGAGTATAATGCTGGCTGTAGGTTTGTCATATACAGCCTTTATTGTATTGAGGAATGTTCCATGGATTCCTAATTTTTCCAAAACCTTCATCATGAAAGGGTGTTGGATCTTGTCGAATGCTTTTTCTGCATCTATTGAGATAAGCAAATCTCATGGACTTTCCTGCCTGGGCTACCTTTGAACTGTGATCCTCAAAAACAGCTTCCTGAGTAACTAGGATAATAGGCGTGAGCCACTAGTTTAACCCATTTCTTTACTCTATCCTCAACCCCGGTTAACCAGAAACCTAATCCAAATCACATTCTGATTTAACACCAAATGGCTAATGTAAGGAAAATTGTCTAGATTCTATTCAATCGCACATTTTTTTTGGCTTCTATTTCTTATTGGAAAACTAAAATTTACCGTAAAGCTTATCCTTCCCTAACCCTAATGGGAACAAAAAAGTATCTCTCACTTTAAACCAAATTATATCTGAATGTTTAAAGTAACACAGACTGGTTTTCATTCATTCTTGCCATTCATTCTTCTTAAAATATGTGGCAGTTTTACACAATGTCTTACATGTTTTTCTGATCCTAACCCAGCTCTAACTGGCACACATTTCCTAATCCTAAGCCTAGATGTAACCAAATCATCATGTTAATAGCAAGCCACTTTTTCATATTTATCCTAACTCTTGCTCAGCCTGTAGGTCTAAATTTTACTTGCATTTTGAATATATTTTTAAGTGTTTTTCTATTTCCAGTCAGGTTTTATTGTTCATTATTTTAAAAAATTTTTATTTTGTTGAAAAGGTGCTTTAAAGAAGGATTAGTTACACGTGTAAGGTAAGGAGTACGTTTCTTGTTGAGCATTGTTACCCACTTCTTTCCTGTTCTCCCACTATCAGATCCCTCCCCACTTCACTTACTCCTTCTTCCTCATGGTGTAATCTTCATTTTCAACATAGTGTCTTGTGAGTATCATTGTTGCAATGGGTCATCCTCTGATGAACCTAAATTTTCTATTTCTCTAATCCTGGGATCCTAACCATAATAATAATGATAACTCAATTCAAAAGTTAACAAAAAATATTCAGGTTTTTATTCATCCTATTAATTCTCTGTACATCTTGAATTATCTTGCAGTTTAGCTTCAATCTTCCAAATTAGTTTATATGCGAATCTATAAAGATGTAATTTTATGTGAAAAACAGAAGATCTTTGGAGGAAGGAGTAATGAGAAGGAAATAGAGGGAGTAAAATCCAATACGTTAAATATATTATGGAATTGTCACTTCTGACAATTACTATCTATTAACAAAATAACTAAAAATTAATAAAGAACACACTGCCTTCTAGTGTTCTTTAAGGGAGCCATGATCTGACTTTTGAAAAAAAAACTCGTGCTAGATAAAATTTGTCCATGCATAATTTATATTGTTTGCCAATTATTTAACTTAATGAATAAAAATTTATCGAATAAGATTCTTTGACAAAAAATATAAAACAGTGACTTAGCAATTGCTTGAGAAAAAGTTATTCTCATGAGTTTTAAGAAACGGAATTGATATTTCCCTACAAAGCAATGAATTAGGTTTACTAATCTAGTCTTTGTAGTAAGTTTAGAGAACATAATTGACATGAGAAACAACTAACTGTATATCTTGTTTCTTGAATGAGTGATATTTTAAACATTGTCTTTTATTCAAATAAATACTTAGGTTTACATTTCAAAATAAGTGCAATTTTATCTCCTTTCAGAACAAGTACTTACCCTGCAATTAAATGTACTAGCATATTCAGGTATTTAAAAGCTAAATTTTCTATGTTTTATATGCAGCTCTACATATTCAGAATGACATGATTTTTTATTCATAAATATCTAACCCCAGATTTTTCCTTTATCAATATAAATTTTCTCATGAGTTTGTTTCTCATGAGTTTAACCAGACTGGTTAAAACAATTTCCTGAATTCTAAATTTTAAATCAAATCATTTTTAAGCTTTGATAATATCATTTATTGTCTCTTCAGAGCAATTAAGCTAAAACAAATACTACTTTTTAAACATTTCACTCACATTGTAAAGAATATTAACATAGGTCAAAAAGAAACTAATTATTTCAGACTCATCATATTTGGTGATCTTATTGTGAAGAATGTAGAGAGTAGAAGGTCCTTATACTCAATAAATAGTTTTGGTTAAATTAAATCATATATCTGGATTTCTGATTTGGAGCTTAATCACATGGAAACAGGAAAATAATAAAAAAATTACTTTGGGATCACCAGAAAAGGATATGTGTGCATGTACCACAGTTGCTTTATTAGTTTGTAGTTGAACACTGGACTTCGATTTATATCTTGGCTGTTGTGGTGAATAATGTGAGTAACAATGAACTACAGATACATTTATGAGTTACCCACAGACAAATAATCACATGATTGGTGGGTCAGACAATATTTCAACTTTGGATTTCTTTAGGAAACTGCATACAACTTTCTACAACGAGAACACTAACCTGTATTTTGACCAAGAGTGTAGAAAATTTCCTTTTCTCCACAGTGTCACCAGCCAACATTTTTACCTTTTTAGTTTTTTTAAAGGACATGTTTTTACTGTGTGCAGTACCCAAGACTAGCCTTAGACTCAAATCCTTTTACTCCAACCTCTAATCACTTGGAATTACCAGCCTTTACCACCACACCTGGTTCTTTGGCTATTTTTATGAGTTATAATAGTTAAGATGTAGTATCATAGTAATTTTGAATTGCATTTCTCTAATGACTTCTGCTCACAAAGCATTAAGCCAACATAGACGTTGTATTAAATACAAATTTGTAAATCCACAGGCGATTTTCAGGGCTTTTTGGAAAACATGTCTATTCAGAACTTTTGTCCATTTTTAATCAAGTTTCTTGTTAATCTCATCTTTAATCTCTCTATAGAAAATCAATAATTAATTCAAGGTAGTAGAAAGGAAAAAAATAAGCAGCTCCTAACATTTTTAAATTTTTAATAACATGATATTGCTTAAATCATTTTTCTGTTGACGCTTGAGACTCTATAACTCAATTTAGTTAGACCTTTTATAAGGCTATGTATATTTTATTTATTTTACTTTGTTCTTTCCTGCATGAATAATTTAACTTGGTTTCTTTCAGTCTCATGTAATTCAGATTTCAAACTGAAGAATAAATGGAAGGAAGCAAACAAAAAATATAGTTCCCCTCATCTGATGATGCCTCTACAAAAATGAGGACAGTGTTCATCCTTCTAAGGACCAACGATAGAATATTAAAAAGACAATTTATTCTTCTAGGTCTTCCTTATCTTTGCGATGTAACTTAAATGATACAAAACACAATATACTGCTCAGATACTTTTATGTTTTATCAGTTTTGCACATTTTCATATGGATTTCACCTCAGTCTACAACATTCCTTCATCGTTCTATCCCTGTTATTTTTATATTATCACAACATAAGATAACCAGTTTGATTTACAGCATAAGTTATCCACTGGCTTCCTTGGAAGCAAAGCATGGTCAATAGATATTACTTCTGTTTGCTCACACTACATGTAATGGTTTCTGTACTACTTATCACATTCTATTTGGTATTTAAAAAAGAATGCTGGCTAAACTCAAAGCTCATTCATAGGTTTACGTTAAGGGTTTCACAAGTTTTATGCTCTTAATTCTTAAGATAACATTCGTTATAATGCTAATGTTATTACCATTGTATTGTTGGGAAAATTTATAGTTAAAGACAGTAAGTGCATGGCCCAAAGACACACACAGTGAGGAAGAAAATGAGTCAAAGTTTCCAAAAGTCTTTCAGCAATACCAAAAAGGTGGATAAAATCTCTCCATTCTCTTACACTCTCAATTCAATATTCATATTGCCCAAGAAATAATAGCGTAGCAAATATTACAAATGGTGATTGTTTTCTATCACATTTTGTCTTCAACACAGACTGTGGTGGTGACATTGGGGTATCATGCACAGAGCTGAGCTTACAAATTGAGGTCCGAAGACAGCCAAATTTCTTCTGTCCCACAGTTCCAGTTTCTTTTTTAAAACGTACCAGAACTTTTAAATATCATCACTTACTATCTTTTCACAATCCCCAAACGAATTAAATTGACATATAATCACTCCAAAAGGCTTTCAAATAAGGAGATGATACAACAGGCACCCATAAAGTAAATTTTCTTTTATTTTTAAAATTATTCTAAAAACATTGTGCTGGCTGGTCACACTTATAATCCTATCTACTCTGAATATTTGCTCAGGAGACTGAGATCTGTAGATTACACTTGGGAGCCAATCAGGGCCAAAAAAAAAAAACTTCATGAAATTATTTTTCAAAATGTTTAATGAACTAGCAAAGAGCCAGGAATTGAGATGTAGCTTACATAGTAGATCACCAATCTAGATAGGAAAGGCCTAGCAAGACCTTGAAGCCCTGATTTTTATCTCTGAGCATGATGATATACATGTATGATGTGTGTTAGCAGGTACATGCGTGTTTGCTTGAACGCTGCGGCACTCACACTCACATACATTTATTCAAATTACCTTCATATCAGTGTTCTGCATTAATTTCTTTGTTAGCGATATTATATGGGTAAAATAGAGGAAATAAACTCTTCCATCTCAGAACATTTTTATATGTTTTTTTTGTAATAATACTGTGCAGAGGAGTCACATTTACATGAACAAGGAAACTAGTACATTTCCTAACAAGAATTCTTACCTCCTCCTTTATATTTCCCCTACCATCCCTTCCCTTCCACCTCCACAAGTACACTCCCCTCTCCCTTCCTTCCTCCACCTAAATTGTAAAGTTCATTTTTCAACATAGTGTCTTGTGCATCTCATTGTTACAATGGGTCAACCTGTATCCTTATTTGAGCAATTTTTCCCTTCCCCTCCCCAAATTAGAGAAGCATACATTCAAGATGTATGTGCACCAACTTCAAATACAGAGAAAACAGGGGTTATAGCGTGGGGAGAAACATACAAAGAAACAAAAAAAAATGCCATCGCTCATTATAAGTACGTTAGAAACAATAGCAAGAAAGAAAAAACCACTTGTGTCACTATCTTGGGGTTCAATTTCTTTAACATCATCTTATCTGGTTCTATGTACATAGCTTTTCAACTTTTCTGCTTATCCCAGACATACATTTGTTATTGAAAATAAGGGAAATCATGGGAACTATGAGTCTTTGGACTTGGGTTACTTCACTCTATAAAATTTTTTCCAAGACTTTCCATTTCCTAACAAATTGGGCGATGTCATTCTTTCTGATGGAGGCATAGAATTCCATTGTGTATATATACCACATTTTCTTGATCCATTCATCTTGTGAGGGCATCTGGGTTGGTTCCATATACTAGCTATCGTAAATAATGTTGCAATAACCATAGTTGTGCTGGTAGTTTTAGTATGGTCTTGTTTATGATCATTTGGGTAGATCCCCAAAAGTGGGATTAATGTGTCATAGAGGAGTTTTATGTGGAGTCTTTTGAGGAACCTACATACTGCTTTCCAAAGTAGTTGAACAAGTTTACACTCCCACCAAGAATGCAGTACGGCTCCCTTGTGGCCACATACCTTTCAGCATCTGTTGTTGTAAAAATATGGAATGCTCCACGAATTTTCATGTCATCCTTGCGCAGGGGGCATGCTAATCTTTTCTGTATCGTTCCAATGTTAGTGCATGTGATGCTAAATTAAGCAAAGAACATTTTTTATATATAAAGTATAATTTGTATTGATTTTATGAAACTAGACAATTCAACAAAAATAAGTTCTAAAGAATTATTGTGAAATTTTAGAATCATGTACTTCTTACATAAGCACACATTTAAGAATAAAATCAAGATAGACATGCCAAAAACAAAATAATTCCAGATATTTGTAGTTCAAGAGATGTGTAGGAGGAGGGATTCAATTATTCTATACAAGGCACCTGTCAAAATGAACATTGCAGCAAGTGTTTAGGTTTGTTAAAGTTTTAATGTTTTAGGGCTGGGAAGGTGGCTCAGTGGTAGAGTGCTTGCCTTGCATGCATGAGGCCCTGGGATCTATTCCTCAGCACCACATAAGCAAAAAGAAAAAAGCGGTAAGTGACGCTGTGGCTCAAGTGGTAGAGTGCTAGCCTTGAGCTGAAGAGCTGAGGGACAGTGCCCAGGCCCAGAGTTCATGCCCCACAACCGGACCCTCCCCCCCAAAAAACAGTTTTAATGTTTTAAATATGCTTAATTTTGGGATTTTGCTTATATATGCCAAAAATAGGACTGTTTGGCAGGTATAAAACTTTTTGATAAAGTATTTAAGATTTATGGTAGTAGACATTAAGTACTAAGTATGTACATTTTAGAGTATATGGAAACTTTATTAATGAGAAGTTGCAAAGTCTTTGTGTAAAGAAGCAGAGTGAAGAGTTAAGACTTTAACTATACAGTATTTGTTAAAAATTTAGATTCCTTACTTTATTTGATGATATAAGCCATAATGTACACATGTATGTTACTAGTCACACACATACATATACACATGTATACATGCGCACATGGAGAAAGACACATAATTACAGCCAACACAATTTCCACCAGTTGTTGAATATGCCTTAAACGGAATACTTGGAACAATATATGTTGAAGATGTATTTGTCTCTAATAGTTCATTTACCAATCCTCTTATCTCTTAAAAACTGGTAGTTTTAGAGAGATTTGATTTACAAAATGCAGTACAAGTGATAGCAAGTCACTTGGAAACCTCAGTAAGTATAAGTGATATGGTGTCTCCCTGCTCCTCACGGAATGCTTACTCTTGTAGACACTCTCAACCACCGAAGTAGCAGGAAAATACCCTGGTAAAGAGTAAAGTTATAAGGCTTTAAATGGCATCCTTACTTGAGCTCTTTCCCCAACAACCAGCATGAATTCCTAGGCAGATGTGTGAGTCCTCCGAAAACTGGACTCTACATATACATTTTACTAACCCATGTGAAAATTCCTATATGAGAAATGCTGACTGAGTTCTTGCTGATTTCCTGGCCAAGAAAATAAGAAAAAAAAGAAAGTATTTTTAATGTTTTAAAGTTTGAGAATAATTTTTAACCTGTCAATAAATGTGTAGAACACAATTATACCAACTGATAAAAAAAAGATGGCATTTCATTTATGTGCTCTTGGACTTGGCCAGTGATTTTTAGATATGTCTACAAAAGTAGATTCAGCATAAATCAAGCCAGCATTTCTTCATTTAAGATATAAGGAAAGGATACTGGTTGACCCATTGTAACAATGAAATATACAAGACACTCTACCAGAGGATGGGTGAAGGGGGGAGGTGGGCTGGTGTGAAGGGAAGGGATGGTAGGGTTAAAAACAAAGGAGGAGGTAACAATGCTCAATAAGAAATGTACTCATTACCTTACTTATGTAACTGTAACCCCTCTGTACAGTATTTATAATAAAAATATATATTAAAAACATACAAGGAAAATTTATCCCCCATGTATATACACTTAATCCAGAAATTCGTTACTGAATTCAAAACCTCTTAGAATTAAATTCCTAAATAGCAGTACTACATCTATATACCAGTATAAAATTTAAGCATTTTTATTTTTTAATTTTTCACGTCTCCTTTCTATCTCTCCCTTTCTCTTATCCTATTCCCGTACTTCTCTGAATATTATGTTTTTAATTTGCATAATTTTAAGTGTTTCACTTTTAAGTTTTTAATTTTTGTTTTACTATTTTTCCTTGTCTTTTTTTTCTCTTTCTTTTTTCCCCGGGCTCTACTATCATTCTATCCAACCTATTCCCTGCTTTTAGATTAGGACTAAGTTAGCTCTCCCTCTACCTTTCCACATCCCTCTATTCCTATTTATACCCACATCTCTCGCTAAAACTAATAACTTCTGGTTTGCCAAATTCTTCTTTGCTGTTCATAGCCTATTAATGCATAGTTGTTTGATGTTGAAAAATATATCTGTTGAACTAGATTATATCTGCATGCTTTTGACTGTGCAACTACAGACTTGGCTGATGCTTGCCTTAAGATAGTTTTCTAGCACAAACTGCTGTTACTCTCATCCCAAATGGGCAAAATAACCCAGAAAAACACAAGAAAAATGTCACGTCCGGGTATCTCAACTCCCACTCATGATAATCAGTGGACAGAACAGATAATGAATAATCCAGAGGAGAACTCCCAAAAAGCTCTACAAACAATAATGTTAAACATGATAAATAAAAAGATTGAAAACCTGCAAAGGACTCTGTTTGAGCATGATAGGGAGAGAGAGGAAGCAAACCCAAGATCAAAACAGGAAGCTCATGGGTGTGAGGAAGCTACTCAAAGATAGATAAAGGAATTGCATGAGCAGCTTGAGAACACTCAAAGAGAAATAAAAGAATTGTGTGAGCAGGCTGAGATCAGTCAAAGAGAACTAGAGTAATTGCATGAACGTGAGGAAGCTAATCAAAGAGTAATACAGGAATTGCAAGAGAAGGATGAGCATAGACAAAGATCAATAGAGGCATTCATGGAATCCATAAACAGAGAGCTGAAAGAAGTCAGGGAGTCCACAAAGGGAATGCTGAATGGATCCCAACAGAAGGAATGGAATTCCAAGGAAATCATAACAATCAACTAAGTGAATTGAGAATAAACATTGAACACCAAATTAAGGAAGTAAAGAATTTCATACAAGATCTAAAACAAAGATCCAACAAAGAATTTGAAGTCATAAAAGCCGACCAACTAGAAGGAAAAGAAAAAAAAAAGTAGAAAATCTGGATAGTTGAATAGACCATGAAGAAGATTGAATTCTGAGGATAGAAGACATCCTAGATATTATAGAGAAAGGACATAAAACCATCCTAGACAAATCTAAGAAATATGATAGATCTATTCAATATTCAACCCTTGGAAGACACCATTAGAAGGTCTAATCTGAGGATAATTGTTGTAGAGGAGCACGTAGAACCAGAAGTCCATGGTCTAGGAAATTTGTTTAACAGGATCCTAGCAGAGAACTTCCCAAACATGCAAAAAGATAGGCCTATTCAGATACAAGAAGCTTTTAGAACTCCCAATAGATCAGACCAGAACAGGATTTCCCATTGTCACATTATATGCACAGGATCAATTCAGACCAAGGAAAAGATCCTTAAAGTTGTCATGAAGAAAAGATCAATCACCTATAAAGGGAAACCAATTAGAATCACCTCAGATTTCTCAGCAGAGACAATCAAAGCAAGAAGAGACTAGAATGATGTAAGCAATGCCCTAAAGACAAACAACAACCAGGAATACTTTACCCAGCTATATTCTCCTTAATAATCAGAGGTCAAATAAAACACTTCCATGGCAAAGAAAAATTGAAACTATATATCTCCACCACACCAACCCTACAAAAGAATCTTAAAGATATCCTCCACAGAGAAAACCAACAAGACCACAATAAAGGCCAAGAAACAGCACCCAAACTGAGAATCCAAGAACCATAGGAAGAACACAGTTGCCGCAGCCCGAAGAAGTTGGATAAAATGGCAGGAACTCTCAAATACTCCTCAGTTCTATCTCTCAACATTAACGGATTTAACTCTCCAATTAAGCAACAAAGTCTGTCTATTTGGATTAAAAAGCAAGATCCTTCTATCTGCTGCCTTCAGGAGTCACATCTTGCCCACAAAAACAAACACATTTTCAATTTTAAAGACTGGAACAAAATCTACCAAGCAAACGGCCCCCATAAACAGGAAGGAGTTGCAATCCTAATATCAGATAAAATAGACTTTTAATTAAAATTAGTGAAAAGGATGGTGCATACTAATTAAGGGATCACTCTTTCAGGAAGATATTACCATTCTGAATATCTATTTGCCAAACAAAGGAGCACCCAAATTTATCCAAGAAACACTACTTTCCCTCAAATCCCACATAGATCCAAAGACATTAACCGTTCGGGGCTTTAACACACAACTTTTCCCACTACATAGATGAACTTCGCAAGAACTCAACAGAGAAACCGCAGATATAAACAACTGCATAGATCAACTAGATTTAACAGACATCTATCAAATATTTCACCCAGCAGCATCAGAATACACGTTTTTCTCAGAAGACACATGGAACATTTTTCAAAATAGACCACATTTCTGGCCACAAAGCAAACTTGTCCAAATTCAGAAGCATTGAAGTTGTACCTTGCATTCTATCAGACCACAAGGGAATAAAATTATAATTCAACACCAAAAGCCACCAAAGAAAGTCATGTAACACATGGATCCTGAACAACACACTGCTGAATCATGAGTGGGTCATGGAAGAGATTAGAAAGGAAATTCAAATGTTCATGATATTCAACAAAAATGAACACACCAATTACTAGCTCCTCTGGGACACAGTAAACGCAATATTCAGAGGCAAGTTTCTAGCTCTGAGTTCCTACATCAACAAATTGGAGAGATCTGAAACCAATTTAATGAGCCTCCTTGAAAAAGAGCAGCAAGATAAACACAATCCAGAAAATGGAAATAAATATTTAAAATTTAATCAGAATTAAATGAATTGAAATGTAAAAAAATAATAGAAAGATTCAAGAATCCAAAGAGTTGATTCTTCGAAAAAATTAACAAAATTGAGAGACCCTTAGCAAATCTTATCAGAAAAAGAAGAGAACGTACCCAAATAAACTCACAGATGAGAATGGAAACATCATCACAGAATCAATTAAGATTCAGAACATTACAAGGGAATGCTTCTAAAACTTTCATACTAATAATTTTGAGAACTTGAAAGAAAAGGACCTTATCCTAGCAAATACTGACATGACCAAACAAAGCCAAGATGAGTCAAACTATCTTAAAAGGCCTATATCAAGCATTCAAATAGAAACAACAGTAAGAGACCTCCCA
Source organism: Dipodomys spectabilis (assembly GCF_019054845.1). Lineage (NCBI taxonomy): Eukaryota > Metazoa > Chordata > Mammalia > Rodentia > Heteromyidae > Dipodomys > Dipodomys spectabilis. The sequence goes on along the minus strand of NW_024870891.1, from coordinate 234,227 downwards.
CCTAAGAAAAGCCCAGGACCAAATGGTTTTACAGAGGAATTCTAGAAGGCCTTCAAAGCAGACATCACACCAATACTCCTCCAAATCTTCAATGAAACAAAAAGAAAGTTCACTACTGAACTCATTCTATGAGGCCATCATAACACACATCCCAAAACCAGGAAGGGACTCATCAAGGAAAGAGAACTATAAACCCATTTCTTTGATTAAGATTGATGCAAAGGTTTTCAACAAAATTTTGGTCAATGACTTCAACAATTCATCCAAAAAATCATACACCATGATCAAACAGGATTCATTTCAGGGATGCAAAGCTGGTTTAATATATGCAAATCAATTAATATACTTCAGCACATCAGCAGCAGCAAGTATAAGAACCACGTGGTTATCTCAATAGATGCAGATAAAGCATTCAACAAGATCCAACACCCCTTTATTATGATGGTTCTGGAAAAATGAGGAATCCATGGTACATTTCTCAATACAATAAAGGCTGTATATGACAAAGCAATAGCCAGCATTATAGTTAACGGTGAAAAAATAAAGCTATTTCCTCTTAACTCAGGAATGAGACAAGGATGCCCACTCTCTCCACTTCTCTTCAATCTAGTATTGGAATCCCTAACTACAGCAATAAGATAAGATGCAAATGTAAGAGGGATCCAAATAGGGAAAGAAGAAATAAAACGCTCCCTCTTTGCAGATGACAAGATCTTTTTTTTAAAGAATCGCACAGAGTCCATTCCAAAATTACTAAAGCTGATTCAAAACTCTGGCAAAGTAGCAGGGTTTAAATTAACCCTCAAAAATCAATGGCTTTTCTGTATGCCAACAATAAGAAAAGTGTGGCTGAAATTAGGAAAGCAACTCCATTCGTAATAGCCCCACAAAAAATAAAATACCTAGGAATTAACTTAACCAAAGTAGTGAAGGACCTCTATGATGAAAACTTTAAAAAACTGAAAAAGGAAATCAAAACTGAACTTATAAAGTGGCAAAACTCCCAGGCTCCTGGACTGGGAAAGATCAACATCGTGAAAATGGCAATACTTCCCAAGGCTATCTACAAATTAAATGTGATACCTATCAGTATTCCAACCTCATTCTTCAAGGAAATAGAAGAGGCAATCAAAAAATTCATATGGAACAATAAAAGACCCTGAATAGCAAAAATGATCCTTAACAGAATGAACAGTGCTGGAAGAATATCAATACCAAATTCAAATTCTACTACAAAGCCATAGTAACCAAAAGAGCTTGGTACTGGCACAAGAACAGACCTCAGGACCAATGGAATAGAATTGAAAACCCAGAAATGAACCAACAGACTTATAGCCATCTAATCTTCGGTAAGGGAGCTAAAAAATAGAATGAAAGAAAGACAGCCTCTTCAGTAAATGGTGCTGGCAAAATTGGTTAACAACTTGTAGAACACTAAAGCTAGATCCTTATATATCACCCTGTACCAGAATCAACTACAAATGGATCAAAGACCTCGCAGTCAAAGCAGACACTCTGAAAACATTACAGGATGGAATTGGAGAAACCCTAGGCCTTGTTGGCACAGGCCAAAATTTTCTTAATAGAGACCCGGAAACAACAAATCAAAGAAAGGTTGGACAATTGGGATTGCATAAAATTGCAGAGCTTCTGCATGGCAAAGGACATAGCTAGCAAGATTAATAGAAAGTCTATCTGGGAGAAGATCTTCATTAGCCATAAAATGGACAAGGGTCTCAGATCGAAAATATACCTTTAACTCAAAAATTTAAATCCCCCAACAAATCTTCAAAGAAACAACTGCCCAATAAATAAGTGGGCTAAAGACTTAAAGAGAAAATTCTCTGAAGAGGAAAGAAGGATGGCCAATACACACATGAAGAAATGCTCAACCTCCCTAGTCATAAGAGAAATGTAAATCAAAATAATATTGAGATACTACCTCACCCCAGTTAGAATGGCTATAATCAAGAACTCTAATAACAACAGATGCTGGCGGGGATGTGAACAGAAAGGAACACTACTTTATTGTTGATGGGAGTGTAAACTTGTTCAACCAGTTTGGAAATCAGTATTGAGGTTCATCAAAAGACTCCACATAGAGCTCCCCTATGACCCAGCAATCCCACTTTGGGTATTTAACCAAATGTTCACATACAAGACCACAGTAGAGCTTCCAGCACAACTACGTTTATTGCATCATTATTTACCATAGCTAATATATGGAACCAACCCAGATGCACCTTAGTAGATGAGTAGATCAAGAAAATGTGGTATATATACACACTGGAATTTTATGCCTCCATCAGAAAGAATGACATTGACCCATTTGTTAGGAAATGGAAAGACTTTGAAAAAAATGTATTAAGTGATGTAAGCCAGGCCCAAAGAAACGTAAGTGCCATGGTTTCCCTTATTTTCAATAACTAGTATATGTCTGAGACAAACAGAAACTCTCAGACAAGTTGATGTAAGGGAAATGAACCCTAAGATATATATTCAAATGTTTTTTTTTCCTTTCATGCTATTGTTTCTAACACATTTATAAGATTATTTCTTTTTTGCTTTGTATGTCCCTCCCCCACTGTACCTTCCCTGATATCATTGTACTTGATGTTGGTATAATTTGTGGAGGGGAAGGGAAAAAAACAAATGGTTTAAATAATAGGGATACAGTTGGACCCATTACAACAATGAGATGTCTAAGTCATTATGCCAAAAACAAACTTTAAAATTTTGTGGTGGGGGGGTGAGGATTGGGTAGGGTGCGGGGAGAGGACGGGAAGTTATGGGAAGGTGAAACAAAGGAGGAGGCTACAATGCTTGATATGAACTGTACTTATTATCTTGCCCTTGTAATTGAAACCCCTTTGTACAGTATTTCCACAACAACAAAGAAAAATAAATTTAAATAAGGAATGAAATTAGTTCCAATAATGCATTGCATTAAGGTATTTAGAAATAACTGAGAAACTTAAAGGTGCATAAGATTTTTTTTATTGGAAATGAAGGGATATTGGAATTTGATTCTCTATGTTTTAAGCGATTTGCTTAAAAGAATAGGCAAAATTAAAGTTACATTTTCAGCAGACTTGACATATTAAATTTTGTATATCGAAAGGGAAACAAGCCTCAACAATATGTCAATTCTCTCTTCTTATTTATCTCTAAAGGTTTATGCTTCTGGTCTCTGAATATTAAAACTTCAAAAAATTTATGTTTAGCTAGTTGTGCAAAGGGGTTTTGCTTCATCAAGTCAGTGTTGAACAGAATGTATGTGCATTTCAATATACAGTGCATCTGGATCATTGTCAAACTTCACATTTTTCTTCCTTCCCTTACCCCAACCCCACCTATCCCTTCATGTTTCCTACTTACATTCTCACATATGTACATTGAATATTATGACTGTATTAGTCCACCATTTCCCTCTCCATTCTTCTACCCTATTCTTTTTTTGCCCAGATCCTCTTTTAATAGTTGTTTCAACTTCATGTTATTTTGTTAAATATCTCTACTTTGGCATTTGGCGATGGGTTTGCCACATCTTCTCTTCCATGTTTGACCTACATAAATGAGTATATTTCTCCACATTTCTAATCTCTGAATGGCTAAGATAGATCTCCTTTACTATTCACCTTCTGTCCTAAATTTAGAATTGGACTTTCAGGGACATCCAATAGAGCATTTTTACTCTCTACATATTGAAGATGGAAGGGAAATAATTTCCATGTTCTCAGCATTATGTTATCCATCGTGAATTCCCATCACTTATCACTACAGCAGTCTAAATTTAAAGTCATATCTTCTGCATTATATTCACACAGTATAAATGAATATCAAGGGCAATTTACCTAATATTGGAAGTTTGGGGATGATCTTTAATTTCTTATGATAGAAGCAGGAATCAGTTTTAATTTTCAGATTCCTCTATGTAGTGAGCCCTGTAGTCTTCTAAATTTTTGATAAATTTCGAGTTACCTTTTGTTAATAATTTAAAAAGTTTTATTTCAGTATTTGAAATGCTGCTCCAATTATTTTAAAAGTTTCACAATAAGTTAGACTGAACTTTTTCCTCCCATGTTCCCCACTAGTTCAGGTTAAGTCTCCTTTCGCTTTATTTTTTGAGAGACCAAGGAATGAGGGTAAACAGAGAGATGATCATTACTCAGATATCTCCTTCCTCTTCTGTTTCTGCTGTTCTTGTTAAGAAGAAGACTGGAGCAGGGAACAAGAGTGATGCTTGACTTCACCATACAAGGGGGCATTCCTGGCATGTCAATTATTGTTTCTCAGAATCACTGAAATTGCTTACTCTTGCCATCTCTCTGACAGTAACCTAACTGTGGCTTCCTTGGTGCAGAAGGAAGCACACTAACAGGTTATTACCCGTAAATTGGTATTTTATATCTCAGCTTACTACTACCAAAAATAAAAAGCTTTGGCTACATAAAAGCAAAGGTACTGATTGTCCAACAAAACCTTAGTGAGGAGTAGACAATTCTACTCAGCTACGCCCTCCTCTCATATCCTGACTTCCACTCCCCTCCTCTCATTTAACCTCCCTTCATTTCTTCTTTCTTTGTGTCTCTCTCCTGCATATTCATCTCTATCTTCTCTCTTTTTCTCTTCCAGTAGCAAGTGCTTTGGTTTATCAGACAATACATAAATAATTGAACAATTTTTTTCCTCTTTTTGTGATTTTTTATTCTTAAGAAGTGAGTTCTAGCACAGCACCAGTGGCTTGCACCTATATAGTCGGTAGGTTCAAATTTGACAATTGCAATTCAAAGCTATTCCAAGTGGATAAACCTAAGAGATTCTTTTCTGCACTTGTGGTAAAAGGAAGACGTGAAGGTGTGGCTCAGCTGGTATAGAGCAAGCATTGAGAATTAAAGCCCAGATAGAGCTCAAGGCCAGGAGTTCAAACCCCAGTACCAGCACAAGATTAAAAAAAATGAGTCCTTTGTCTTTGAAATGGGATATTTCTCCAAAAATTCATACCTAGGACAATTTTCAAGGTCTAAGACTCTTTTTAAGGCTCTTTCACATGTTAAACTGATTCCTCTGCTTGATTCATATTATGGAAAATAGGAGTCACACTTCATATTAAAAAGTATGCACATTACTGAACAGTTCTTACAATTTTTAATGTAAAGGATGCATTGGAGAAGAATTCACCTCATATGGGTGAGTTAGGTTTGGCTCACTGACAGACTTTTGCAAGTAAATGAGGGTCTGTTTTCATGAGAAGAAGTCCATATAGATGGTTTTCTAGGAGAGAGAACAAGCTACCTGTTTCCAAGTTTGAATCAGATTAAGTTTATTCCTATGATATGGTAAAGAGAAAGAAGCTCAACTCATGCAACACTCTGCAGACAGTAATTTCAAAAATATTAAAAACCCATGTCTATGTTTGGAACAGCTAATTTGTCACAAACAAAAAACAGTTTACTGAGCCAAGAAAACATACGTTAGAGCAATAGGAACTATGTTAAATATAGTTAATGGCTGAGTGTTATGTGTAAAAGAGTTCTGTAATCACAACTAAAATATAAATTTTTTCATCATATCCCTAACAAGAATCTCTAAGATAGGCCTTGCTAAATCTGTCATAGAGGGTGGTGTTTATGCAATTGTCAGGTTTGTTTAGGGTCCAATATCTTCCTCAGTCGCTTGGGTTGCAAACTGCTCACACCACATGCAGTGTTTGGAAACACATGCTGTCTTGCTAGGCACCTAAGGGATTTTTGTGCCACTGTAAATAGTTATTGTTTTTCTTCTTGTAATTATACCTGTCAGTGTGAAGTCCTTTCATGATAAGAATAATAGTTTCTGTACCCTTTGTTCCACTAACAAATCTCAGATATAAGTATAGTCCAGTGCCCGTGGCTCATGCCTATAATCCTAGCTACTCAGGAAGCTGAGATCTGAGGATCACAGTTCAATGCCAGCTCAGGCAGGAAATTCCATGAGATTCTTATCTCCAATAAACTACCAGAAAACTGGAAGTGGCGCTATGTCTCAAGCGGTAGAGCTCTTGCCTTGAGCTGAAGAGCACTTGGACAGCACCTAAGCCCAGAATTCAAGCCCCAGGACTGACCAAAAAAAAGTATCTATCTATCTATCTATCTACCTATCTATCTATCCATCCATCCATCTATCTATCTATCTATCTATCTATCTATCTATCTATCTATCTATCTATCTATCTATCTATCTATCTGTCTGTCTATGTATCTATGATGAGAAGAATTACATTTAAATATAAATCAATATTTGATACACATTTATAATACAAGTAAACATATGATGTATTTATAATATATACATATATTTACATATATAAGATCATATTATATCTGTATGTTTATAAATATACTTGTAATTTATATCCAAAGAGTACATCTGAAGATTTTGGGGAAAATGTAGAGTGTCTAAAGGCTTACTACTAACCCACCATACTTTCAATCATTTTTTCCACTTATTACAATGTCTGGTGTACTAAGACTGAATGATTATGAAACAGAGTTGCTGTTTTCTTCGTTACCATTTTGGATTAGAAACATCTACTTACTTGGTATAAAACCTACCCAAATGTGATCTTGAAATCACACTCCACAAACTGGACATATACATCAATTTAGCAACTTACAGGTCTCAAACTTTTATTTGAATCTTGTATCTACATATATTCAGTTTCCTTTGAGTCAGCTACATGTACAAACATGCCTAGATTTTCATGCTCACATAATCCCCCTACTCATATGACATACTAAATGTGACATTAAAATAAAAAATAATATATATGCTGAAAAAGAACACCTTTGCAAATGTAATCAAATTTTATTTTTAAATACAATGCATTATTGAAATACTGATGAAAGAGCAGCTGAGAGATGTTTCAAATAGAAGAGTGCCTGTCTAAAGAGCATGTTTCTTATTCCAAACATCATTATTTCCATCCTTCCTTCTCCCACATAAAAAAGCATAAATAAGTACAGAATTAACTACATGTTCCTTAATCACTCATTGAAGAGAGAAACTGTAATATATATATATATATATATACACACACACACAATGATATACTATTTAGCCACACATAATTATGAAAACATATCATCTCCAAGAAAATAGAATTGGAAACCTTCATATAAAAGCAGTTAGCGATACTGTGTAAAACAAATATTAGATTTCTCATATGCAGACTCTAGACCCAGAAAATAAAATGAATGACCCAGGTGTAAAAGATGGAACTGATTAAGCTTGGAAAAAAGTAAGAGAGGAGATGAAGAGAAATATTGTGGAGTAAATATGTTCATGTATTTCAAAAGTTAGTATGATGACATAATAAAATATAAGTATAAAAATAAGATAAGGAAATTAATAAAATGAATAAAATGTAACAAGCTACATTATGTGGACATATGTGTATAATACAATAAAATACTTTTGTGAAATTAATATTTGCTAATAAAAAGTAAAATTCATTCCAGTTGTTATAGATTCATATGTTAATTTCCATTTTTAGCTTAGATATTTCCCTGATAAAGTAAAAGGAGAAATAGGTTTTGCTCATTTAGAAGGACAATCTTGTCCAATTAGCATTAAAGTATTCTAGATAATTACTGTCAATGTGAAATTGTTCAAATTATTATATTAGAATATTTCCAATTGACTCTTCAAAATATTATCCTATAGGTATATACTTTTTGTTATTTATAGAATATTTTTCTACTCAATTACTATATACCATTTTCTGAATGCGGTTTGGTATATGTAACTAGGATACATTATACCTGACCAGGAAATCAATTATTCAAACAGTTTTTATCAAAAATTCCTATAACGAAATAAAGAGCTAAATCCAAATTATGTATATTTGAAGACAATACTTGCTAAATCCTCTTCTCACATTCTTCATTCCCTTCTTGAGAATAATACATACTGTAAGGGAATACTTAACATGTTTTAGAGAAATATGTTGACTTTAGTCCAATGAGTTACTGTATGCTGCATTTTGGTTTACTTTATATCCAGAAGAGCTAAATTCTTGCCTTATGATTTTCCTTAGACTTTATACTCAGGTTTAACCTCTGATGGGTGACAGATAAAGGTATAAACATTTTTTAACAGTAGCTAAATTTAGGCTGAGGAATCTAGGTACAACTACTCATGCAGATAGGCCTCATCAGTCATGAGACCACGATATCAAAATGTTAACCTATGCTTCCTGAAATCATTCTTATGAGATTTTGTGTATTATAAACAGTGGTTATTAGCATTTGTTTTGTAAACAACATCATTTCATGGGTTAGGAACTGAAGTGAGATATTATACCCAGAACAAAATTTAAGGAGGCATCCAAAATTAGTTACCAAGATATAAATCATTTAACACAATGTTTTAAAAATGCAAGACAAAGGAAATAATTTATGAAAAAAGCTAACATTTAAAATAAATACAGAATCAGTATGACAGATTTTTCTTTTTATCTCAGTTGCAATACGGATTACATGATGAATTTTCTAGTTATATGTTTAGTTAGGTCTTGGTATTTAGTTGGAGAAGTTATGTTCTTTCATATATTCATTTGTCAGATCAAAGAGGAAATGAATTCCATGCCAGAGTCAACATCCATAATAATGTTACAGTTGTATTCTACTAATTTGCCAAAGTTTCAAATCAGCTCGAGTAACTTCGGTCTTCTTTAGATCTAACTAATGAGGTACACAATTTAGTCAGGAATAGATTTTGACCACCATTTATTAAAATATTATTATCCAGAAACTACTACTCTTCTCTCTTTTCATGAGATTTTTAATTTCGTTTATATAATGTGCTGATGTTTTCCTTTAGATAATCCAAATTCAGTGTTCTAAAAACAGTATAATTTGGAGTATTATTAAATTATGTACACTCATGTACACTGTTCAGATTCTATTATTTGCACTTTTTGTTCTTGTTAAGTCAGTAGTATTTAGTTCTCATTACAGATATTTTGGAATTACTAATTGCATTTCGGAATTTTTAAGAATGTTATGATTTTTGTGATTTAATACTGTAGCATTTTTTCTTTTAAATATGTGCAGATCTTACTTTACATACAGTTACATTAGTTTTAAACAATTTGATCCATTCAAGGGATTTTCTATATTAGGTTGATCCAGATGAATTTAATTACAAATTAACACAACCTTATTTCTGAGAGACAGTTATAGCTCTACTTAAATTAACGTATGCTTGAAGGTTTTGCAATTTAAAAAATAAACTGGGCACAACATGTTTTTGTTCTGGGGAAGTTCCAATTTGTTGGTTGTTTTTCCAGCTGTGATGACTTCAACATATGTGTGCATTTTATTTCAATTGTTTTGTGCCTATATTTTGTTATATATAACAGAAAATACAAAAAAAAGAATCAGTGATTTAGAACTTTTCCAAACAGAATTCTCAGAGAGACACTGCAAGTTTTGTGACAACTGGGAAAAGGGACATCTTCTTAGTGCAGGGGTTAGCAGAATAAGAGAGACATTGTTTGATGAGATTTGAATTCTGCCACTTCCTGCCTCAATATTTCCAATGGTATTACTTCAACGTATTTAGTGGAAAGAAAATAATTTTGTCTGTATGAATTCACAATTTTTGGTTCAATTGAGCCACACTACATATTCATATGTGATTTTACCTCTAAAATCTTTTCTCCTTAGTTTAAAACCACAGATGTGAATTTATAATGTAAAATAGCACCTAGAATTTATATGAAATGGTCCAAACTATTTGGAATGTAATGATTATAGTGTTTCAGGTAGTATGTAATAATTGATTTTGGGGAAAGTCAATTACAGTGGATTTTTGTGAAATACTGAGTAATAGAATTATATTTGATTCTATAAAAAATTGACGGTTACATCTAAAAATTACTCAGTTATAAGTTAATTCTGAAAAAATAAGATTGTTTACTGGAAAAAGCTAGAAGTTTCAATAAGCTTGCTTTTTAAAAATTGACTTGGATCTGGACTTTGGTGACTCATGCCTGGAAACCTCGCTACTCAGGAGTCTGAGATCTGAGGACAGTGGTTGAAATCCAGCCTAGGCAGAAAGTCTGTGAGACTCTTATCTCCAATGAACCAGAAATGGCACTGTGCCTCAAGTGGTACAGTGGTAGCCTTGAGCTGAAGAGCTAAGGGACATTGCCCAGGCCCAGAGATCAAGGCCCACAACCAACAAAAAAAAAAAATGTCATGGAGTTTTGCTATATTATTTCATGATTTTTATGAGTGGTTGTTCAGTGAAGATGTCATTGGTTTTTATATTTTCAGTTGGCATAAAATGAGCTTACTATTGTATTAAATTTATCAAAAAAAATTTTCTTATTCTATGACTGCGTAAATTTTGTGGGTAATGGTTAAAACCAAGTTGCTTTTTTGAAATAAAATATTTATATTACCCCCCAAAAAAGAGGAACAAGATAAAATATATGCCAGAGACTTACTCTGTAAATCTTCATGGACTAATAGCCTGTCAGTTTGTTTTAACTTTTAAACAAAAATTAAAACAATCTTGGATAACATGAACCCATTTAAATTTCTTCATCCTTGTCATTTAAGATTCACTTTAAAAAGAAGTTCAATGGCTGAGTGTTTTTTCCTTACTTTTCCAAAGAAATGATCATTTCATCATTATAGTTTATAGCACAATATACCCAGAAAGCATTTCTTAAGGAAAAAGAATTTTTCCCATTCTTTGGTTTGCTTCAGTCTCTATTTAAACTGCATACCACAACTCACCCACCCTATTGTCTGTCTTTTCATTTGAAACATTTCAAAAGTTTTCCTTCCCTGGTGTGTCAGCCAGCAAAGTTTTACAAAACAGCATGCTTTCATTCATTGTGCTTTCCAAAATATATCTCACAAATGCCAACAATGAAACACAATCTGAAACATCTGTGTACTTTTCCACTTATAGTGGAAAAATCGCTGTCCTTACTCCTTAGAACTAGCTGTTTACAGGCATTAATTGCTCTATCAGTTCCATGCTTTAGAACAGCTGCATTTGACAATGGCATACATGTTAATTTGTTTACCACATCTGGTTTGTTTTCAGGAAGGACTGTGTTCATGGAAGATGGTAATAGATGAATTTTTCAATTATGTAGTTTAATAGGGCTCTGAGTTGTGGATATAAAACATCAATTTCAGTGACTAAATATTTAAATTAAATCCCATAAAATATATTCCTTCAATTTTCTGGGTAAAGTGTTCTACAATCTAGGTATTTTTAAAGAAATATTATATGTTGTTTCCTTGGTGACAACGTAATTGGAGGATTTAAAATTTTATATACCATGCCCATCTTAAATGAGGTAGATGTACTTGGGTTGGCATGCAAAACTTTTGGTAAGTAAGGTAAGTGCTATACCAATGAGCCACCTTCCCAGCCTTTCATGCATGCAAAACTTTTGGGACAGCATTAATGTTTGAATCTTGGATAGGATTTGATTGGGAATTGTGACAGACTTTCATAGTATAAGAAGAAAAACGAAAGGCCATACTAATATTTTTTTTTGGGGGGGGGCAATTGGGGGACCTGAATTCTGGCCTGGGCGTTGTCACTCAGCTATTCAGCTCAAGGTCAGCGCTCTACCACTTGAGTCACAGCGCCACTTCTGGCTTTTTTCTTTTTGCTTATGTGGTGCTGAGGAATTGAACCAAGGGCCTCATGCATGCAACTCAAGGGCTCCACAACTAAGCCACTTCCCAGTCCCACTAATACTTCTCTCTGCTACATTGTTATATTAGTTTATTCAAACACACACATACACACATACAAACACACAGATACACACATTTGTAGTGTAAAGACCCACTCTGTCTGCAAGAAAATATTTTAATAAGAATTCCATAAAATATTTAGTCTACTGAGTTCTGATTAGAATTTACAGAAATATCTACTTGATTCTTCCCCTGAACAAGTTATTGTCATTTGTGAAGGTGTTGCCAATTGAATTTAGAATAACCCAGAAAGATCTATGTGTTAAAGAAAAATAACTTTCTATTTCCTCCCAGACTGTGGAGAATATCTGAATAGTTCTGGAGATTAAGTTCTTCAGCGTGAAAGCTATGGGAACATAGACTCTCAACTACTTTCTTATTTTATATTTTAATCAGTCTAGGTCAAAAACTTTTCTCTTTGACATACTCCCCACCTTGCCATTGTCTTGTCACAGGCTGCCAAAGCAATAAAACCAACTGAACATACACTGAAACCTTCAAACTTGTAAAACTGAATAAGCATTTCTGTTTGATAAATTGACAACATCACTTATTATGGTAGGTTATAAAGCTAATAAGGAAGTCTAGTCTTTCTAACAATGTAGAGTATATTAAATTATGCTTCATTATAAAATATCTAACTCCATGTTTTATTTTATATTTTTGTTTCTGTTGATCCCAGGGCTTAAACTCAGGGCCTGGTTGGTGTTTTTGTGTTCTATGCCAGTGCTCGACATAAAATCTGAACTGGAATGCTCGACATACAATCTGAACTAGAACTCCATTTGCCCTGGTTTTTAATTGGAAATAAGAATCTAATGAACTTTCCTATGCAGGCTGGATTTGAACTGAGATCTTCAGATCTTAGCCTCTTAACTAGCTAAAATTACATCCTTGAGCCACCAGTGCCTACTCATGTTGCATATTTGGTGTAATTCAAATTTTCAGCATTGTATAGATGCTCCTACTACAATATAAAAATACTTAACATACTTTCACTGTATTTGTTGTTGGTATAATTTGTGGAGGGGGAAGGGAAAAACCAAGTTGTTTAAGTAGGGATACAGGTGGACTCAGTGCAACAATGAGATACTATGTAGGAAAATGAAATTTACAACTTTGGATCAAGATGGGCGAGAGGGTCAGGAAGGGGAGATGGAAAGGGATGATAAAGGGATAGAAAGGAGGAGGTAACAATGCTTGATAAGAAATGTACTCATTACATTGTCCCTGTACTTGTAACCCCTCTGTATGGTATTTTCACAAAAAATCTTAAAACATAATAAGGATATTTGTAAAGTATATAATGAAGGAAGAATTTTCATTCTTTACAAAATATTTGCAAAATCTATGCTAAACTATCTATATTTTACTCTACCTTTCCTGCAACCAGTTTGATATAGTTTAATACCTGTTATGCCAAGTTTCTCTATATTCTACTGGAGATTTAATTTTTCATGTATGTATGTATATGTATATGTATATTTATATCTATCTATCTATCTATCTGTATATGTTCCAATGTGGATCATCAAACTTTAAACTTTGTTGTTTTTTTTTTTTTTTTCCTGTTTAGCAGTTAACCTGGTTGGCTCAATCTGTGACAATATCTCTGCTCATTTCTTTATTTACAACACCATCATCCTTTTAAAATTAACTTTATTTCCAGAGATGATTACCAATCAGTCCAATCAATATACACCCAGAGGGTTTTAATAAAACAAGCTTTAAGGAAGGAAGATAACATGAAGTGACAACTACAAAATTTCTACAGAGACCTGACATCTTTCACATTTTTGCCTTCCTCCTGATACTTAAGCAATCATTGACTAACACTATTAATAATACTGCAATCATAACTTAAAGATCAGTGTTTTTTCCAACCTGAAGCCTTCTTTTCCATGATTTTTGACATAAACTTTTGTGAGACTTTTTTGATTGTGATGGTATTCCATCCCAAACAAAGCCATGTATATCAAGAAAGCCTATATTTTCAACTCAGAGTACTAAACAAAAGAGGGAGAAAATTAAGGTTAGCTATATATGTTAAGCACAAATATAGGTAATATCAAGATATTTTGAGATGGTATACTTTTACTGGATAAAGTGGGTCAAATCTATAATATTATCTACTTGGAAAACAGAGCTTAGAGAATTCCAGTTCCAGGCAAAATGTTTTATGCTTGTGTTAGGAGGACCTCAGTCCAAGCAGACTCAGGCATGGTGGTACTACCTCAAAATAAGCAATCAAATTATAATCTGCAGGTATGGTGGTAGTAGAGATGCCTTTTCACAAGTATAGGTTTTGAGTTCAATCCTCCAGTAGTGCTGGGAATTTAAATGTGGAATGTCTAAGGTCAAGATTTCATACTTGTCTTACAAGCTCTAATAAAACCTTTACCTCTTTTGCTATTTTTTAAAATTATAACCATAACTTCCCTGCCCCAAACAAATAATTTCATATTAGAGATTTTCTTCTATCTATTAAGTAATATGTTATGTCCCACTGAAATCAGACTAAAGATAAAAAACCCATTGTCTTACAAAGTGACTGTATATGGAAACAGAATCTCAAAGGTAGCATTTAAGTTGAAGTCTACTCCAAGAGAAGCAGAATGCCTTGAATATGCTAAGGAAAGAGGAATCAGAAGCCAACTCTAATCTTGGAGTTCTAATGCCACCAACTCAGAGACACTGTATTTACAATGTTAATGCTACCCAATTTGTGGTAGTTTATTATTGCAATTACTAGGAAACATGTGGAAGCTATAAGACACGAAAAGTCATTGACTCTTCTGATCCATGACTCATCTCTATAATCCTAGTGATTAAGAAGTACGAGACTTGGGGGATAATGGTTTTCAGGCTGGTAGGAAAGTTCATGAGGTTCTATCTCCAATTAACTACAAAAATTTCTGGCAGGGGCATGGTTCAAATAGTAGACTTACTACTGTTAGCAAAAAAAAAAAAAAACTGAGAGCATAAAGTATGTTCAAGCCCCAAACTGGCAGAAAGAAAAAGTCCTTAGAAGAATACTATAAGAAGCAGAATTATAAATAGGAAAGCAGAAACAAAAGAAATAAACTTATTGATATAGACAAAGCTTCTCAATGTGAAATATGGCACAAACTATAATATTTAGGGTTTTCCTTCCTATACAGTAGAAATAAATGGCATTTTTACTTGACAAACTAAAATATAAAACTGTATGCAATAAATAATCACATTACTTTTATGTTTCCATAATTTAACTTGTTTTCCTAAATATTTCTCGAATAGTGTAGCTTTTGAAAGTCAATAAATGTTGCATTTTCATATATGATTACATATCCTTCCAAGTGTTGTCTAAAATTGATCTACACTGAAATGATTGTCATTGACATCTTTCTCAAGATATTTATACTTTCAGCTGACCTTCGACAAAACTCATACCCAAAATATAACTTTTTAGTTTGTTCATGCAAACATAGGAACATAAACATACTTCTCAAAATGTTAATTACTTTTATCTGTAGTCATTAATGAAGTATAACTAATAGAATTAAGTATATACTCTGAGGGAAATAAGATACTTCCTTCTAAATACTTCTAAATACAGATTTGCAGGCACACACACAATCACAAATGCATTCATATATATTTTACCACTTTGACTCAGGTTAGATTCCTGACATTGGGTGTCAGCAATTATCTAATAATCAAATTTTCCTGCCCAGACATAAAATACATTCATAATTTCACACAGACAAAAACACCAGATCATTCAAAATAATGAGAATATTTAACAGAACCAACCAGCACTTGTGCCATCTACTCCCTGATTTCTTTTATTCATGATGATGCATTTTCATATCATAAAAATATTTCTGTCTCTGATTAGCAGAAAAAATATGCTATCATATAATGGAAATTGTAGGTAAAATTACTTGTAATGTATAATATATTTTATCAAAGACTTCTGTTTCCTTCTTGCAGAGTGTTTCTGGCATTTTGCCCTAATGTCTATAATTAAATTACAAAGGACATGCCATATATCTTAATTCATTTTTCCTAAAGGTTATGTTATGGAGTTGAATCTGATTTGTTTGCTTATTCTAAATTAAATATTCTCAACAACTGGAATTATTGTTTATGTTACTCCTAATCCAAATGAAATATCAAATAGAACTGGAAATTCCCCTCAGCAATGATTTGTGAATGTCATTAATAGTTGTGGTGGGATGAAGGATTTGAATTATCTAGAGTGCATTAAAAATGGCACTGTTATTCAAAGGGCTGATCATTTATTCAGCTTTTAAAGTGTGGACTTCTTATTTCATCTAAGAAGATAACAGTATGCTTTTCTTAACATTCTTGCCTGCAAAGCAGTAGAATTATTTCCTTTGTACAGTTGATGTCCAGCTGCTACTTTAGTGAAACCTACAAACAACTGCACATGTGTATTAGCTGCTCTAGATTTTGAAATTTTCTTCCTGTAGCCCTTGTGATTTGAGCCCAGATTCATGGGATAGTCACATAATCCACAATAACAAAGCACCAAAATATACAAAGACCACGTGCAAAATGAGGTTCAATTTTTTCTATGTTGATTTCTTTTTTTATTGATTGTCTTTTAAGGAGCTAATGGTGTTTATTTCTCATTATTTTTGATGTGACTTAAATTTTCCAGATTTTTCAAATAAAATAAAGAGATTTAAAAGAGACCTATTTAGTCACAAAATACAGCTAACCATTTGCGTGATTTTTTTAATTATAATCCTGTTTTCAGTTATCTTCAAATAACGTTGAGATGAGCCTAGCATATGTGTAAATTGACATGGATAAAGCACACAGAATTCTGGAATCTTTCGACTGTGATTTCTATATAACTTCACTTAGAAAATTATCGCTTGCTTCATGTCTTAAGTAATCTATTTAAAACAATTTTTATTAATTTTGTTAATAGATGTCATAATCTATGGTACTGATGCATTGCATAAGTATTTGATTCCTTATCTCAACTGAATTAACATTACATTTATTTTAATTTTTTACACATGAAATAATGACATTCTTGAGGATAAAATGTGCCTGCTTTTCATTTTGGTTGCCAAAATGGAATTATTAGACATTTGGAAGATTTAAATCTGAACTTTCAAATTTCACTAGGACTTGAATTGTGTTACTTACAAATTTAATATTAAAATAAAAAGCACCATTAAATAGAAAGCAAAATTATGTTATCACACCTTAATCTCTGAATTGACTTCATGATAAAAAACAATTACATTTATATAACAATATATATATACTCAAACGAACTATGAGATACGGAACAGAAAGCTTCTTTTTTGTTTTGTTTTTGTTGTTGTTTATAGTTTGTGAAAATTCTGTCTTATTTACCTTATGCCTGGTATATTCATTGTATGTCTTCAGGAAGGTGAGGGGTGGGCAAAGAGCTTTAGGAAAAAAGAGTGAAAAATTGCAGCATTGGAGTTCATTGAACATTGATGAAAGTGAACTATTTAACACATGGGTGGGGACAAGAGGGTGGGACTGGGAACAAGTGAGGGAACTGAAGACATTTCACAAAA
The DNA here is from genome assembly GCF_019054845.1 of Dipodomys spectabilis. NCBI lineage: Eukaryota > Metazoa > Chordata > Mammalia > Rodentia > Heteromyidae > Dipodomys > Dipodomys spectabilis. The sequence goes on along the minus strand of NW_024870891.1, from coordinate 216,880 downwards.
GGAAATGTTCTCATTACCTGACTCTTGTAACTGTAATCCATCTGTAAATCACCTTAATAAGAAAAACAGAGTAAATTTCTGCTAAAAAAGGCAAACAAAATGTTGTTTCTTAGAATCCTAGAAATTTGTTTTGTTCACTGGTTTGAGCTGGTTGAGTCTATCTCTGAAAATAGCTACATTGACATTCATTGGGCGAATTTTTGAGCTACTAGTACATAAAAGTCAATTATGATTGTATGCTTTTTGAGACTGATTCATTTATTTCTTTAATCTAATTTGTATTATTTCTGTCTACTGGTTTTTGGTTTTGTTTTTCCTGATTTGTCAAAAACTTAGTGGTGCATCATTAGTGCTGATTTAAGATTGTTCTAATTTGTTGATGTACATACTCAAAGCTATAAATATTCCTCTGTGTATTGTCTGTGCTGCTGCTGTGTCCCAGAGGAGGTACTATTTTGTGTGTTCACTTCCACTGAATTCCATAAACGTTGGAACTTCCCTGCATATCTCTTCAGTGACTCACTGATGATTTAGCAATGTGTTATTCAGTCTCTGTGAGTTTCAGAATGTTATGTGATGCCTTTTGATGTCTAGATCTTATTTAGTTTCATCATGGTCTGACAGGATACAAAGAGAAATTTAATTTTTATTTTTGAATTTTGAAAGATTTTCCTTGTGACCTAAGATATGTTCTACTTTGGAGAACATTCCATGTGCTGCTGAGTGGAATATATATTGTGACATTGGTAGGTGAAATACTCTGTAGATATCTGTTAGGTATAGCTTGTCAATACAGTTATTTAGCTCTAAAGTTTTTTGCTAAGTTTTTACCTGGGTGGCCTGTCCAGACGTAAGAATGATTTGTTCAAGCAAGCAAAAATTTATTTGGATGTATGCATGTTTTTAGGGTAAGTAGCATTTCTTTGATGAATTTGTGAGCTCTAGGATTCAGGACATTGATATTTAGAATTGTTATATCCCACTGATGGAGAGTTTTCTTTGTCAATATTAAATGTCCTTCTTTGTCTCTTTTTACTTTCATACCACCTATATTTAAAGCCAGTTTTATCTAATATTAGTATAGCTACTCTAGCCTATTTATGAGGTCGATTTTTAATTTGTAAAGATGATGTACAGAAGGGTTACAATTACGTAAGTCAGATAATGAGCACATTTCTATTTGAACAGTGTCACATCTTCACTCATGTTCTCCCAGTTTTTCTCTTTCAACCTCCCTCTCGCATAAGTTGTATATTTCATTTACAATGTAGTGTCTATTGAGTAGCACTGCTGTATTTAAGCCTTTGTCCCACCATTTGTGTATTCCCCCTTGCCCTATCCAAACGTACATATAAGACCAAATGTGCAGAAATTTAAATAAATGGCATCAGAACACTGAAGGAAAAAGCAAAACAATAAACAAACTCTCATAATCATTTCTTGGAGATTATTTTAATGAACATTATTTTATATGATAATATTCGTACAGCTATTACTCCTTTGTGATCCTCTCCAATGGGCATCCTCCTTTGATCTCACTTTATAAATGTTTACAATCCCACAAAATTTATTATGTCCAAGTGTAATGTTTTCTCTTTTACCATCCAACTGTGTTTATTTGTAGAATTAGAGGCACATTCTAATACAACAAATGAGGGAAATTAGGCAACCTATATTTATTTGAGTCTGTCTTTTTTCACTTAATATAAGTTTGTTCCAAGTCATATAAATAAGTTCATAATGGAATTCTGTTCATCCATCGGAAAGAATAATATTGCACCATTCTAAAGGAAAAATGAAACACTTAGAAATAATATTAAGTGAAATAACGCAGACCCAGAGAAACTTAGTTTGCATGAATTTCCTCACTTGTGGTAGATAGGAGTGTCGATAAATGTAAAAGTAAACACACTGGATGGTATGCAAGGAGGTACAAATTCATTATCTGAAGTGTCAGAGTCCATGGAGAGTGAAAATACTATAATTCTCTTAAAAGGCTAAGTCGAAGCCCAACAAAATAAATACCAGTAAATGTGTAGTGCAAGAGAGGATAGTGGGGGGCAATGTGAGAGTGGTAGGAAATTGAAAGGGAAAAGGATAGAATATAGGCAAGAATCCATTGTATACTTCCCAGAGAATTCTTGAGTTAAAAATCTGGGCTACAGCTTAGACATTAACCTTACAAAAATGTTTGTAGTTTAAAAGTTGATACTCCTGGAGAAATAAAACCTAAGAATGTAAAGGAGTCTGGGAAATTCAGTTTGTATCCAGCCTTGGCAGAACAGTCTTTGCAGCAGTACATATAATAAAGCAGTCAAAAGCTAGATTGGAAGAATGGCTCAGGTGATGGAATACCAGTTATGAGCAAGATTGCTGAATAAGAGTTTGAGGCTTTTGCATACATACATACAAACATACACATACATACAGAGGCACTTATATGTGCACACACAAATACACAAATGAAACAACTCTCAGAATGTGTAGAAAAGTTAAAAAACAATAAATATATGTCCTGAATAAGACTACAATCACGGATAATTTTTAATATTAGAAAGTCCTCAAGTGAACTTCTTTCAAAAACGTTTGAGAATATTGAATAGGGAGAGACCAGAGATAGTCAGAGAGTCAATTAATCATTATTAAAGGGATCGCATCCATGGAGGAATGAATCAGAGATCCCGCAGGTGCATCTGAAAATATTTATATCCTGTGTCAAATGTTAGAACATCTTTGAAAATAGTAGATAAGCAGTCTGAACAGTCACTATGGTATATAATATCCCTGGAGAAGTTCAGAATTGGTAGTCTGTATCAAGATTAAATAAACCAAGAAATTATGGCAGGGCAATGTGAAACAAGCCTAGAATTCTAGCACTGAGATTAAGACAGGAGATTAGAGAGTGGAATTTCATAGTGATACCTTCCCTGGACCAGGGAATTTTGTCATAATAAAACAAAACAAACAAGAAAGGAATACATAGTTGGAAGTTTGAACTAATCGTCATTAAGTTTTGAGAAGTCAAATTTCCTGTTGAAATGCAACTCATATTTTATCCTCACTTGTGTTTTAAATTCTCTCTTCATTACAGAACATTCCTAGATGCAAAATGACTCATGATTCCCATCTAAAATTTTAAAAAGTAAGTAATCATCACTCTGTAGTATCCCAAAGAAATGATGAAGGATTACACAAACTTAAGCCTGAAAAAATAGCAAAGTTCATCTAATGTAGGATTTTGAAGATCTTTCTAAATTAGAATTTACATTTAAAATAAATATTTTCATTTTGTTTTTAATTTCATATTCTATAGGATACTACAAAACTCTTTTTAAGTAGAGGGTTTAATTGACAAATTCACAAATGATTTTGCATTCTTTTTGCCTAAAATATTCTTTCAAGAGAGTTATAATTTTTTTAGAAATTAGTTAATAGATAATTCCAAGAGCTCATGTATAAAATGATGATGTGAGTGTTGTAGACAGAGTTGCAGAAAATTGATATCAACTTATAAATTTAGAATAAGAGCAATTTTTTGAGGCTTTGGTATAACATGGTATGAAGAAAATAAAAGTGGGACATCTTTCTTCTACCTGTATGTAACACAGGAAGAAATTTCCTTAATTATTTGCCACTGTATACGATGAGAAAAATATTATGTGTGGGGTTTGTTTTTATTTTTGTTTTTGTTTTATTGGTTTGTCCTAGGGCTTGAACTCTGGGCCTGGACACTGTCTCTGAGCCTGTTTATGCTCAAGGCTCGTGCTCTACCACTTCAACCTCAATGCCACCTGTGTCTGGCTTTTGCTGATAAGTTTATGTTTATTGGAGATAAGAATCTAGGGAAACTTACTGCCTGGGTGGGCTTTGAACTGTAATCTTCTGATCTTAGCATCCAGAATTTATATGATCGTTAAAAACGTATAAATATAAATAATATTTGCAAGTGTTCCGATCTCAAGAATACCAGTGGGGTAAAAATGATGTAACCCAGTTTATTGTGGTGTTCTTTCCAGAACATGTATGGCATCACATTAGCAGAGTTGTATTTTTTTCACAATAGAGATAAGCTTTCCATGATGTGAATTAAGGGAAGTTTGAGGTGTACCCTAAAAGTTCTAAACTGTTGGGCTAGGATGACTCTATATAATAAATGTTAGGATTGGTGGTTATAAAAATAATAGCTTACTGTGATAAAAAATTGCTTACTCTTGAAGAATTATTACCGATGCTACATAGTTATATCCTCTACCAGAATGTGGTTATTTTTCTGTTGACTCTCAATCTGTAACACCATGTTGGAAAATACATCTATTGCAGAATTACAGAACATGCAAACCGGTACTGTTTTGAATCTCTCAGGTATGGAATCTTCTGAATTTGAAAATGAGTAGTTACTAGTCATTGGAATGTTGAAGAACACATATATTCTGTTTTCTTAACAACTTATTTAATTTTAAAAGTTATAGGTTTCCATAGAATTAAACTGTTTTCGCTTTTAGTACTATATTTATTCTTTTTTTTCAAAATATTGATAAGTATATTGTGAAAATATTGTCCAGTCAGATAGCATTCAAGTTAATGGTCCTCTGATTAAAATGGGGTAATTAATTCAAATTACACGCCAAATAGTATTGATTTTTAAAAAAGTTACTACATAAAGAATAATATTTACTCTACCAATACAGTGAAATGTTATTTCATGCAGCTTATTTTTAAAATTTAATTTTATTGTCAAAGTGATGTACAGTGGTGTTACAGCAATTTTAAGGTAGTGAATATATAACTTTTCAAACTTGTTACCGCCTCCCTCATTTTCTTCAGTTTTCCTTCACCCCAATACCCCTCACAAGTTGTAATGTACATTTCCAACATATTGTCTTGTGAGTATTACTATTGCATTGGTTTGCCTTTGTCCTTTGTCTCACCATTTTGTTGTTCCTCTTCCCTTCTCTAATTAAGTTAAATAGATGAACAATACACAGGCTACCAAAATCAAATACAGCAGGGAATAAAGCATAGAGGAATAACCCAAAAGAAAATAGAAATCACATAGTACATTAAAAACAACAACCGCAAATAATACTCTCGGTTTCATATCTTGGAGTTCATTTTGCTCAGAATCAGCTTATATGGTTATATATACTCATAACAAAGCACTTTATCATGAAAACAACATGTTAACTGTTTTTGATGGTAAAGGTGGAGTTAGGATAGGTGAATTCGCGGTTCTAATAAAGGAAATTCAAAAGTGTTTTAAAATTATAACAGGTAAATTTTAATTTGTTCAAACTTTTTCACAACTTAGCTTATTATGAAAATTTTAAATTGTCTGGGAAAATAGGTGTTCATGCAAAGTAATCCATGGAGACTTAGCTGAGAGGGAGCAATGTGGGTGAAGATGGCTCATTTTCACACTAAACAAACAAACCTCAGAAACCTTGCTATATATCCTGTAGGTTCCCTTGAGAATTGTCTTTACCCAGGAAATCTACTCTTACTGTGTGAAACAAGGTTGTAGTGGAATTTAAATTCAAAGTTCTTAGAAAAAAGACATCAAAATTTGTGAATTGACTTTAATTACCCAACAGTAATTCTCTGAAAAATATAATTTGGGTCCAAATATTTAGGGAGAAAGTGCCCTCAACAATGAAAGAAGGTACTGGGTTTACATTTTTCTGTTTGTAATACTTTCCACAATGTCTTTGTACATGACACACTGAACCACAGAAAAAAATCTGATTTGATACTTGAAACAAATGATTTCACATTTCTTAGTAGCTCACAAAATATAATATCCTCATTATCATGAGATAGTGAAGAATTCTCTTATTACATAAGCCAAAAAGTTTTGGGATCAGAAAAGAATTGAGCAAAATGAAAAGACAACAAAACACGTTCTTAGAAGCCCTAGCTAAGCATATTGGCTTCAGCATTGGAGGGAGGCCAAACTTTTTGACATACTGTCTTAATATTTTTGCTACCTAAAGTGATTTTACAGAGCCTATTTAGCTGACTGCAATGCAGAACAGATTTAATGAAGGCATGAAAATAAATTCCACATCCAAATAAAAGAGTTTTAAAAGGAAAACCATGAAGATGTAGTGTGGGTAGAGCCGGTGAGATCTGGTTGAGTCAGCTAGAGTAGCAGTTGAAACACATTTCCTGCTCATAGAGATGTGACCCACAGGCATCACTGCCTAATTTGCCAGCCATGAGCTGTCCATGCTCCCTACATGCTCCCAGAGGACCAATCAGTGCCTGTCACCAAGCAGTGCCCATCACAAGTGCCCATCATCAACTCCCCACTAAGTAATTGGCTGGGAAGGACTCAGGAGGTTGGGAAAGCTGGGGCTATAAAATCCCCACCTTGTGCAGAAATAAACAAGACCTGATTAAGCCTGTTCTCCCAATGTGTGTTCCTTGTGTGTGTCATTCATGCTTACCTCCTGCTGGAGATCTAACCCTACAAGTGGCACCCAAGGAGGGGCTCGATCGCTTTTGGCAAATGGGCGTTTTAGGATCTAGTGCAAGGTTAGTGTCTCCAAGGGCAATATTCCCCCCACACCACGAGAGCCTCAATCACGAGCACTTGTTTCCCTGCTCCGGAGTAGGCAGCTAAAAGTATCACAAAAGGAAACTAGTTTAATATGGGAAATAGTGAGTGAATTGTGTCTCTGGATTGATTCTGGAATTGGAATCCAGACAGGTGGACTCACGTCCTTCAGGGAGATCATAAAAAGGAAGTCTGTGAAGGCACTGAGCTGCCCCTAAACTTTTACCCCATCATAGTAGCTATTGAAGCCTGTCTTTCAGGGAAAGAAGAAGGGGAAACTCTGCAGGCATTTAACACCTCGCTGCAAGAAGAAACAGAACAAAAGGAAAATTGCGAAGCTGCTCAAGCACTCCCATCTTCTTATGACACAGCAAACAATTCCAGCAAGAACACAGATAACCAACAACTTCCACTATCAGGTGATGCAGGGGGGCAGCCAGCTACACTTGTACAACCACCTTCCCCACACTGTCAGTCACAGGAAGCCTGCCCAATCACTTCTTTTGGCTGTTTAGGCCAGCCTGGGAACTCCCCTCAGAAAACTTTGTATCCTTGGGCAGAGATATCCAACTTTTCCCAAAAACAAAAATCCCTTGTTCCCCATGTAATACAAAAGTTGTTCATGGGCCCCACAACTACCGTGGCAACGACAGCCAAGCCTATAAATGAACCCCAGTTCATGTTCCCGGTAATCGTCCACTGAATCTCTGCACGACCGAACCAATGGTACCCCCATGACCCAAAAGTACTTGACAAATACCGGGCCGCTGTCAGGGAAGATGGGTTACACTCCCCGAATGCTCAACAGATGCTCGAAACCCTTAGCATTGATCTTAACTGCACCCATGATTGGAAGAGCTTAAGGAGCACAGCATTATCTTCAGGGTCTTCCTTTGATGGAAGGCTGCTTTTTATGAAGAATGTGAACAACAAAGTGCATGAAATATCACTGCCTGAGAGCAGGATGCCACCATGGGCGACCCTGATTGCTTAAAAGGGGAGGGAGCTTATGTGTCTCCTGCCGCACAAACAGTGGCACCTCCGCAGTACTTTGACCAAGTAAGCCTTTGTGCATTTCGAGCTGTCTCCTCAGTCCCTTGTAAAGAAGGGGACAAACAACTAAAATCACTCATACAATGTCCCAATGATCCTTTCACTGACTTCGTTGCCAATGTTCAAGAAGCAGTGGCCGGGAAAGTATCCCACGCTGGAGCCCGAGATGCGCTAACCAAGACCCTAATATGGGAAGGGGCAACACAGGAATGCAGAAAAGCCATTGCCCATGAACGAAATGGGGTGATCACTGATTGCATCCTAGCCACCAAAGATTTGGGGACATAAACTCATGCTATGAGTACCCTTGCGCTGCCTTTCGCCTCTATGACTGCCAGTGCTCGCGCCCCCCTAATGGCACAATGGGAAATCGACTTTGTTGGGGATGTGGCAGGAACTGGTCATTTTAAAAAGGATTGCCCATCACTCTGGGGCTCATTCAAAAGAAAACAACCTCCTTCTGTATGTCCTAAATGCAAAAACAGTTTTCATTGAGCCTCTGAATGCTGCTCTACGACTCAGCCTTTCAACTAAATAAGGGGCAGTCCTCAGCCCCGACCCCAATAGGACAAAGGCAACAGCCACCACCTCAAGTGGTATGGACTATTCCTATCCAAAATGGAAAAGCTAGAATGAAACTTAAAATCAATGGAACAGAATTTAAGGTCATCATTGATACGGGAGCTGACTGTACAGTCCTTAGAAAAGATGAAGTAGAAGGGTTGGGATTGAACCTAATTCCTGGTCCCTGCATACAAGGTGTCGGTGGAAAAACAGATTCCCTCCATGTCCAATGGCCTGTAAGATGTGAAGACTGTGATGGAGCCACCGGGGTTTTTAAACATCTTGTTGACCCTGGCCTTCCATGCAATCTTTGGGGAAGAGATGTCCTCACTAATATGGGTACTCTGATAACAACAGAGGATAAGGCTTTTTATGAAGACATCATAACCGATCAAGCCATTAATCACCCACAGTACCCCCAATTCTAATGGCCACTGTTGCGTGACCAGAGCCAGTTCCACTCCAATGGGACACCACCAAACCCATTTGGGTCGAGTAGTGGCCTATTTCCTCTGAAAAGCTCCCTCATCTCCAGGCTCTAGTGGAGGAGCAACTAAAAAAGGGACACATAGAGCCTACCATCAGTCCCCACAATTCCCCATTTTTATTATCCAAAAAAGTGCTCAAGGAAAGTGGAGATTTCTCCATGATCTATGTTCCATAGTCATATGAAAAAGATAGGAATGCTTCAACCCGGACTTCCACACCATTCTGCAATACCCAATTATTGGCACATTGCCATTATTGACATCAAGGACTGCTTTTTTCCACCACCCTACATCCCAAAGATAAAGAATATTTTCCCTTCTCAGTATGGGAACTTAATTGTCAATTACGCACTCATAAATATCTATGGAAAGTTCTCCCTAAAGGTATGAAAAATAGCCCTACTATATGTCAGATGTATGTTGCCCATGCTATTAGGCCTTTGCTTTCCAAATGCTTTTGTGTCCAATACATGGATGACATTTTAATTGCACATAAAGATGCTACAACCATGCAAACCTGTTTAACACAACTCAAGGAGAGCCATACAGTGCTGGGCCTTCATATTGACCCCGAAAAATTCAACTCAAAGCTCCTTATGCCTATCTTGGATACCATCTAAATCAAACAATTACCCCAAATGGGCCTCATATCGTCATTAAATCCGAATATACTTTAACTGAATTACAACAATTATGTGGATATATCAACTGGGCATGTGATTTTATGCGTCACCTCACCCAACAACTCGAACTGTTATTTCAATTGCTTCAGGGACCCTCTGACCCAACTTCCCTTCGTATACTTTCACCTGATGCTCAACAAGTTTCACAAGTCGCTGATCAATTATGGTCAATACCCTTGGTGTTTTAGGTACCACCCAAAGAATCATCCTAATTATATTAAATAATAATGGCCTAATGGCAGCACTGACACAAACCCATGGTGTGTTACCATGGGTACACCTTGCCACTTCCCAATTTCCAAAAATTAGCACACCCAATACCATGCTATGCAACCTGGACATCAAAGGCACGGAAGGATGCCCTCAAACTTATGGCGGATTCCCCGACCTTCTTATATGGCCCATTACAAAAACAATCTTTGATTTCCTAACACCCGAAGAGGCATTAGCCTTACAAGTCACCCACTACTATTTTAACATTGATAATCATATGTCCCAACCCCCCCCTTTTAAAAGTTACCCAAGAACTCCCACTTTCATGGAAATGTTGTACTTGTTCCAATAGGCAACCTATCCATCAAGCCATTGTATTTTTTACCGATGCTAACAAACTGTTTATGGATTTTTACAATGCCAATACTAAAAAATATATGCTTCAACAACCTTCCCTGTCGGGTCAAGCTGCTGAAATACTGGCAATTTTGCTCGCCCTTACATCTTTTCCCAAAGAACCTCTTAATATTTTTTCTGATAGTTTATATACTGTACAAACTGTTGCCATTCTTCCTGAAGCTTTATTAAAAGATGATGCTCATGATGTAACACAAATAATGTGTGAACTACAAAATGTATTAGACAATCGTGTCCAACCCTGGTACATTCAACACATTAGATCTCAGACTAACCTCCCTGAACCCCTAGCTGCTGGTAATGAAGCCACTGATTGCTCTGTCACACCAAATATACTACTCACCAATATGTGCATGGACCAGGACCTAAAATTACATGGTCATTGTCATTTATCAGCAGCTACTATCAAGCAGTTATTTCCTGATTTAACACACCAGCAATGCAAGCACATGATTCAATCCTGCTCCTCCTGTGCAACTCTTTTACCCTTAGGACCACTTCAACACATGGGAACAATTCCACGAGTCCTTAGGCCCAATAGCTCATGGCAAATGGACATAACCCGTATCCCCCAATTCGGTAAACAAAAATACATCCATGTATGCATAGATACATTCTCAGGCTTTATAAAAGTCTTAGCCTTAACAGGTGAAACAACAAGGCACACTATTAAGTCACTTCTAGATGCCACTACAATTATGGACGTTCCTTGGACCTTTAAAACAGACAATGGCCCTGCTTACACCTCCAAACATTTTCGTGAATTTTGTACATTTTGGAACATTACCCACCAGACAGATATTCCATGTAACCCACAAGGCCAAGACATTATTGAACGCAGTCATAAAGAAATCAAGACACTTCTTTTAAAAGAAAAGGGGGAACTGGAGGGACTACAGCTTAAAGATCCCCAAACACAATTAAATTATTGCCTTATAGTAAAAAACTTTTTTAACGTTCACACCCACCACATGTGGGACACCAGTGTCCCTGCATTGGGGACTCATGAAAACACCTACTCTGTTCCCTTTGGTTAGATGGAGGGACCCCATCACAAGAAAATGGGAGGGCCCTGCTCCCTTAATGGCACAAGGGAGAGGATTTGCTTGTATCTTTCCAGACACGAGTGATATACCTGTTTGGATCCCACCTGGAGTTGTGTGACCAACCGTCTCCACATACAAACAAGATGTGTCAGCTATGCTTGAACAGCGCGAGGAGGAGGAGACATAAAACTCGAGCCCATGCCATCACTTGGGGAGACCTAAAGGGATTGGTAGAACAAGCCCAGACTATGGCCCCAGACACTGACCCGGGGCATGGTACTCTATTCTCCCTATTGTGTGGCATTTTTACAGCCAATTCTCAATCAGCTGCAGGGCAGTGTAAGATAACCTTAGTGCCCAGCCCCCAAATCTTAATGATGGTAGGTGAAGTTACCACCGTCTTCCCTCCAATGCTGTTTTCCAATGGCACGGTTGGCCTTCCTTTATCAGCAGATGCCTTATGGCATCAAAAAACAAACCTTACTTTTAGATAGAAGGGAGCCATCTCTTTTTGTTTTTCAAACAAGATGATAAAGCAATTTAATGGCTGTATCATCCCCCTTGCAACAGTAATGCATGGGATGGGATGGTGGAACTACACATGACCCTACCCCATTTGTCCCACTGGAAAAAATTGAAATCAGGCTACTGACATACCTTTTCATATGCAGTTGTGCCCACTCAGGGAGTTTAATAGCTTTGGCACTATTTCCACTCCTCTTGAGGAATTAGTGATTAGCCTTTGTGCCAATTCCTGGCAAGGCAATGTATTTGGGGACCCCACATTGTCTCTCTACCCAGATATATACAACCAATCTGAAAAAGAAGCCAAACCTCAAAATCTAAATGAGTTTTATGACTCTTCAAGAGGACGATTGGGAGACCTAGGACGCCCCCCCCACCATGCCAATTGTTTGCTCATCACATTCCTGTCTAGATTTGATCCCTTTCCTATTGGCCAATACTTGTTGCTGTAACCAATCTGGATATGACCAGGTGTCAGGAATGGTAGTGGTTAGAGCACCCTTCTTTTTTGTCTAGGAGACAACTCCTCCACTACTTGCACTCTCAGCAATCACTGGCAACCCAATGACTCATATCCTATTGCAGGTTTGGTACGTGTTCCCCCATTTATTGCTCTGGCTACTAATGACTCTCAGTTTTCCCAGGTTCAATTGATTCGTCTGCGCACTAAAAGAGCAGTGGGATTGATCATTGCAATCAGGTCTGCAATCATCGCTACAGTGACTTCAGCTACCACCGTCGCTATATTGCTGTCCCAAAGCGTGCCCATCGTGCAACAGATAAACCAGCTCATTCCTCAACTGTCATCCATTGAATTACAACATTTGCAATTTGCCAATCATGTTAGGGGAGGCCTCCTTGTGCTCCAACAACAAATAGACTTGCTCCAAAACAGATTACGTTTCTTTGATTACAACAAGGAAGACTATATAATGCTATGACTACTTCTGTCAGCTTTCCACTCCCGCACCCAATGTCACTGAACTTAGTAACTACATCAAAGGCCCTTGGACCCTTAAGTACTTAAACTTCACCCAAAACCTGTTGCATGATGTTACCTGCCTAAACCAGACCACCATACAGCTTATTCCAGGTCCCTCCTTTTTAGAAGATGTGCTTAAAAAGTTACAACAATGGTTTTTGCCATCCTCTCTGGTCATCTGGGGAGGCCTTGCACTTGTAGGGCTTACTCTCCTAGGAATTATTAAATGCTTGCACTCCTGGCAAAAATGCCTCCAACGACGGATCACCATAATGATGGTCCTTTTAAAATAAAAGGGGAAATTTGTGGATAGAACCGGTCACATCTGGTTGAGTCAGCTAGAGTAGCAGTTGAAGCACACTTCCTGCTCATAGAGACGTGACCCAGAGGCATGTCTGCCTAGCTTGCCATCCATGAGCTGTCTACGCTCCTTACATGCCCCCCGAGGACCAAACAGTGCCTGTCCCCACGCAGTGCCCATCATCAACTCCCCACTAAGTAATTGGCTGGGAAGGACTCAGGAGGTTGGGAAAGCTGGGGCTATAAAATCCCAACCCTTGTGCATAAATAAACAGATATGCTTAAGCTTGTTCTCCCAACATGTGTTCCTTGTGTGCATCGTTCATGCTTACCTCATGCCGCAGATCTAGCCCTACAATGTAGCAATGGGGGAGGCCTTATAGTCCTTCAATTTCACTAGACTTGAAGCCAAGAATCTGTGATAAGTTGGAAATCAGGCAAGACCTAAGAGGAGGACAGAGAAATAGGACATAGGAGCATTGTACTTTTGTAACAGACACTGTCATCCAAGTTATGGGCAATTTAACTCTATTCTTCTCCATACATCTTGTTGAGCAAATGCAAGACAAGAGAAAAATAATCTATTGAAATAATTTTGGAAAAATAACTTCACTATTCCTGATATTGTATCTAAGGAGAGTCTTAAGAGAGAAGATAAAAGTGCAGTATTCTTCGGTTTCCTCTAAGCATCTTGTTAGCAAAATATATCTTTGAGGTTATAAGTGATTGAACCAAAAATTGGTGGAATACTTATTTTTGAGGGCACTTTAGACAAAAGAAGACTTTCAAGGTAAAAGAAAAATGAAAAAAAAATATAGCTAAATATTTGTGATCACAGCTTGTTGGACTGGTATTTTGGAGACAAAGTTTTACATTAGAGATTGTCCTCATTAATATTGATGCTGGGATTCCATGGCAACCAAATGCAAGGGGGAAGTTTAATCGACTCGCTTGGATAAGTAAACAGCATAAGAAAAAAATGTCAAATAATATTTAGTGAATTATTTTGAACAATTACTTTGCCAGAACAAAGGAGGAAAAATATAATTCAAATCACTTGACTTAAACTTATGAATAAAAGTAGTCAATAGAAATGAGAGAAAACATAGAGAACTGTTTCGTCTCCAGTGGAGTAATGGGTTCTTGATCTTGTTTCTTCCATTCTATCTTCACACGCTATCAAGTGTGGCTCAGGACTGGAGAATCCTGTTCAGACCAAGAGAACTCACAGAGGAAAATATTTGCAGCAAATGTAGGTGATTTAGACAAATCTATCTAAATCTGTTAAAATTTCTCCTCTACCCCAAACTGCCCACTTTAAACAACTTTGTATGCTTTTCTCAAGATTGTCCTTCATTAACTATTTAAAATTTTGAGAGGTCATAATAATACTCTATAGAGATTGCTGTTTCGTTGTGCTTTTATTGAGTTTTTGATTTTTGTTGTCTTTTTCACTGAATTTCAAAAAGTTGTTCTAGTGTGTTACAATTAAATATGTCCATCTAATTGTTCAATGTTCCTGGATCAGAGTTACTCCTTCTATCATTTTCAACCAACCTGTTCTACAAGATTTATTTCCGATTTACCACTTCCTTTCTCACATGTGTACAATGAGTATTCTAACTGTACGTGCCCCTTGTTCCATTTTTCATTCATTCTATGACTTGACTATTATTCCTCTCTGGTTTCAACTTCCTGATAGTCATTCTTTTAAAGTGTCTGTTAGTCCTTTGAAAGGTTTATATACATTCCATGGAGTTTCAATTCTGCATATACTTAAACTGATGTCAGCTTATATTTCCATAATTCATTCATCTGAAGTAACAATTTGCAAGACTGGAGACATGAAGCACCTAGACATGATTTTATTCTCCTCTATTTGGAAGATTAATCTGTAGTCAACAAGAAAGTTTAAAAATGGCTTAGAATGTGTTCCTATCAGTTTTATAAAGGGCTTTGTACAGTGGTTTGTGATTATTTTATTTTACATGTGATAAAATATTCTATTACTTATAAGTTTTGGAAAAAGAAGAAAACTGAAATTTACTACTGAAGAGGAATATGATAGAAATAGAAGACAGATTTTATATTTGTCAAATCTGTGGTGAGTACCCATATTCAAGACTTAAAGTCATATTTCTTACTATGTTAGATAGGGAAAACATAAAAAACCATATGATAAGGCAACTATTCATGACTTTTATAAATGTACTTATTATGTGATGAAATTTACTTTATTAGCTAATGTTTTGGTTTGAAATATGGGAGGCTGATCTATTTAATGAATTTTCGAAGGCACCTACTGAAAAACACAAATGGTGGTGGGGGGGGGGTCCTATTTCTACACTTTAATGGTTGAACCTGTTTGGCATTATTGCTGGGTAAATAAATCAACTCTATTGTAACTTGTCCTTACACTTGAAAAACTAGTAAAGTCACTAAATATCATCTACTTGTAAAGTGTTATTTTGGTAAATGTGATTTTAAAAAGTTTATTTGAAAAGGAATATACTTTCAGGAGATTAAATGTAGGTTATCATTTGTTTGAGAATGACAACATTTTTACACTACAGAACCAAGGTTTCCTGAAGTACCAGTGTTTTGAAGCACTAAGGATCTTCTCAATTAATGTATTTTTCTGAATTATATTTGACCTCTATGTCAAGTATTCCTAGCATTGGTAGACCAATTATGGATCTATCATTCCAGGAACTATTTTTTGGCCTGTTGATGCTAGACTGAAATCATTCATTTATCATTAGGAGAGGGATATTACAAATAATCTTGTGACATTTGTGGTCTTGTTCACTCATATGGAGTGGTCATCTGAAAATTGAAAGTTTGAATTACTGTACTTTCACATTTTGTGATTTCATCTTGCATTTTAAGTTGCCTTGCATTTCCCAATTACTTACTGTTAATTCCTGCATTTCAAGGAATTGGGGCCCTGAAATAAAGGAAATGAGACATTGAAATGGGTTTTCAATTACTTTCTGTTGGCATGTTGCATGGGCCTAGGTGAGATCTCTTGCCCTAGTTATCTGATCATGCAGATAACTGGGATCCTAGGACCCGTGGAACCTGTAGAAGAATAATGCCTTTTAGACATCATATCAGCAAAATTTGAGTATAATCAGTAGGAATGCTTCAGAAATATGGAGAAAAACAGTTTGAGACCAGCGAGTTAAAACAATAAACAGAGCAGCAGAGTAAAATCCCTTATAAATTAGAGGAAAACAACGTTGTTGTTTTTACCATGTGAATTCAGAAGACCAAGAACACTTAGAAGGTATCACAAGTTTATACCAAAAACATTGCATTGATACTTTTTATATTCTAATATATATTCTAATCCTGATTATTTATATTCCAATCTATTTATTGTAATAAATATCAATTAATTTGTCAAATTACCAATTAATTCCAGTAAGATTCACTGTGTGAAATATAAAATCAGTTTTTTTAATATAATGGATTTTATATAACTTTTCCACACCCTTCCAAACCCCACCCCACTTTAATTTTTTCTAGTTTCATACATTTGCATTGAATATTATACCTTCACTCTCTTCCTCCGTAACTCTCTTTATTCCTTCCTTTTGACTTCCATTCACATCTTCCAAGTGATAGTTTCCTGGTATTCATTTCCTTGGAGTAAAATTCAATTTTATAAGAAATTACACCTTTGAAATACTCCTCTGCAAATAGCATGCTTTGATTAATATTTTTGTGTAAACTTGTATAAATTTCTAGCTTCCAAATATGAGATAGAACATGGGTACTTTGTGTGTCTGGCTCTGACTTAGTTCACTTTATATATTTTTAGATCTATCCATTTCATTGCAAATAATGTAAGTCTTCAAAATGGATGCGTGTAATCCAATTCTGTGTATGTGCCACACTTTCTCCAACCATCACTCTGCCAAAGGGCATCTGGGCTCTTTCCGTAACTTGGCTACGGTGAATAGTGCATTTTAATGTAAACATTTGGAAGAATTCATCACTACCTTTATGGGAGCAATCCTCTAGCCAGTTTTCCAGAATAAGCACATGCCTCCCTTCATTTTCATCACAATGTATTGCAAGTCCTCAAAAACACACTTCCCCCTACAGGTCTTAATAAGCTAAAACCACACTATGCCCATATTCTTTCAATACAAGTTTTTCATAATTGTACATATAATTCAGTGAGAACCTTCTATATACTTTCCTAATGTGAGAATGAGGGACATGACAGAGTAAAAGTAAGAAATATGCAATTTAATTAGCTATTATCATATTTAAAATCATTTTCAGCTCTAATTCATAGTCTCAAATAATATTATTAAAACTATTGGAGGCTATTGCCTGGCATCCTGGTTATTCGGGAGGCTGAGATCTGACAATCATGGTTTGAAGCCATCCTGGGCAAGAATGACCAGGAGCCTCTTATCACCAAACAACCAACAAAAAATCAGGATTGGAACTGTGGCTCAAAGTAGTAGAGTGGTAGCCTTGAGAGAAAAATTTCAGGGACATCATCTAGGCTCTTAGTTCAAGAAGTACATTCTACCCAAATAAAATCTATTTAATTTACATCTGTGTAAGTAAAGTATTTCCATCACCCAAATGCACAACCATGCTCATTTGCAAGGTAACTCTGTTTTGTCTGAAGTACCATAAAACAATTTCACTTAACTTGAAAGCATTG
Source organism: Dipodomys spectabilis (assembly GCF_019054845.1). Taxonomy (NCBI): domain Eukaryota; kingdom Metazoa; phylum Chordata; class Mammalia; order Rodentia; family Heteromyidae; genus Dipodomys; species Dipodomys spectabilis. The sequence continues at coordinate 199,363 of NW_024870891.1, read as the reverse complement.
CACCATGGGTTCATTCTATCTCTCTCATGCATTTTTCCACTCAAATACTCAAATCTTACAATTATTCCAATTACTTAAAATCATAGCTTTTTACTTCAATGCCCAAATATTAAAGTTTAAATTGAGTGTCTTGTGCCTCCTAAATGGGTATTCTTACAATTTTGTCATATCTGTAGCCCTAAATTCTCCTGGTTATTTTTCATATAATTGTGTATGACCTTGGGCTCAGATCACGTTATGCTATTTTTCCTGGAATTTAGAATAATAGGTGCATGGCATTGTTTACAGATATTTCTGTCCAGTCTGGGCTTTAACCTCTATTCTCACAACAGTAGACTCCCATGTAGTCAGGATTTTCATAAGCTTGTCATAGCTGATGTTTTTTTTTTTAAGTCTTTGCAGTTCTTGAATACTGAATTAATTTGTTTTCTTGGGTTGTTTTGTTCCATTTGAATGTATGTGTTGAGTTGTTCCTCACTTTTCCTTTTGTTTCTTTCAATCAAGTCCTTACCTAAAGTACTGAGAAATCAATTCTTCTTTTTCATGATAGTCAAGGTGAACATGATTTGTTCCAAAGCAATTTCAGTAATATTTAAACACCTTCATATCTATGGATGGTATATAAATGATAAGTGCTGCGAAGGGTCTTTTTATTTTCACAGCAGTCTTTGTCATACACAGACAGATCATGAAATATATGAAGAAAATGAAACTACAGATGCAAGCAAAGAGAAGAAAAACCTATTATTAATTGTTTGACAGAGGCTTCCCTTCTAGTGAAAGAAATACATTGCTTGATGCAGGATTTCACAAAATTATATAGCTTGGAGGAAGCTAAACAATCACCTAATTCTACAGAATTGAGGGAGAATAATCGAACTCCTGAATAGTTTATATTTGGGTCAAATAAAAGCATGCTTCCAAAAAGAGAGTTGACTTAGAGAAACATGATGAGTTGTATGTAAATAGATGCTTAGTTGATTTTGTTAGTTTGTAAACTAATACAGGGAAATAGAGTACAGCAAGGTAAAAAAAGAACTTCACATTGAAACACTCACGTGTGTGTGTGTGTGTGTGTGTGTACATGCATGTATATATACACACACACATGTGCAAGTGTTCATTCATTCATTCAACATCCTTAAGTTTCTGTGACCAAGGATGGGGTTTATCACTTGAGCCATTGTTCTCTTTCAGGTTTTTTGGAGATAATCGCATGTATTTTCATGATTGGACTAGCTTTGAATAGTGGTCTTCATATCTAAGCCTCCAGAGTAGCTAGCTAAGCTTATTCAGCCTCCAAGTAGCTAGTTAAAATTAGGGCTATCCTCTACGCTTCACTGCTCTTTTATTCTTGTCCTGAGGTGTTCACATGCCCAAGTCATATATATTCATATATATGTCTAGTTGCTTTAAGAAATACTCTTACTGCTTGGCACCAGGGGCTCCCATCTGAACTCTTACCTACTGAGGAGGCTTGAGAACAGAACCCAGGCCAAAAGTTTAGTGGACTTCCTTCTCAATCTATAGCTGTGTGCATTGGATCATTTCCACCACCCTGCACTATCTACAGGTTAAGATTGGAAGGACTGCAGAATCCAGGCCAGCCAAGGTAGGAATCTAGACAAGTTGGTGTGCAACTCCTATGCCTTTGATAATGGGTAGGCTAAAAAGACAGATCAGGTGCATGTTCTTGTGGAAAGGGAACACTTATCCTAAAATTAACCACTAATATGACACCAGTCTACCAAAAACAATACCCCAATTTGAACACAATTTCCCACAGCCAAAATAAGTATATACTTTAACATGCAAAAACTTAGTACAATCTGCTCTTTGCTCTAATATCAGCTTCATCTAATTATCATATGGTGAATAGTTTCTTCATTAAACTTATTATATATTTAAAAAGACCTAGAGCCGGGCGCTGGTGGCTTACGCCTGTAATCCTAGGTACTCAGGAGGCTGAGATCTGAGGATTGCAGTTCAAAGCCAGCCCGGGCAGGAGAGACCATGAGACTCCTATCTCCAATAAACCACCAGAAAACCGGAAGTGGCGCTGTAGCTCAAGTGGTAGAGCGCTCGCCTTGAGCTGAAGAGCTGAGGGACAGCGCCCAGGCCCAGAGTTCAAGCCCCACGACCGACAAAAAAAAAAAAAAAAAGAAAGAAAAAAAGACCTAGAAAATTTTTTCTCACTTATTAAGTGCAAACGAATGGCAAAAATGCCTCATTTCTTACATATTGACTACCACTATAAATTCATCTTATGATTATTATTAGTAGTAATATATTCTGATTTATTACTTTACTTTGTAACAGTTTTTAAACTTTTGGCTTCTCTGCTGAAGTTGAAGTATTTAAATAGTATCATCAAATTATATTACTTGGGTACTTAGGGCAGTTTTTTAAAAAGTTTTTAACAAATGGTTTCTAGTAATTCTGTTTTTTTTTTTTAGGTGGGGGGTCCGGTCGTGGGACCTGAACTCTGGGCCTGGGCGCTGTTCCTCAAGGCTAGTTCAAAGCTAGCACTCCACCACAGCGCCACATCTGGCTTTTTCTTTTTTCTGTTTATGTGATGCTGAGGAAACGAACACAGCATGCAAGGCAAGAGCTCTACCACTGAGACAACTTCCTAGCTCTCTACGAATTCTTAATAGGTATATTATTTAGTTAATTTTTAATTTCAATTTAATTTTATTGTAAAGGTAATGTACAGAGGGGATACAGTGATATAAATAAGGTAATGAGTACATTTATTATGGAAGGAACATTGTTATCTCTTCCATTGATTTTTTTACACACTCAAAAAAAAACTACTGATGCTTTTCCTGTCGCTATTGCCCATTGGGTACTTTTCTTTCTTTGTTCATGCATTTTTTTATTATAAAGTTGATATACAGAGGGCTTACAGTTACTTAAGTCAACTAAAGAGTATACTTCATTTTATTTTCTAAATTTCAAATTTTGAACTTAATTATTTTCTTTTGTTTCTTTAGGGTAATTCTTTTTTCAGAGTTGTAGAATTAGTTAATTTAGTTTTGCATAATTTTAACACATGTAAATTATTCAGACATATATTTTGCTTTCAAAATAGTTAACATGTGAATATTTAAAGATTATTTTCTTAAATTTTATATGGTTGGTGAATTTAAATAAATTTATTTTCTTATAGTTCTAAACATATTTTTCCAGGTAATAAATACTGTATTTTCAAGAATCACATACTTTATTAAAAAAGGCTTCATTACATGGTGAGTTTTTGGAAATATTTGTACTTGAATTTAAAAAAAATGTTTGAGCTGTGCATAGTGATTTGTGGTTTCCATTTTTTAACTATGGTGGGATGTATAAATAGGTTTTGTAATTCGGGAGAGACTGGGAAACTATGAGACCTTATCATAACATTTTCAGAGTGAAATGATTAGAGATATAGCCATCCCTAGCAAGATATAGAGCACCTGGTTATCATATTCTAAATCTTGAGTTAAAAAACCAGTAACATCAATCTTTGGTTAAAATAAAAGGATACATGTTTCAAAATGGTTATTATTTAAAACTTGTTTGCAAATTTCATGTCTTTTATTTCTTAATTTTCAATTTACTTAATCTATAAGGATCCAAGTATCTTGTGACTATTTTATTTCTACTAAACTTTTAAATTGTATGAACAATGTTATGATTTCATATATTAAAATAATTTTATTATTTTTGATAATTTCCTCTGTTTAATATGATAATAACAATATTCCAAATGTGTGTATTTGGTGTGTGTGTGTGTGTTTATGTGGATTTTTTGTGTGTGTGCTTTGTGTGTACTTTGTAAAGCTTGGGAGATCACACAATTGCTTCACATATGTTAGGCCAATGTTTTACCACTGAACTATACTGTCTAGTAATAATACAAATTGTGTTTTACGTTATGATTTTTAAATTGTCATTCCTAGTATGCTTTTTCAAAATTATATATGATAAAATGTGATCCATCTTCTATCCACGTTAGCAATTGTTATTGTTATTCTTTCTCTTATTTCTTTGGAAATTAATTATATTCCTATTACAACTTTTTTACATTGTAACAGCTCTATTCAATGCATTATTTTCTATTTTATTTTTTCCATGTTATCTGACTTTCAGTCCAAACTATCAGGTGGATTAAAAAGAAACTAGAATCAGGACACTTTATTTTTCTCCTTCTCTTCTCTAAAGTTTTTCTGTTTTTTGAAACAATACCAATGAAATACAGCTCCTATGTGGTCCACCATTCTTCCCCCTCTCTCTCAATTCTGCAGTACAGTTCAAGTCGTTATCATTCAACTTTGTTATGCTATAATGTTATCTAAATCTTAACTCATTCCTAAATTAATTTTAGTTGCTTTGAGCAATCTCTAAAGACTTTTTTCTATATATAATATCAGGGTTTGTGTTTTCACCAGGTGCGAAATATGAGTGACTTTCAAACGTCTAGATATCTCTGGAGAATATTGATCCACCTGCTCGATATTCTCATATGTAAATTCAAGGAATACAGGTCAATCAGAACAATCTCGTAAAATGGTGTAGCTTGAGCCTTCATAGTAGCTTTGAATCGTATTACCATGTTTAGTGAAGATAACATAGTTGTACTATAAGAACAAACACATAGAAGAAGGTAACAGATTTTTCAAAAATAATTTCTTAATTTTATGGTCCACAGATTTTGAAAAGGATGCTATGACTTTATGAAATAAAAACAGAATCTTAAATGGTTGTATTGGCACTATTGCCTCTCTAGATTTAAAGAATGATCTTAGACTACTACCTCAATCCTTTGTTTCTTTGTATGTTGGTCATGGGGTTTGAACTCTGGGCATGGGCACTGTCCATGTGCTATTCAGCTCAAGATGAGCACTCTACTGCTTGAGCAACAGCAAAACTTCCGATTTTCTAGTGCTTTATCCGATATAAGAATCTCATGGACTTTCCTACCTAGGCTGGCTTTAAACCATGATCCTCAGATCTCAGCCTCCTGAGTAGCTTGGATTAAAGGCGTGAGCCACCGGCACCTGGCCTACCTCAAACCTTATAAAGAATGATTATCAAACTAAATGTGAGATGTAAAAACCTATAAAACCTAAATGTAAAAAATCATGATATTGGATCAGTAAAGGTTTCTAAAAATTTGACATGGAAAACATTAGTGGCTAAAGAAAAGAAAGAACGAGATTATATCAAGTCATAACTTTTCATAATTCAAAGGCCACTATAACAGAAGTGAAACCATATCCAAAAGATAGAGCACACATATTTGTTAATGCTACAATGTTAATGCTACAATGATTCTGAAACTTTAGTATTTTTTTTTTTTTTGGTCTGCTGTGGGGCTTGAACTCTGGGCCTGGGCGCTGTCCCTCAGCTCTTCAGCTCAAGGCGAGCGCTCTACCACTTGAGCTACAGTGCCACTTCCGGCATTCTGGTGGTTTTATTGGAGATAGGAGTCTCACGGTCTCTCAGGCCCAGGCTGGCTTTGAACCACGTTCCTCAGATCTCAGCCTCCTGAGTAGCTAGGATTACAGGCATGAGCCACCAGCGCCTGGCTGAAACTTAAGTATTTTTATATCTTCTAATTCTATATAAAATTTTTTCCTGAATAGGACATTTCTTTAAATAACATATGTAAATTAATAGTCAATAGGAGGAGCATATGAAATAATCTCCTCTTTAGTGTCTAAGAAATAATAAATAGAAAACTCACTAGTATGACCATAATATAAAAAGAGGATGCAAAATGTAATGCATTTGTGGAGAAATTGATATACTTCTCATAGTGATCGATTTGTATAATACTGCAATCATTTTAGCAAACAAGGTTTCAAGTCTTCAAAAGGTGAAAGGATCCAGGCATTACACTTCTATGAATGAATTAAACAGAAGTAAAAAACTTTTTGGACAGAGAATGTAGTTAATTGAGAGTGAAGTTGAATAGTATGTGTGAGACCCTGGAAATGATACCCAAAAACATATTTTGAAAAGACTCACTATAGAGGATGTATGCTGGACAAATTCCTGTATCTGAATTTTATATCTATCCTAATATCTGTTCTAAAATTTACAGCATTTCTATTTGAAGAAATGCAAGTTTGTGAAAATTAGGCTTTGAAAACCTATGAAGGTACAATTCACTTCCAAAGCACTAAAATGTATACAATAAAAGGGGATAATATATTGTAAATGAATTGCATGTCAGGAAAAAAAACTATTGTTAAAACTTCTTTCACACAAAATGCAGAATAGCTAAAAAGATGTTTTCGGTGTTGGTGAAAAACCCTTTGTAAACTACTGCATTTAAAACAAAGATGTTTTCTGTTTATTTTGAGGGTATTTTGTCCGTTTGAGTTTATACAGTGATAACTCAATCCAAAAGTATATGTGATAACTGGAATACCTAGGAATTATGCATCACTTCTAAGTTATTTTTTTATTATTTTTATTTTTTTATTGTGAAAATACTGTACAGAGGTGTTACAATTATATGGACAAGATAATGAGTATATTTCTTATCAAGCTTTGTAGCCTCCTCCTTTGTATCCCCTTCCTATCCCTTCCCAACCTCCCCCGCCTTCCCACCCAATCCTCCCCTCTACCTCCCCCATCAAAGTTGTAAAGTTCTTTTTGACATAACGACTTGTACATCTCATTGTTGCAATGGGTCCACCCGTATCCCTATTTTTTCCTCCATGCTTTCCCTTATTTACAATATCTACTATATGTCTGAGTCAAGCAGAAAAGATCAGATAAGGTGATGTTAGGGAAATGAACCCTAAGATATGAATTCAAATGTTTTCTTTCTTTCATGAGATTGTTTCTAACACATTTATAAGGTTATTTATTTGTTGCTTTGTATGTCCCTCCCCCACAGTATAACCCCTGCTTTCACTGTATTTGATGTCAGTATAATTTGTGGAGGGGAAGGGGAAAAAGTTTTAAGTAATTGAGAAACTTTTCTAGAAGAAACTTTTAGGAAATGACAGAAGACACAAATCTATCCATCTGCACTTTTTGAAAGTCATATGCTAATTACTCAATCCAATTGCTTATCTCTACTTTGCTATGAAAAACGTATTCTCAAGATAAGAGCCAAAAGCAGTGAAAAGAACAAAATACACAATCATCTTGATTTATTTGTGAAAGTAACAAATGAAATAAAACAATTCCACTTAAGGGACTCCAATATTAGAGTATGTGAAGATGTTCCTGAATGCCAATAACCATTAAATTTTGGAATTTTAATTTCTATTAACATGAAAACTAGAACAAGAAAACAAATATAGACTTAGAGTGAACCAGCCTTGAAATCATTTTCTTACTTGTTTTGAAATTACAAAAAAATTGATACTCCTTTGATACTCATTTAAAAATATTTATCACTTATGATAATTCAAATACCAAGCCAGAGTAATTTTATATAATCATTATAAAGATCATTTTATTAGTATTGTAAAATAGAATAATAAAAACCAGTCCCAATATATGATGTACCTATCATTATTCTTAACTTCTAATCATTACCTAAATCTTAAACAATCTAAATAGTCAAGTCTTTAACATAGATGTAAATATTCTATACTTTTTACTTAACATTTTCCAGGGGTATGTATTCATGTTTCTAAGAAATGTTCACAGCAGTTAAAAGATGCTTTTGTAAAATTAATGTGATATATTTTGTTGTTGTGGGTGTTGTTTTTAGTGGTTAATTGGAGATAAGAATCTAACAAGTACTTTTCTGTCTGGGCTAGTTTCACAAACAATTCTAAGATCTCAGAACCCAGAATTGCTCTTATTATAAGGGTGAGTTACCGGCACTTGGTTTCATGAAGTTTTTGTTAAAATTATATTTTAAGATGCTTGTTTCACTATAATGTATATCATTCTACACATAAATTTAGATATATGTATATATTTCTGAGGACAAATAATCTCTAAAAATGTACTATTCTACACATAACATTTACATATATATAGAAGACAGATATATATATATATATATATGTATATATATATGTATATATATATATATATATCGGAGACAAACTCCCTCTAAAATATTTATGCTACTCTTTTTGACCTTTTTCATTTCAAAGATATACAGTATATTTTTCTAAAAGTTTCCTAGATTAAAATAATTAATATTTCTATAGAAAGTAGATTTTATTACTTTCAAGGGAATTTTAGATATACACATGATATTTTAGTAACATTTACAGTATATTACTTGATAGGGTTCTGCCCAAACTCTTAAATATTTGATTATAGTTAGGGGGAGAGAGGAAGTTAAATCATACTGATTAGGAATTTGCAATGTTTCAAAAATTCTATTCCATAATTTGTTATAAGCACATAGTCAAGCTACCTGATATGGTTTAATTTTTTGTTCATTTGTTCAAAATTTCAATATGGATGCATGCACAGTGGTAACATTAAACTTATTAATCAAAAGATAAATAATAATAAAATCATAGACATATATCTGACGTTCAATAATAAGCACTTATAACGCTACTAATAATTTTGATGGAGAAGATGATGACCACAGTGTAGCCTGATAATGACAATGTTGTGATTGAAAAGGAAATAAAAAACTTAGACATCTTTGAAGCTGGATTTCCCACATTAAATGCATAGGTATAAACAGCGTTGGATTACATACAATAAGAATAACAGGAGAAGGGCTGGGAAGGTGGCTCAGTGGCAGAGTGCTGGCCTTGCCTACATGAGGCTCTGGGATTGATTCCTCAGCACCACATAAGCAGAAATAAGAGGAAGTGGCACTGTGGCTCAGGCCCCATGATGAACCAAAAAAGAAAAAAAAAACAGAATAACAAAAGAAGAGTTTGAATATCAAGGAATAAAATCTCATAAACAGGTAGAGACAGTAAAAACCCTAATGTTATTCCAGGAGTCATTCTAATCTATACTCACTGTTGTTGTTGGTATTATTTTCTTTAAAATCATCTATTTCCACATTTTGATGGACTAAGATGTAGGTTCCAACTTAGTGTGATTAGATCAAATAACATTCTCCTCTAGATACCATTCAATAACCAATGTTTTCCAATGATATATTAAGAGTATGTTCTTCAGTACAGCTGTAAAGACATGACACAATTTACATAATACTACTTACATATCTGAAGTTACCATAAAATAACACAGGCTGTAGAGCCAGAAGTTAAAATTTATTTTTACTTCTGCATGAAACTATTTCTGACTTTATACCAACAAACTGAATTCGACTCTTTCCTTATTTGAAAGCTAAGGTAGAAAATGTAAGGACTCTTCACTTTTCCTTTTCCTTGCTCTCGAATTCAACAAATATATTCTTCAATATTTCTGGTAGATTACATCCATTTACAGATGAGAAATGTAAGACCAACAATCAATGTTGTGAGTAAATAATGATACTAGAATTTTTGTCTGAATTCTTCACTCTGTGTGCTTACAAGAAGTGTCACTGGGTGATGGAGAGGATCAATATGAAAAGACTATGGGGAGAAATGCATACTTTGTAAACAGTTTTTTAGGACTGAGTGACTGGTGTTGAGTATTTGCAATAGGCTGGTGTCAGGGGCATATAAAGGAGTACATAGAAATTACATTAGTGACAGAAACAGAAAATCTTGATCATTCATCTTATCTAATGGATAGTGGTGGGGTAAGAGGAAATCTAAAGTTTTTCCACATCTCTGTCTCCTAACTGTGTTAGTTACGTTCTTGGTGATAAGGATTATAGGTGGAAAAGATGAATTTAGAGGAAAAAACCTATCTGATAGTTCTAAGGTTTATTTTAAACAGATTCAAAGATAGGTCTGTTTGGACATCATCAAAATATTCACGACCATGAATATGAAAAATAATAATAAAATCAGGCACATTATTAAAGGGAAGAGGAAAAGGAAAGTTTTGATGAAAGTGTGAACAATGTGAGTACCAGTGTGGAGAAGATTGAAGGAAAGAGATAAATAAGGAAACAAAAAAGTAATAAACACAGATTTACAGAAGAAAAGGAAGGAAAGAATTTTCAGGAAGATATTGAAGGAAATCTACTATTTGGATTTGAAAAGTAAAAGGATATAGACAAGTTCAATAAGAACAGTATTTTGGTGAAAGTCATATTGATAAAATGTAGAGATATGAATGTGAAGACATACAATTCTGGATCCATAAATTCAACATGTCCTGTTGATTCTAAATGTTGGGAACAAATGCTTTAATCCTGAACTTAGAAATATTATATACATATAACTGTCATGAACTTTTCTTAGTGGTATTCTGTGAATATTTTTGAAAACTTTATTTAGCCAGGAGACTATAGATTGAACTACAGCACAGACAAGCGTAATTTTTCCTACAGTTCCAATTAGTGACCCACCTATCCATATCAGTTTGGGATTTTATTGAAATATATTTATATATGTTTGGATATCTTATCAGCCTACTCATTATAAATGTAGTAAAAGTAACACCAAGTATTAGGTTGAACATACAGCTTTACTGATGTGACTGAAGGCTCCTGGAATTGATTCCTCTTTAGAATAGAAAATGCCTCAATAGCCATTGACACATCATAACTGTCATATACACTATTGAAATCAAATTCTTGTTAGGTTGATCTCCATGCTGAAATAACCCTGTCAACCAACCTGACACAAATTCTTATATGTAGGAAAATGATCTTATAAACTTCAAGCTTTTATTGAATGGAAAAGTTCTGATATTACTCTCACCACTAGGATTAAATTCCTAAAATGATAAGACATTTTGCTTTAATGCCTTTCTTTCATTTTCTCATACACATTGTCAAGAAGTGAAGGATTCTGATTTAATAATAATACAATCCCAACTTGTATTAACACAACATCTAGGATCTAATGTTAATTCGGTTACTTACTAAATAGCTCCAGATTTTGTGGATATTTATATTTCTCCTGGGTAAACTAATGAACTCCAGGATAATGTCGCTAAGAAGCCTTTCAATTCTAATATTACTGTTTGTCTGAAAATGCTTTAAATTCTACATCCTTTAATGTGGTCATAGAGTTATATTGTGGAACTTTTCTCCTCAGAGGCTGAGTATTACCGTATTGCTTAACATGGACAAAGTACCTTCACTCATAGCCTGGGCATGTACAAACAAGAAGTGGTAGTTGAACAATGTTCTTAGCAGTTTGTACAGATGAAATGGAAATAGAGCAACTCTGAACTCAAAAGGAATGTGCAAAGAAGACAAAGTCACAAAGTAGAATGTGCCAAGAAAAGCTTAAGTATAATTTCAAATAATGTGCTCAGGTGTGAGGGTGTGTTCAAAGTACAGGTTCAGACAACGTAGTTGGATATCTTGGGCAGAAAACTTCTTTAAATTATTCTGGGATAATTGTACAAGTAGAGGCCCCTTAGTCTAACTCTAATCAGCCACAACATCATCAACTTAGGGACTATTTTCCAAGTGCAAAGTGAGAAAAAGAGGGCTGATCACAGTTAGTGTTCAAGTTGAAGCAATGGCAATCACATAACTTTTCTCATAAGTGTTCATTTATTCTGGAGCATTTAAGTAGTGAAAAGCCAAGTAAATATTTTGCATGTACCTAAACTAAGTGGGACGGATTATATTGGTCTCATTTTAACTTAGAAGTTATAGATTATGTCTTTTTATACTCTAACTTGGGACAATGATCTACTGTCAGTTATTTTCTTCTCTTACCCTTCTTTTGCCCTTCCACTTACATAACAATTATTTAAGGAGACATAATTTAGCTTGCATTTCTAAATTCTTCAAAATTATCTGAACTACTTCATACTTCTAGCAGCCTCCTATATCTTTCTCAAGGGAAATATTTTGTCACTACCATTTTTATCCTACATGTATTGGATATCTTCCTGCCTAATTCAGTGCAATATAGACCTTAAATTCATCCTATATCTCAACGCTTGTACCATCATAAAATACTATCTTACTTAGAAATCATGATATTAGTATATCTGGTGAGGTGCCATCTGTCATTTTTGAATGGTCTTAAGTGATACTTAAATGCAATCATGTTTTAAACCAATATGCCACTCAGTAGATGAATGAATTGACAAAATGTGGTTTATATATGTGCAGAGTAAGTCTATGCTTCCAATTCATAAGGAAATGGAAAGACTTGGAAAAATCCTACTAAGAAAAATAAGCAAGACACAAAGAAACAGATTCTATGGTTTCCCACATTTGTAATAACTAGGAATTATCTTAGATAGTCCTAGAAGATGAGCAGAATGGCTCAATAGCTATGTATAAATGACCATATAAAATGATGCTGAGCAAAATAAACTCCTAGGTATGGAAAGAGAGGTTTTTCTTTGTGGTTGTTATTTTTAATGTACTATGTGATTAATTTTTCTTTTTTGTTTTCCCCTATGGTTTGTCCACTGTTGAATTTGATTTTAGTATCTTGTGTGTTGTATGTACATTTATCTTCATTTGGCAAGGGAAGCAGAACAATAAAATGGCGAGACAAAGGACAAAAGGCAAACCAATACAATAGACACACTCACAGGACAACATGTTGGAAATTTACATTACAATTTGTGAGGGGTATTGGGGTGAAGGGAAAGTGTGAGAAAAAGTGGGAGGGGGTAAAAATTTTGACATGTTATATATTCAATAACTTATAATTACTGCAACCCCTTCTATACATCACCTTCACAATAAAATTAAGTTAAAAATGAGTTACATAAAATATAATTTCACTGTATTTTTATAGTAAGTATTATTCTATGTGTATTATCTTTTAAAAATGAACATTTTGGCTGCTAATTTGAATTAGCTCTTTCTTTATCAGAGTGACATCAACTGGAATGTTATCAAACTACATAATATTTTCAGAATATACTTGCCATTATTTTGAAAAAAACATCATTTTAGTATTGTCTTATACTAAAGCAGAAAACAGTTCAATTCTATGGAAACCCCTAACTTTGAAAACTGCCTAATTGTTAAGAGGACAGAATATATCTGTTCCTCAACATTCCTATGACTACTAACTACTCATTTCAAATTCTGAACATGCCATACCACAGACATTCAAAATAGTACCTCTTTGCATTTTATTTAATTCTGCAACAGATGCAGTTTTCAATGAGGCACTACATATTTAAAAGTCAACAGAAAAAATAGACACATTATTGTAGAAGATAAAACTATGAAGTATCTATAATAATTAATTCCTTTTTTTGTCTGTCGTGGGGCTTGAACTCTGTTCTTGGGCGCTGTCCCTGCACTCTGCAACTCAAGGTGAGTGCTCTACCGCTTGAGCCACAGCGCCACTTCCAATAAATGATTACATAAGAGTAAACATTTGTTCATCAGAGTAAGCGATTATTTCTATGACAGTCAATCCCAAGTTTTTATGCCGTAAAGTCACCCTAGCCCAACAGTTTCCAACTTGTAAGGTGCACCTTAAATTCCCTAAACTCACATCATGACTAGTTTATCACTATTGTGAAAAAATACTACACTTCTGCTAATGTGATGCCCTTCCTATTGTGGAAAGAATGCTACACTAAACTTTGCTACATCATTTTCCCCGCAGTGGTATTCTTGAGATCAGAACACTAGCAAACATTATTTATTTTTATTTTTATTTTATGTTTTTTATTACATATATGTATTATATATCACAGATATTCAGGAGATCTGTATATCTTAATATTAAGATTTGAAGATCATGGTTGAAAGCCCACCCAGGCAGGAAAGTTCCTTAGATTCTTATCTCCAATAAACTCATAAGGAAAAGCCAGACCCAAGTGGCACTGAGGTTCAAGTGGTAGAGCAGTAGCCTTGCCCAAAAACAGGTTCAGGGATAATGCCCAAACCCAGAGGTTAAGCCCTAGGACAAACCAAACAACAAAAACAAAAAAAAAACAAACCTCAAACCTAGCATTTTTCTCATTGTATGCAGAGGTTCATAATTAAGGAAATTTCTTTCTTTGTTATGTATAGGTAGAAAAAAAAAGGATGTCACACAATTACGCTCTTCATACCATGTTACACCAAAGTCTCAAAAGATTGCTCTTTTTCTATATTTATAAATTAATATCATCAATTTGTTGGCAATATTTCTAGATTATTCACATTATCATTTTACACATGAACTGTTGGGATTATCTATTAACTAAGTTCTTATTATACCTCACTTGAAAAACTGCTCTAGTCAATTAATGCCAGAATCATTTGTGAATTTGTAAATTAAATCTTTTACTTGAAAAGAATTTTGTAGAATCCTATAGAATATTAAATTACAAACAAAAAAACATCTATTTTAAATCTAAATTCTAATTTAGCCAGGTCCACAAAGTCCTACATTAAATGAACTTTCCTATTTCTCCAGGCTTAAACTTTTGTAATCCTTCATCATTTCTTTGGAATCTAACAGAATGATGCTTAATTTTTCAAATTTTTGGTTGGGAATCATAACCTCTTTTGCATGTAGAAATGTTCTGTAATTAAGACAACAATTTAAACACAACTGAGCATTATATATGAGTTGCATTTTTATAGTGAACTTGACTTCTCAAAACATAATGACAAAATTAGCCCAAATTTCCAACTGTGTATTCCTTTGTTGTTTATTTTTTATTCCTTTCTTGGTTGGTTTTATTGAAACAAAATTATATTCTGCTAATTGGCCAAAGTTTTTGATCAGCTCAAGTAAATTGGGTGTGGAGTCCATGGAGTCCACTAAATACAAGATCATGTCATCTTCAGGTTTTGTTTTCTTCTTTTTTAAAAAAATTTATTATTTTTTTGTGAAAATACTGTACAGAGGGGTTAAAATTACCTGAGCAAGATAATGAGTACATTTCTTCTGAAGCGTTGTAGCCTCCTACTTTGATTCAAGGATCCATCTCTTCCCATTCTCCCCTTGCGCCGCCACCCAATCCTCCTCCCCACCACCAAAGTTGTAAAGTTCAATTTTGACATAATGACTTGTACATCTCATTGTTGCAATAGGTCCACCTGTATCCCTAGTTAAATGATTTGTATTTGCCATTCCCCTCCAGAAATTATACCGACATCAAATACAGTTAAAGCAGGGGTTATACCATGCGGGAGGCACATACAAAGCGACAAAGAAATGATCTTATAAATGTGTTAGAAACAATCTCATGAAAGAAAAAAAAACATTTGAATACATATCTTAGGGTTCATTTCCCTAACATCAAATTATCTGTCCTATTCTGCTTGACAGAGACATATTCTATTTACTGCAAATAAGAGAGACCATGGGAACTTTGTTTATTTGGGTCTGGCTTACTTTACTTAATATAATTTTTTCAAAGTCTTTCCATTTCCTAACAAAAGGGGCAATGTCATTCTTTCTGATGGAAGCATAGAATTCCATAGTGTATATATACCACAATTTCTTGATCCATTCATCTACTGAGGGGTCTCTGGTTTGGTTCCATATCATAGCTATTGTAAATAATTCTGCAATAAACATAGGTGTGCTGGTAGTTTTAGTATGGTCTTCTTTTTGATCATGTGGGTAAATGCCCAAAAGTGGGATTGCTGGGTCATAGGGGAGCTCTATGAGGAGTCTTTTGAGGAACCTCCATATTGCTTTCCACAGTGGTTGAACAAGTTTTCACTCCCACTAATGATGTAGTATGGTTCCCGTCTGTCCACATCCCCTCCAGCATCTGTTGTTATTAGAGTTCTTGATTATAGCCATTCTAACTGGGGTGAGGTGGTACCTCAATGTTGTTTTTATTGGCAATTCTTTTATTTCTAGAGAGGTTAAGCATTTCTTCATGTATTTATTGGACATCCTTCTTTCCTCTTCAGAGAAGTTTCCCTTTAAGTCTTTAGCCCACTTATTAATTGGGCATTTGTTTCTTTGAGGATTTGTTGGTGGTGGATTTAATTTTTTGAGTCCAGATATATTTTAGATATGAGACCCTTGTCCGTTGTATGGCCAGTGAAGATCTTCTCCCAACCCATGGTCTTTCTATTGATCTTGCTAGCTTTGTCCTTTGCCATGCAGAAGCTCTGAAATTCATGCAATCTCATCTTTCCCATTTGTCTTTGATCTTTTGTGTTTCTGGATCTCTATTAAGAAAATTTCGGCCTGTGCCAAGGAGACCTAGGGTTTCTGCTATTTCATCCTGTAGTATTTTCAGAGTGTCTGCTTTGACTCTGACGTCTTTGATCCATTTGGAGTTGATTGTGGTGCAGGGTGATAAATAAGGGTCTAGCTTTATTTTTCTACAAGCAGTTAACCAATTTTGCCAGCACCATTTACTGAACAGGCTGTCTTTCTTCCATTCTATTTTTTTTAGTTCCTTTATCGAAATTAGATGCCTATGGGTCTGTAGATTGATTTCTGGGTTTTCAATTCTATTCCATTGGTCATTTTGTATGTTTTACTTCATCTTCCCCTATTTGGATTCTCTTTAATTTTGCATCTTGTCTTATTGTCCCAGCTAGCATTCTTATACTAAGTTGAAGAGGAGTGGAGAGAGCAGACATACTTATCTCTTTCCTGAATTTATAAGAAATGACTTTAACTTTTTACCATTAAGTATACTGCTGGCTGTAGGTTCGTCAGTCCTTAGCCAAAAGAACAGCACTGGAACAATATCAGCTCCAATTTCAAGCTATAGTGAAAAGCCATAGTAATAAGAACATCTTGGTACTGGCACAAGAACAGACCTGAGGACCAATGGAATAGGACTGAAGACTCAGAAATGAACCAAGTGCCCTATAGCCACCTGATCTTTGACAATGGAGCTAAAAAAAATAGAATGGAAGAAAGACAGCCTTTTCAGTAAATGGTATTGGCAAAATTTGTTAAATACCTGTAGAAAAGTAAAGCAAGATCCATATATATACATATATATGTATATATATATATATATATATACATATATATGTATATATATATATATATCAGCCTGCATGAGAATCAAGGCCAAATGGATCAAAGACCTCAAAATAAAAGCTGACACCGTGAAAACATTACATGAAGGATAAGAGAAACTCCAAGGCTCTTTAGCACAGGCCAAAAGGTTCTTAATAGAGAACCAGAAACAAAACAAATCAAAGAAGTTTGGAGAAATGGGATTGCATGAAACAGTAGAGCTTCTGCAAGGTACAGCTCATAGATAGCAAATAATCGAAAGCCCACTTACTGGGAGAAGTACTTCATGAGTCATAAAACAGACAAAGTTTTATATCTAAAATATACTTAGGACTCAAAATCATAAATTCCCCCAACAAAAAATCCTCAAAGGAACAACTGCCCAAAAACTAAGTGGGCTGAAGTCGTAGGGAGAGATTTCTTTGAAGATGAAATAAAAAATGTCTATTAGACACATGAAGAAATGCTTAACTTTTCTAGTCATAAAAGAAATGCAAATCAGATTGAGATTGCACCTTACTCCAGTTAGAATGGCTATAATGAAGAAATGTAATAATGACAGATGCTGTTGGGGATGTGGCTAAAAGGAAACCCTACTGCATTATTGGTAGGAGTGTAAACTTGTTTAACCACTTTGGAAAGCAGTATGGAATTTCTTCAAAAGACTCCATTTGAGCTCCCCAATGACCCAGCAACCCCACTTTTGGGCACTTACCCAAATGATCACAAAGCTACCAACAAACCATGTTTATTGCAGTATTATTCACCATAGCTATGATATGGAACCAAACCCGATGCACCTCAGGAGATGAATGGATCAAGAAAATGTGGTACACACACATACACACACACACACACACACACACACACACTGGAATTCTATGCTTCCATCAGAAAGAATGACATTGCTCCATATGTTAGGAAATGGAAAGACTTGGTAAAAATTATATTAAGTGAAGTAAGCAGACCCAAAGAAACATAGGACCCATGGTTTACCTTGTTTTACCTTTGTTTGCAAGGATTAGAACATGCCTAGGACAAGCGAAGAAGATCAAAGACTATGAACATATAACCATACAAGATGATGTTAAGCGAAATGTACCCCAAGTCAGAGACACAAGTGATTTTTCCTTTCTTTATTTTGTTTTTAATATGCTCATAATGCACTCTGTGATTCTTTTGTAGGTTCATCCCCCCACGGTATAGCCCTGTTTCCACTGTATTTGATTCAAGTGTTCTGCATCATATATATACATATATATACATACATATATGTATATATATGTATATATATTATATGTATATATATATCATATATATCATATATATTTGTAATTTGGAGAGTGGAAGGGATATGGCAGAATGTTAAATGGGGATGCAGGTTGACCCATTGTGACAATGAGATGTAGAGGACACTGTGTCGAAAATGAATTTGCAATGTCAGGCAGGGGTCGAGGAGGGAGGAGTTGGAGATGTGGGGAGGGAAAAGATGGCAGGGAAAAAACAAAGGAGGAGGTAACAATGCTGTATAAGAAATGTACTCATTACCTATTCCTGTAACTCTGAGCCCTCTGTACAGTATTTTTGCAATAAAAATATATAAAAAAATCTCTGCCTGCTGTAGATTTCCAGTGCTGCCCTCTGAATTGCATTTTCTGCCTATTCTGGCTGCGGTTAGGTCCATCTGCTCAATGGATCAGTAGTCTTCAAGGCATCTTGGTCCTGAAGTGGGACTTGGATTATCCAATGGTGGTTAGAACCAGGCCAAGGAGAGGACAAAACCACTTCCAGGACATGGCTTCTTCATTCCCCTTGCAACTAGGATTGCAAGCAGAATTTCTCTGAATTTAACTCCAGAAAACAATCAGTGAATCAAAAGGCAAGTCCACCAAACACCTCACACCCCCGCCACATTTCCTCCTTTCTCCCTCCCTGGGAAAGTACAAAATAATTTTGTAGGCTTTGGCACACACACAAAATGCCCAACATCTCCCCTGGTAAACTAGCTTTCAATTCACTAAGTCATGTAAACGGATAATGCTGCATTCATTATTCTGGAAAATATCTTCAGGCTATTTGAGGCTTTAATTTTTGTTGTTGTTGTTGGTAGGGGGGCCTAACCTCTGTGTCTGGGTGCTGTCCCTGAGCTGTTCAGCTCAAGGCTAGCGCACTATCACTTTAGACACAGTGCCACTTCCAGTTTTTTTCTGCTTATGTGGTGCTGAGGAATTTAACCCAGGACCTCATGCATGCAAGACAAACATTCTTCCACTGAGTCTCCTTCTGTCCCTAATGGTTTAATTCTTTAAAATTTCTTCTTGTCAGTCATGGGGATTGAACTCAGGGCCTGGGTATTAACATATCCCTGAATTCTTGAGCACAAGGGGAGCTTTCTCCCAATTGAGCCACAATGCCACTTCCTATTTGGAGATAAGTGACTCAGAGATTTCCTGCCAGGGTTTGCTTTGAACAGGTGAATTTTTAAATTATATTTCTTCTAGGTGTTTATTGGTACATTACAGTTTACTGGAATTTAAAGTTTTCTGTAAACCTTTATCTTCAAGTAATCCAACAACATTAAATATTACATTTCGAAGCTATCCTTTAGCACATCTATTTTGAAATTATCTTAAGATGAAATTCTAATTCTTTGTAGTAACAACCCATTAATGTCCAAATGGGAAATATGCTAATTTCAGCAGCCTTTAGAGTCTCCTTCATCTTTTTTTCTCTCCAGTATCTTTTCTTGTTTTGGAACAAGTGTCATGGACTGTCCAACTATTCAAAAGGAAGCTTATTCCATTAATTTAATAGGAAAGGAATCCAGCCTGCCTGCATCTCAAGGCAACTTTGAGTATGTTAATCTAATAATTCATGTCAGTGGATTTTCAGTCATTTTGATCATTTTTTGTTTAACTACTCATTAAAGAGGTTCCAAAAAGCAAGAATCAAAAATCATGTTCTGCTTTCTAAGAATGTTTAAAAAGCTAGTAATTCAACAAGACACATTCTATTCTTCCAAGATTCCATGGTGAAGAATTTCTCTTTTATCATAGCCCTTACCACTGACCCCTTCCCTTCAAACTTGTAGCTTTGTTCGTTTTTTTTTTTTTTTTTTTTTTTTTTTTTTTACCAGCTTTCGTTTTGGTATTAGCCTCAGTAATCTCCTTGTAGTATTTGACAATGCAATTCCATTTATTTTTAGAGAGCTCAATTCATATTGCAGAGTAATAAGCATATCATAAAGCATAAACTATTGAATATCATTAACATGATCATATGCAACTATTACATAAATTAATATAAGTACCACATAATTGTGAATCTTCATATACTTTTTAAAATGCAAAATAGTTACATATCTATGTCATAAAATAATTTCTATCACTGACACAAGAGACTAAGCTAAACCTTTTATATCATCCCCAATATTTTTGTCAAATTTTCTTTTCTTATTAACTTTCACCTTAGGGACTGCTTTTCCTAGCAACAAGTTATAAATTGATATCCTTGGATTTTAGTCCCCTCTGAGTAACCTCTTCTCTTTCCACCACTACTTAGTCCCTCAGGATAAATACCTGAAGAATAAAGTCCCATTGTGCCTGCAAGAGGAGTACGAAGTCGACTGTCTGTGCCTACTCTTGCCTTGCTTTGTTTGGGAATGTGGTAGCAGAGACAAGGGTGTCAGGAATCAGGTGGCTGGAACCATGATGATAAGAATTATGGGTAGCCAAATGAGTAGCAGAGAAAGGAAATACCAGGGAAAGGGTAATTTTGACTGTAATTGCTGAGTTTCAGTGGCAGGAAATTGGGCAGCAGCAACAGCTTTGCAGGGGTTGGGGTCCTGAGTTGAAGCTCCAGGACCAGTATATGAACACACATACATGCACACACACATATACACACAGATACCAGAAGTAAAGCTGTGACACCAAATGATAAAGAACTGAGCTTCTGCTCTGAGCTCATGGTCAGTACCCAGGTCCTGTGTTGAACCCTGAAACACAGCCACCCAGGGCCCAACTAGGAGAGGTCAAAGTTTCAAAATCTGATGAGTTTCACCAGCTCTAGATGACAGGAAGCCTAGTATTATTACACATGTGCTTTGATTTAGCAAGCTTCTGGAAACCCAGGGAGGTATCATTGCCAATAATGAATAATTTCATTAGGTTCAGCTCCCTAGTTGTCTGCCAGAAGGACCCTTGAATTAATTGTAGCAGATTATTTGAGCACTGGAACATATTCTAACAAAGACAGGATAAGTGCAGGGAACTTGGACACAGGAGGTGCACAAATGAAGTCTTCATGTCATAACAGAGCTCTCGGCAGAGAGATAGCTTGAGGTACATAGAGGCCTTTTTCTCCTGGCCTTCAGAGCCCACCCACACTCCTCACTAATGGGCCTAGAAGGAGTATTTTATCACCCAGCTGTACAGGAGTGAGGCCTCTTCCAACAATAAGGAAGACTTTTTGCAGCAGTCCCCGATGTGGAGAAAACCTCAGGCTACAATGGGAACAGTGAGAGGAGCCCCGGAAGATGCACTGTCTTGAAAACTCTCTCTGTTCTATGAAATCATTCTATTGAAAGCAAATTTCTTAGCTGGATAACTTTCATCATAGGAACTCTAGACCTTCACCAATAGAAATACATATATACATACATGGGGTGACATGTTGTTACTGGCTTTTTTTTAATTGGCAGGTACTGGGGGTTTTACTATGAGCCT
This sequence comes from Dipodomys spectabilis, assembly GCF_019054845.1. Lineage (NCBI taxonomy): Eukaryota > Metazoa > Chordata > Mammalia > Rodentia > Heteromyidae > Dipodomys > Dipodomys spectabilis. The sequence goes on along the minus strand of NW_024870891.1, from coordinate 177,702 downwards.
AGGCAATGTTCCTGAGCTCCTTTTGCTCAAGGGTAGCGCTATGCCCTTGAGTCATAGCGCCCTTCATGGGAATTTTTATTACTGTAATCCCCCAGAAATAAGAGTGTGGTGGAATTTCCTGTCCTGGCTGAATTCAAACTGGCATTCTCTACCTCTCAGCCTCCTGAAGAGCTAGGATTACAGGTAGGATTCACTGACACTTGGCTTTCTTTTCTTCTCATTCTTTTCTTTCATCCTGACAATCTGAAATCTTCACAGTGTCATTCCAATGGTTTGTATTTTGAAGTAAAATACCCAGGCCTGGAGTTGAAGTGCCTGGACTGCCAGCTACAAATGGAAGGAGATCTTAAGAAAATCATTCCTATCCATGGGAATGCCTAATGGAATGGTATGAAAGTAACAATTAAATTTGCAGTTAATTCATTATTATCTTATAGAATGCCACACAAAAAGTATTGGATAATGTCTTCCATTCTAGCACCATGGTATGATTCTCCCAATTAAGGAATACTGACTACTTTTACATGAATGCTTTAATAAGTATTCAACCATGATACTTCATTTCATTAAAAGGAGGCATAATTTAATAACTAATAATTCATAATATATATAATTTAATATCCTCACATTCTTTCTCATATACATAGCAAACTACACTATCTATCTATCTATCTATCTATCTATCTATCTATCTATCTATCTATCTATCTATCTATCTATCTATCTATCTATCTATCCGCCACTACTATTGCTTGATCACAGATCCTCAGAAGTGGCTGGCAGTTCAGTTTTCCAAAGGCTTTTGTTTTACAATTGACCAATTCATGATTTGTGCATTGTGGGCTGTGAGTTCAAATCCCAGCATGGCCAAAAGTTTATATGTGGAGTCAAAAGCCAATTTTGACCCATTTTTTTCCTTCTCTGTGACAGTCCTGGGTTTCTGTATGATGTATACTCTATATGCAAATAAATCCATGTCATAAGATGTAATAAATGAAATAAATGTTATATATGTAATAATACTAATTAAAATAAATATAAAATAAATAAGGGTAATAAATGTCATAGGGAGTAAACACATGCATGTAAATAGATCTCATTTATGAATATTATTTTTTCCAGTGCTGGTGTTTTAATTCAGGCCCTGGAAACTGGTCTGAAATTCTTGTCTTCAACGATGGTGAGTTTCCCCTCCCCAACAGTGCCAGAGAGTTAATCAGACCCTGAGTTGACATCCCAGGCCTGTCAGAAAAATGGTGCAAATTCCAAGCCACGGTCTTAAATTTCTTTGACTAGGAACTTGTACTGTCTTGAAAGCACTCTCTGTGCTGTGACATCATTCTATTCAAAGCAAATTTGTTAGCTGGTTGCGATTCTTCATAACGGCTATGGATGTTCACTGATAGAAATACATGCATATATTCACAGACACATGTAGTTACTGGCTCTTTTTTTTTAGTGCAGATCCTGAGGCTTGAACTATGAGACTTGAAATTGTCCCTGAGCTCCATTTACACAAGGAAGCACTTTATTGTGCCTTAATCCATGATACTTCATTAAATGGAGGCATAATTTAATACCTAATAATTATTAGTAATATATTACATGTAATTTAATAATATATAGATATCTCACATTCTATAAATATATTTATATTTAAATGTACAGTGGAATATACATATACATCTCTCTTTCTCTCACTATATATACTTATATACACATATTTGCAGCAATTTGGACATCTATCTATTTATATATTGACCACTCCTGGGGCTAGAACTCAGGTCCTGAGAACTGCCTGGCATTGAATTTGTTTGAGGCTGCTGTGCTTATACTGACCCCTTGATGAATTAGACATTCCAGGCCCTTAGTTCAAATCCCAGGAGTGTCGAAGACAATAGGTGGAGTAAGAAGCCAATGTTGACCTGATTTCCTTTCTGTGGAAATATTGTGACCTAGATACAATATGTAATATCTATGCAAATGCATATATAAGATATATATTATACATGTATATAAATATTATTTTTTGCCATTTTTAGGGCTCTAATTCACACAATGAAAAATGCTCCGGATTTTTTTTTTCTTCTAGGAGGTTAGCTTTCACTTTACCCAGAGCACAAGAGTGTTACCCAGGCCCTGAGTTCAAATTCCAGGTAAGGCAGATAAAATGGCCCAAACTCCTAGGCAGGACCTTAACTTTTTTGGGAGGGCAGGCACGGGGCTTGAACTCAGGTCGCCACAACTCTGCCTCAGCCTTGATTACCCTAGGCTGAGGTGCAGCTTTTACACCCACAGATGATCCAGGGATCCTACGACCTGAGTTCAACTCCCAGCTCTGGCAAAAAAAAAAAAAAAAATAAACCAAGCAAGTTGGAGGAGTTAAACCCAGGAAGTTTTAGACAACAGTTTTACCTTTGTTTCCTTTGCACTGTGACCATCCTGGCTCTCAATGCGTTGGCTTGAATATTGTACATGTCCTTGCATGGCCGAAGGCTGGTGGGCTGACAGTGAAGCCTGAGCACAACCAAGACACCTAGGCCCTCAGTTTGATCCTGTTCCTTTCTATAGGAACAATAACAGAATCTTTGTAATGTACCAATTGAACTACTAATTAGCTAGTCATTATAGTATAAGTTTGTACACAATAAATATAGGTCATTGATTAATTTAATTAATATTTTATTAAGTCTCCTACCGTGATTAATTAATGGAGACATAATTTTAGACCAAATAATTCATAGTAATAGAATATATAAAAGTAATATATAGGTCATCATTCTTTATATAGAGTTATACACTAGAATCTACATAAATGTCTGTCTCTCTATATAACTTTACTTATAGATTATTATACCTATGTAAATACACATACACGCTGCAATCTACACATCTATCTGTTTATATATTGGCCACTCCTAGGGCTTCATCTCAGATCCTCAAATTTGCCCGACAACTTCACTTGCATCAGACTGGTGGGCTAACATTGACTTATTCATGAAGTGGGCCTTCTAGGCCCAGAGTTCAAATCACAGAACTGCCAAAAACTTAATCCTGGTGGAAGAAGGCAATTGTCCCACGTTTTCCTTATCAGTGAATGTCCTGGGTCTCAGGAATGATGTATAATACATAGGCAAATCTATGTTCTGTGTAATAGGATGCAAAAAATATTATACATGTAATCATACTCTCTAAAATATATAATGAATAAATAAAAACCAAAATAAATTAAATAACTACACTAACTGCAATATGCAGTAAACATGTGTATGTAAGTATACATCATGTATTTAAAATGTATACAAGTATTATTTTTGCGAGTGCTAGGAACAGGCCTGTCTTTCTTATCTTCCAGCACTGTGAGCTTTCGCTTCCCTCACAGTACTGCAGATTTACCCAGACCCTGAGTTCAAATCCCAGGCCCGGCAGAAAAAATGGCGTGAATACAACTCCAAGTAGCGTAATAATTGTTTAAATATTTTATATATATATATATATATATATATATATATATGTACGTATGCATGATGTATTACGTATTTTTATTTTGCCAAGCACAGGGCTTGAACTCAGGGCATGGCAACTCTGCCTCAGCTTTGATCACTCTAGGCTGGGTTGCAGCCACTGGACCCACAGCTGAACCTAGGTTCCTGGATCTCAAAGGCTGACAGGAAAAATAAATAAATAAAACGACACACACACAAAAAAAAACCCAGTAACTTGCAGATGGCTGCCGGTTTTACATTTATTTTCTTTTCAAGGTGACCATCCTGGGTCTAAATGACAGGACTGAAAAGTGTTGGTAACCTGGCATTGCTGAAGGCTGTCATTCTTCCAGAGAAGCCATGGGCCAACACGACAACATTGGCCCTGTGTTCGAAGCCGGGTCCTGACCTCTACCAATGGAGGGAGATCCTAAGAGTCTCGTTCCTATTCCTAGAAATACCGAAGGAAAGTTATGAATGTCAAGGTTGAATTACTTGTTCCTGAATGATATTAGCATAAAATTTTAGAGAGTGATTTTAGGAGGCCGATGGATTTTAATGAATATTTTTGACATATTAAAATAATACTATTAATTACATGGACACAATAGTTTCGGGACAGTGGTCGATATAATTAATAATTCATTAAGGATGAAAACAGTAATCTTAATTACATGGAGGCATAATAAATACCCAAAAATTGGTAGGAATGTAGCCTATATAACTAAATAATGTATAGACATCTCTGGTACTAGATAAAGTTCTATATTTGTTTGTGTACTACCATCTGCATGTCCATCTGTTCTTGTTTTGTCAACCTCTAGGGCTAAATCTCAGGTGCTGGGAACTGCTTGTCGGCTCCATATGCCCCAGGCTGGCGTGCTGACACTCACCCATTCATGAATTGGGCCTTGTAGGCTGTGAGTTCAGATGCCAGCACTAACAAAAATTGACTCATGCAGTAGGACACAGGGTGACACATGTTTTCTTTTTCTGTGAAAGTCCTGGGTGTCAGGTGTGAAGTTTCATACGTAGGCAATTCTATATCCTATGTAATAAATGTAGTAAATATTCCATGTGTTATAGCAGTCAATAAAATAAATGGTAAATGAATAAAAAATAAAATGAATAAATACAGTAAGCACAATTTGGAGGCAACATATAGGGCTCAATCTCAGGGCCTGGGCAGTGCCAGGCAGCTGAATTGGCTAATGGCTGCTGTGCTGGCAGTCACCCATACATGAACTGAGGCTTCTTTGCCCTGATTTTAGATCCCAGCACTCCCAAAAATGTAATCTTGGAGTGAGAAGCTGAGCATGACACATGTTTTCTTTTTCTGTGAAAGTGCTCGGTGTCAGGTAGGATGCATAATTTGGATGCAAATCTATATGCTATGTAATAGGATGCAATAAAGGTAAAAAACATCATAGGTAGAAGAATTACCACTACAGTAAATGATAAACAGATTGAATTAGTAGTGAATTATTCTAGTATAAAATTAGATGCAATAAGTGTAGGATGTGCACTAAGTTTAATTAATATTTTATTAAGCATTAACAGAATAAAAATTACAAGGAGACATAATTAAATAACTAATAATTGGGAGTAACACATGATGCATAATTTAATAATATATAGACATTGGTCTCATTCTATGAAATATCGAATTATATGTATGGATATATGTACATATATGATAAACAGTTATAGGATATTGAGTAATTATTAATTAATGCATTATTAATTGTTAACTGGGACACATCATTAAATGGAGACATAATTTAATACCTAAGAATTGGTAGCAATATTATCTATAATTTAATAATTTGCAGAAATCTCTTTTTGTGTATATAATATTTATATACAGCAGTCTCTATTTATACCTCGTTCACTCCTGAGGCTCGGTGGTTGAGTGCTCTCATAGTAATCACGAAGCCCTGGGTTCGATTCCTCAGTGCTACAAAATAGAAAACTCAGAAGTTCTGTTGTCTTTCAATCAATTGAATGCTAGCCTTGAGCACAAACGATTAGGGACAGTGTCTAAGCTCTTACTCAAGCCCCAGGTATGATGCCAAAAAAAGGTAGGATATTCTAACTGCAGTTATAGAAGGACAGAACTTCAAATACCTCATTACAGAGCAAGCTAGGAGTCTGGTGCTGAAAGCTGCCACCTAACCTGACTTAGCCACATGTAAACCGCTGCAACCCAGCTCCACAGGTTACCCATGTCATCCTGGCTTATGCCTGTCATCCTAGCTGCTCAGGGGCTTTAAAACCCAGTCCTGGCAGGAAGTGTGAGAGACACCTCAAAATGTGGCTCCAAGTGGTAGAGCTTTGAGTTCAAGCCCCATGGCTAACACCCTCTCCCCAGAAAAACACCCCACTAAACCATTAGATGTGAACTTGTATGGTTTGTAAATTTTCCTCAAGGAATGGAGATACTGATTAAAGCACCCTAATTCTAATGTCAGCTTGTAGAATGGAGCTATGTGCTGAGTCCTCCATTGCGTGCTCCATTCTGAGTCCTGCACAGGGTGCTATGTGCTGAGAGTTTTCAGGATGCAGTGTGCTGAGTCCTGCATTGGGTGCTGGGTGCTGAATCTTTCACAGGATATTGTGTGCTGAGGGGTGCAAAGAGTGCCATGTGCTATGTCCTTAACCAGGTGCATTCTTACATCTTGTCTATGTAAGAGCTCCACAACTAAGATGATTATACAGACAAGAATATTGAGGCTCAGATAGTCCCCATGTCAGGGACAAAATTATGTATTACTGAAGACTTGTGAGTTGTCTAGAGCAGACAATGGTTTGGTTTGTTTTTTTCTTGGTCATGAAACTTGAACTCGGGGCTGAGGCACTGACCCTTACCTCTTGGGCTCATGGCTAGCACTCCACACCGTGGAGCCATGGACCCTCTTGCAGCAGAGGCCATGGCCAAGGAGTCAGTAGCTGAAGTCTGTCATCCTGCCTTCTCAGGAAGCTGAGTTCTAAAGTTCTTGGTTCCAAACTATCTCAGACACAAAAGGTACCATGAGACAATTATCTCCAATTCACTACTAAGAACTTGTAGGGGAAGCTGGGTGCTTGAGCTCATGTCTGTTATCCTACCTACTCAGCAGGATGAGATCTGAGGATCATGGGTCAAAGCTAGCCTGGGCAGGAAAGTCCATGAGATACTTAGCTCCAATGAACCACCAGAAAACTGGAAGTAGCTCTGTGGCTCAAGTGGTAGAGCACAAGACTTGAGCTGAAGTGGTCAGGGACAACAAGCACGCCAAGACTTCAACTCCTTCAACCGACAACAACAATAAAAAAAGACAGAAATAAACTAACAAAGCTGAAGTAGAGGGCTGGGAATGTGCCTTATTGGTAGAATATTTTGCATATATGAAATCGTATGCTTCACGTCTCAGGACCACATCACTAGGACATAGCCTGAAGTGGCTCTGTGGCTCAAGTGGGAGAGGGATATCATTGTACAAGAGAAACTAGGTACAGTGCTCAGGTCCTGAATTCAAGCTTCAGGATTCATGTATATGTGTGCACGCACCCCCCCCCCCACACACACACACCGTGGTGTGCACACATCCACATCCACACATACACTCACAGACCAGAAGTGATGTTGTTACACAAAATGGGAAAGCACTGGGCTTCTGCAACTGAGTTCATGGTCAGCACCCAGGCCCTGTGTTCAACCCCAAAACCTAGCCACCCAGAGCCCAACTAGGAGAAGTGAAAGCTTTCAAAACCTGATGAGCTTCAACAGTCCTAGATGACAGGAAGCTTTGTGATATCCAAGATGTGCTTGGATTTCCCAAGCTTCCGGAAACATAAGAGAGGTATCATAGGCCCAACATTGCCTGCAATGAATCATTTCATTATGTTTAGTGCCCTAGTTGTCTGTCTGAAGGACTCCTGAATTATATGCAGCACTGTAACTGAACAACAGAATATAGTCTCACAAAGGCAGGGTAAGTGCACAGAAGTTGGCCTGCCGTGGGAGGTGGCACAAATGAAGGTCTTCTGTTAAAACAGAGCATTGGGGAGAGAGATAGCTAAGGGTACAAAGAAGGCTTTTTGTCCTGACATTCAGAGCCCACTCACACTCATCCTCACTAACTGGCCCAGATGGAGTTGTTTGTTACCCAGCTGTACAGGAGTGAGGAATTTTGTGCGCCTGTCCAGACAATGAGAGAGACTTCCTCCAGCAGACCTGTGATACAGAGTGCCACGCCGACCAAAGTAGAGTCTGCTTAGCATGGGAAACCATCTATCAGACCATGATAAGGGCTTCGAGACCTATCTCTGAGTTTTGGGACTTCACCGAAGTCTACCTCAGAGAATGGGGCTTTACAGAAACTTATCTCCAAGTTTTGGGACTTCACCGAAGTCTACCTCGGAGAATAGGGATTCTAAGAGGCCTACTCCTGGGAAAAGGCTGGAAAAACCCCTGGGAAAAGATGTGTTTCTGCCTTTCTTCACTGCATAAGAGTGCCTATTAATCTTTTACTGCTTCTACTGCTCTTTGTACTTGCTCATTGTCAACGTTCCCTTATTCAAAGCTCTTTCTTAAGAGTGTTGATGACCCCAATATCTGATGAGTGTCTTAAAAATATGACTAACTCACCAGAGTTAAGTGCTACCCTGAAACACCTCTTATGGAGGCTAGGAGATAAGTTATAAGTAAATATAAAAGTATTGGGGGTTTCACAAAGTCACTTCAGCAGAAGGAATTATTTGTAAGGGATTTACAAGAAGCTGTAGGCTCAGCTAGAAAAGAAAGAATTTATGGCAATTGCTGAGATAATTACTTAGGAGAAAGAATTTCCTGCTATTTACTAAGAGAATTGCTAGACCTAGAGAATTGCTAGATCCAGGTCTCCTTGAGGTTTACTATTAAAGAAGAAACAGGAAAGATCTATTTGGGAAAGTTAAGGCCTCTGTAAAGATAGGTAATGGTTAATTGGTGACAAACATCGTAATCGTTGTATTTCTTAGAGATAAGCCGGAAACAAGTGCCTATCAGGAGATCAGCTGGTGACCACCTAAAAATGAAGCCATGCAGCAAGATTGTGTAACCTTTTGCCCTCTCTCATGAAGACTTCTGTTATAAAAGTTTGCTATTCTCTGCATTAAATTGCACTCAGCACTCAGCATCCACTCCTCATGTGTGTGAGTTGTCTGTTTGCCATCTCCCCATCCTATTCCAGGTTCCTCCCGTAGGTGTCCTCCGTCGTCCCAACAGAACCCGGTCCGCGGCAACAGAGAAACCCTCAGGTTACACTGTGAACAGTGAGGAGAGCCCTGGAACATGCACAACTTGAAAGAAGTCTCTTATGAACTCATTGTACTGAATACAAATTTCCTAGGTTGATGCCATTCATTATAGCTACTCGGGAATTTCACCTATAAGAATAAAATACATAGACAAAGACATGGAAGTATAGGCTCTTTTTGAGGGGGCAGGTCCTGGGGTGGAAATATGAGCCTATGCATGGTCCCTGGGCTCCTTTTGCTCAAGGGTACTGCATTAAGCTTGAGTCACAGCACCATTTCTGGGTATTTCTGTGATTTCTTTGAAATAACTGTGTCATGGACTTTCCTACACTAGCTGGATTCAAACTAAGTTTCTGTACATCTCAGCCTCCTGAGGACCTGGGATTACAGACAGCAACCACTGGCACCTTATTTCTACTCTTCTTCATTTTTTAATCTGGACAATCTGACTTCTTAACAGGGTCATTCCCAAGGTTTTAATTTATAACTAAACTACCCAGTGTTCTTTATAGCTGCTTTCCCTGAAAAGGATTTTCTCTCCTCATCTTCCCCTCTGGTCACAGGTTTGAGGCCAAAAGTGAGAAATGAGTGTCACAGGATTTGGGAGAAAATATCCACAGTACATGCCAGTTCTGTCACTTAGCATTGAGCTGCTGTGAATTTACTGTCTCAGGATATGAGGACCGAAAGCTGGAGCGATCCTCATAGAGTCTGCATTGCTCCTTTTGCCTATAAAATGATCTAATAATTATGAGTGTTTTGTATCTCCAACGTTAAATGTCTAGAACACAATAGTAGCATTTTCATGTGAAGGGTTAAAGTTTTGAGGCAGTGACCGCTTTTTGCTTGTTTCTAGCAGAGCAACACGTGGTGGTAATCCAAACACCTGGTTGACTGTGTGCCTTTATGAACCCTGCAAAACTTTAGCTCAGGGTTCTCCTACTAGGCTCCACTGTTGGAGTGTAGGATGAGACCTCAGTTGCAGCCTGTTTAAATAAAACCTTAAAACAGCTGTAAAGTCTGAATCTCCATGGTCTTATTGGTGGGGATCCTGCGACCTGGGTATAACATATTAGTGAGGGCTCGTCCGGGATCCCCCAAAGACCCCCAAGATCTCAGACTCCAAAGGTAAAACAGAGCTGTCTTTGTTAATTTGTCTTGTCCTGTCCTTTTTCTGTTTTACTTTCGTTTTCCTTTGTGAGGATGGCCATTCCGATTCGTAAAGGGTTGTTGAAGCAGATGCTCTTGCACCACAACCCTAGAGGAACTGGGAGACATCCAAGATCCTCTTGTCGGGTGGGGGTCCTTGGAACCCCGCTGTGTGGGGCGGGGGGGGGGGGCAGTCCTTGGAACACCGCCATGTGAATTGTGGGGTGGGGGTCGGTTCAGTGTTGGGCCGGAATTGACCAAGAGTGCCTCCTAATAGAGGTCCAACTTGCCCACTGTGGCTCTGCTCCTCCTACTGTGTGGCATGGGTGTGGAACCCCATCGTGACTGTAGTCAGTGGACCAAATTGGGAGATCTCCACTTTGTAAGCTCTTTTTGGTAACTGTCAGGCCTGCTTGTGTTTTGTTTGTACTGTGTATTGTTTTTTGGACTGTAGGTCTGACAGGAATGGAAACCATAGGCACCACTCCATCTAGCCCCCTAGACTTACAAAAAGAAACTGAGACAGAGGGAAAGAAAAGGTACCCCCCGTTTTATCAGGGAGATAACTTGGAAGAAGAAATGTTTCCTCCCCCATACTCTCCTTTCCAGGTTCCTTTTGCAGAACCTGAGAATGATCAAGAGGAGGAGGGAGCTATAAAACACTCAGCACCTGCCCTTAAAGTTTCTGAGGGTCCAGTCTCTCGACAATGCCGTGGGATCAACCCCCCTTCTAATGCACCTGTTTTTCCCATACGTGCCATAGGTCCTGTGGATGCAGATGGTCAACAGCAACTCCAATATTGGACATTTTCTCCCAGTGATCTATACAATTGGCACACCCAAAATGCCCCCTTTTCTGAGAAACCCCAGGATTTAATTCGTTTGCTTGAAATTATTCTCTTTACTCATCAGCCCACTTGGGATGATTGTAGTCAGCTTTTACAGGTCTTTTTACCACTGAAGAGAGAGACTTTATCCAAGAAGCAGCCCAGAAACATCCCTGGCCCCTCAGGAGCACCTATCACAGATCCTGCCCTGATCACTGCCTATTTTCCTGAGATCTCACCAACAATTGGGACAACAATACAGTTGAAAGTAGGGAGCAACGTCTATCACCAGGCTCTGTTCGAATCCCAGTCATGACACCAATCAATGGCAACAGATACTAAGAGACTCATTCCCATCCATGGGAATAACAAGGTAATATTATCAATGTCACAGTTGAATGAGTTGATGGTGAATGACGCTCCTGTGAAATTAGACAGCATCATTTCAGGAGACTGACTTTATTTAATATTTATTATGTATGTATTTATTTATTATTATTTATTTAATATTTATTATTATTAATAGTAAAAGAATACTATTACATACAGAATGCAATAATTTCAGGATATTGTTTGATTTACTTAATAGTTTGTTAAGCATGAAAACAATAAGATTAATTACATGGAGGCATTATAAATACCCAAGAATTGGTAGGAATGTAGTCTATATAAGTGAATAATGTATAGACATCTCTGGCACTCTATAAAGATATACATTTATTAGTGTACTACCAACTGCATGTCAATCTGTTCTTATTTTGTCAACCGCTGGGGCTCGATCTCAGGTACTTGGGACTGCCTGTCAGCTCAATTTGCCACAGGATGGCAGGCTGACACTCACCCATTCATGAATTGGGCTTTGAAGTCTGTGAGTTCAGATGCCAGCACTCCCAAAAAATGAATCGTGTAGTAAGAAGCTGATGGTGACACATGTTTTCCTTTTCTGTGAAAGTCCTGGGTGTCAGGAAGGACATGCAATACATATGCAAAACTAGATCCTATGTAATCAATGTAATCACTGTTCTATGCGTCATAATAGTCAATAAGATGAGTAGTCAGTACATGAATAAAACCAAACGTAAAATAAGTAACTACACTGAATACAATATGGAATCAACATATGTATAAAAATATAAATCATATATTTAAAATGTAAACAAATAGGATGTTTTCTAGTGGTGGGCATCGATTTCAGGCGAAAGGAACAGACTTGAATTTCTTGAATTCAAGGAGGCAAGCTTCCCCTTCCCACACTGTGCAAAAGCAGGGTTACCTAGACCATGAGTTACAATCCCAGTCCTGGCAGAAAAAAAATGGCTTCTCCATGCTATGTGATGCTCAATTCGTAGGTATTTCATTTGGCCTCCATTTAATGAAGGTGATTGTTTAAATGCTTCATAAAGTATTAATTAATATCGACTAGTGTCCTATAATGTAATTGTGTATAATTTTATCCTCGAATCATTCAAGTACTGCCCATTTAATCATGACATACATCACATTCCTTTGGTAATCATATGAATAGGAATGAGTTTCATAGGATCTCCTGCCGTTTGTTGGTGGCAGACCAGGATTCAAACTGTGGGCTCCAGCTCCTACCACTTAAACCTGAGGATAGGGAACTCACAGGTCTGTCCAAGAACATCAGCAAAACCAGGCATCATTGGCTCTCAGCAGTCCTCCTTAAAACTTACAAGGCTGTGATAGGAGGATCATGGTCAAAGTGACCCTAGGAAGGAAAGTCCTTGAAACTCCTGTCCAACTTGTTCCAACAAAGCCAGAAGTAAAGCCGTGTGGCTCCAGTGGTAGAGAGCTAGCCTTGATCAAAAGCAACTCAGAGATTGTGCCTAGATCCTGAGTTCAAGGTCTGGGAACAAACAGACATACACAACAATCTGTGCAGCCATCAAGCTAAAGCAGGTCACTCTCTTGTCCTCAACTGGATTGGACAGAGTTCCCTGGGAAAGGGGCTGCCATCATTTTGACTCAGCCCATTCTGGCTGCATCACAAGATTCCAGCCACACCTCCATTGTTTCATGGTTCTTTCTGACCAATGGGATACAAGAATGGTGGCCACGCCCACATTCCATGCTGCCCAGTAGCACCATGATTCGCTCTGTTTGTTGACACCACTACCAGCAGTTGAGGAAGGTAGTTGTGGCTGAGTGGTGAGCAAGAGACTCGAGGCCTAGGAAGAGAGGTCTTCCTCATCCCACCATGTGCCTGCCTGAGCCCCGGTCCCCTCCCCCCTTCCCCATGTAGCAGCATTTCAAATCTAATGCTGCAGGCTCAGGCCCATGGTTTCCTCAGGCAATTGTGCAATGTTGTGCCATGAGCCAGCTTGGGGCCCTGACCTGGTTCTGGCTCCCCTGTCCTCTGTTCAGGGCCTGAGTGTCTGTCATGCCTCTGCCATTGCTGCTTGCCCCACTTGGAGCAGCTGCCTACAGCTTCTGCCAGCAACACGTGAGTGGCTGCCACACAGCCCTGCATCCTGCGACCCCATATCCCCTCCCCTCCGACCCGGACCCGCTTCCCCTGTGCCCCACACTCTGGCCCACGCCCTGCCACAAATGTGCCCCAGGGGTGGGGGTGGGTGTTGACCCGAGGATGCCACCCCCATCCCCAGCGGCTAATGTCCCAAGATACAGGGAGATGCAGGGTTGGGTGAGGAGTGGGTGCCAAAGATCCCCTGGCCTGGAGCAGTGGGAGCCACACAGCAGCACATCTGTGCCCTTCCACTCCCTGGTGGGAACCCAGTGGCTTTAGTCAGAGGTGGGGAGCAGCATGTCTACACCTGCCTTCTGTTTTTTTTTTCCTTTTTATTCTGGGGATGGGAGGTGTTGGATGCAGAAGATAGACAAACTTGCTGTGTGAGCCCTTGTCTTCTGTGCTCAGTCAAACTTTCACCTGAAGACAGAGAGACAGACAGACAGAGAGAGAAAGAGAGAGAGAGAGAGAGACAGAGACAGAGATCATCTTTTTCCTTGTACAGCCTGACTGTGCTCAGTTGAGTGATCAATTGGCAAATTGCAGGTGCTGCATGGAGGAGTCTTCTGTCACCGGTCTGGATGTGTGTGTGTGTTTGTGTGTGTGTGTGTGGGGGGGGTGGGTGGGTGGGTGTGTGGGTGTGTGTGTAGAAGCGGGTTGTAACAAGGAGGCTGAATACTTTGGTAACTTCTACCTGCTATCTTTGGGGCATGTATGGGCTTCACAGCTGAGGTCTGGGGGCCTGGAAGGGTGAGAGGCTCGAAGGGGACTCAGCACTGTTAAATTACAAGAACAAGGGGTCTGTGTGCAATGGAGCTGTGTACTCCCTTGGGCCTGGTTGGTGGCAGTGGGAGCTTGGGAGGACCTGGGAGTGCGGCCTGCAGGGGATGGCTTCCAAGGGGGACAGAGAGCATGGCCAACACTTAGTAAGGATACGAGTTCTGCTAGTATGGAGCGCAACACCATAGGTCAGACTCTGGGTCTTCTAATCATGACATCTGATGGGTGAGGCCAACCCTATTTTAAATCTTGACCTGTGATCTTCAGATCTCAGTCCCCTGAGTACCTAGGATTATAGACATGAGCCTCTGGCATTGGGACTCTGGTTCTTTTGGGTATATTAGTATATTAGGGTTTGACCTCAAGGCCTTAGGCTTGCCAGTCAGGTCTTCTACCATGTGAGTCAAGCTTTTCTGTCTTGGGCATTTCTGAGATGGAGAATTAATATATGCTCAGGCTGGGCTGGATCATGGTCCTCCTATCTGTGACAGGCCTGAGCCACCAGGCCCGTTCTTCTGTAGTTGGGATGGTAGATATGTAGTGCCATGCTCAGTCATTGGTTTAGATGGATTGTCCCAAACTCAGTCCACGGCAGCCGATTATTGACCAGAGGTGAATCTCTGGGTTGGGCCTCAACCATTGGACTTCAATCTCCTCATGGGACAGTTGTGAGGAAACAAGGGATTGATACAGAGGGATCTCTAGAGCAGGGACAGGCACAGATGGAGGGGCCATCTGATACTGTTCTTGGCAATTCTGTGAGCATATGATAGGAAGATACCCGGAAAGATCTCAGAGGGTGTGTATTAACGGTGCAACAGGTATGGGATTATGAAACAAAACATGGCTCTCTTTCTTTATTACTCTATCCCCATGAGTAACGGAATCTTTCACTTTTTTCAGTTTTGAAGCTGGGGAAACTGAGGCACAGAGAAGCCGGGTGACCTACTAATGACTCCCAGCTGACAGGAAGCTCGGCCTGACTTCTCTGCCATGCTCCCTAAGACAATGGGTGCTATTCATCCCACTTTTTGTGGTGGGAAGTCCACTTCTTTTCAGTCATGGGGCTTGAACTCTGGGCCTGGACAGCTCCCTGAGCTCCTCAGCTCAATGCTAGCACTCTACCACTTGAGTCACAGCACCACTTCCAGTTTTTTGGTGGTTCTTTAGAGATAAGAGTCTCACAGGTATTCCTGCCCGGGCTGGCTATAAACCATGATCTTCATATCTCAGCCTCCATTGTACTTAGGATTATAGGCCTGAGCCACCGGCATATGGTTTAAGTGTAATTCTGACCTTCTTTCTTTCACTTTCTCTCTCAGGAACTGATTCAATGGGTGCTGGAGGAGGTGGCCCAGCATCCCCATGTGGATGGAACCAAGGTGGTCATCTCATTCTGGAGGTAAAATGTGGGTCAGGAGCTGTCTCACTCAGTCTGTTGTACCAGCTCCATGAGGTAAGTCCCTCTGTGCCCTGGCTACACTGTGACAGTTATCCATTTTCCATCTAGTCTTACTGGACTCAGTACTGTGTTCAATGCTCTTTTCTAGCAAAAATTTCTGGCTAAAATTATGATACAGAGTTACAGAATGAAAATGTAATGCCATCTTAAGAAAATCATTTAGGGTTCTGGGAATGTGGTTTCATGGTATGGTGATTGCCTAGCATGCATGAAACCCTGGGTTCAATTCCTCAGTACAACATAAATTGAAAAGGAAACACTGGAAGTGGTCCTGTGCCTCAAGTGGTGGAGGGTTAGCCTTGAGGAAAAAAAAACCTGAAGAATAATTCCCAAGCACCGAGTTTCAGCCCCAGGACTGCCAAAACAACAACAACAACAACAATGAACAGTTAGTAAATGCAAAATACAGAACCCATACTTGGAATATATAATTGCTCCTTCCATACTGATACCTGACAATAGTTACTAACACATGTACTTTAAGTATTGATACTGTGTTGAAAAAATGTTTTGTTCATTAGGTCATGGCAATTAATGCTAGGAATGTGCTTAGATGTCAGGTGAAGATTAATTCTGGAAATTCAAATATTCCAGGCTTTTGAGTGGGGTCACTGCTAATCACAATGAGAAGGATAGTGTAAGTGAGATTTGGAAACTATTTTGGCCAGTCATCACACCAGAAAGGCAGAGGCTAATTAACAGTTGTGACAGAAGAGAAGGAATAACTCCAGATGGAAAGAATAAATGATAGTAACTAAGGTATAGCAGAAACCGTTCTAGGGAACCATTTTTGGTTATTAAAGAACTAGTTATCAACTAGGCTTATTCCTCATTGCCTTTAGCATTCAAAATCTCCTAGGCTAGTTCTTAATCTCAGTGTGATGAATGTATCTCCTTCTATGCTGATCTTTCATACCTGATCTTTGCTTTCTAAAAATCTGTCTTTCTGTATTTATCTATGAACATTTCCTGATACTATATACATCTACAAAGATGAAAGAGGATGCTAATGTAAGAATCCCATAGCTCATGAGTCATTAATGTAACAAAATATTGTAAATATTGCTACCTTAATTATTCTGAAAAGCGGCAATGTCACATCATTTGGTTCATATTTCCATTCTTTGTCTACATAGTGACATTAAGTGCACATAAATGCAAATATGAGCCGGGTGCTGGTGGCTCATGCCTGTAATCCTAGTTACTCAGGAGGTTGAGTCCAGAGGTTGTGGTTCAAAGCCAGCCTGGTCAGGAAAGTCCATGAAACACTTATCTTCAATTAACCCCCAAAACCCGGAAGTGGTGCTGTAGCTAAAGTAGTAGAGTGCTCAAGCTGTGCTGAAGAGCTGAGACACAGTAGCCAGGATCAATGTTCAATCCCCACAACCAACAAAAAAGTGCAAATATAGGTTTAAGTGTCCCCCAAAGGAATGATGAAGTCAATAGTAATCTTGCCAAATGATTTAGTAGTGCACCTACTTTTGCTGAGTTATTTGTTATGGCTTCTTTGCTAAACATATTCTCTTCTTTAAAAATTGTCAAATATTAGCTTTATAATAAACTTCATCTAATATTTCTTGGTTCAAAAGAGAAGTCCATAGAGTTGATGTCACTTAGCTTTCTTACTGTCTTAATTCAAAGCCAACCCAGACAAGAGAGTCTGTCAAACACTTGTCTGTAATTAAACACCAAAAAATCCAGAAGTGGAGTTTTGGCTCAAGCAGTGGAGTAATAGGTTTGGGCCAGGTGTGAAAGAAAGACAACTGTTCAGGGAAAGGGGCCAGTTCAAGTCCCAGAACCAGCACAAACTAAACAAACAAGCAAACAAAACAAACCCTGAGTATTTTTTTGGGACTCTCCTTAAAATAGTAGCGGTCTGAGAAGAGGCTGCTTTTGCAGATCATACTCACTGGATCCTGATATTTTGGAATCCTTATTGCTATGGAAAACTCAAGACCAGACTAAAGGAATTGATAACTGATTCCTGCAACAAGAGAATCATCTCAGGAGTGAAACATCCATCCATAAGACGCTTTAAAACCTCCATATCTTTGCTTCTTTGCAGTAGAACACTTTTAAAACAAAGTTACTTCCTTTTGTTCTATGCCTGCCTTCAAATGGCATAGTGTTTCCTTTTGCAATTCTCTCAACCAGAAGTTTACAGACAAGTTTTATATGAGTAAAGGACACACCCAAAAATCAGGGACAGATTTTCCTTCCAGCCTTGGATTCTTTTCTTGTACAGTAAAAAGGAAAGTAATAGTTAACTTGAACTTTATCATTTCTCAATGTTCAATTCCTCTCCTGGGATCAGTTTCCACATCCAGTAACAGTTACTTCCACTTACTTCCATTAACAATCTATGGTGCTGCTCCAGAAAAAAATGAATGTTTTCTGGCTTCATTGAAATAGCACAAAGACACTTTTGCACATGAGGTAACACGTGTTTCAGAGACAACTTAGTAAAGAGCAATGAAATTTAAATTGCTTATAAATACATTATCCATGAGAATATTTTGTTCAAACTTCTTATGTGCTCTGTAAATTAAGGTGAATTTTAAATGGGAAGAAGGTTCTCAGATCATTTTTTGTGAGTCTATATGCTGTGCATTAATTTCCCAAGTGTACATGAGTTAACAGTAAGAGAAACTATAGCAATTATAGGAGAAAAAGAAGTTCTGTGTTTATGTATAAGTGTTCAATACAATATAGAAGACTCTAAAAATAAGAAAACATTGAAACAATAAAGCCAAGTCCGGTATGTAGATTTATAGGAGTGATATAGAGAAAGCATTACTCCTAAGTGGAACAAGAAGCATGAGGCCAATCCCTTTCTAAATCACGCTTGCTAATCATGTAAATGTGCAAAAAGGAGAATGGAAGAATGATTCTGTTTCCAATTCAAGTCACATATGGGAGAATAGACTTAATTGGAAAAAAAGAGTCTATCCTGAGGGAACAGGAATTATACTAGCAATGAACCTGGTGGCTAAGATCACATTTCTTTTTCTTTCCTTTTCTTATATTCCTTTTTATTGTTGTTGTTTTTCGTGTCACTTGAAATATGGGACAAGGCGCTGTCCCTCTGAAATGCAGCTCAAGGCTAGTGCTCTTCCACTTGAGCCACAGTGCCACTTCCAGTTTTCTGGTAATTATTGGAGAAAAGAGTCTCCAGGACTTTCCTACCCGTGCTGGCTTTAAACCCCAATCCTCAGATCTCACAACAACTTGGTTTATGATCACATTTCTAACAGTGTACACTCAGGATATGTAATGTATATGTCCATCTATCTTTATATGAATTTTGAGTTAAAAATTTGGGCTACAGGATAGACTTTACACTCACAAAATGTTTGAAGTTTAAAAGTTGATACTCCTGGAAAAATAAAACCTAAGAATGTAAAGGAGTCTGGGAAGTTCAATTTGCATCCAGCTTGGACAGTATAGGCTTTGAGACACTACCTATAATTAACCAGCCAAAAGCTGGGATACCAGTCATGAGCAAGATTGCTGAATTACAGGTTTAGGTTTTTGCATACATACATACAAATATACACATACACACAGAGGCATTTATAGGTGCACACAAAAATATACAAATGAAACAATTCTCAGAATATGTAGGAAAGTTAGAAAACAATAGAAAATAGGTCCTGAGTAAGACTAGAACCAAGTGATAATTTTTAATATTAGAAAGCCTTCAAGTGAACTTTCCCCCAGAATTTGAGAATATTACACAGGTAGGGACCAGAGATAGTAAGAAAGTCAAGCAACCATTATTAACGGGATATGATATATGGTGGAATGAATCAGGGAAGCCTGCAGGTGCATCTGAAAATGTTCATATCCCGTGTCAAATGTTAAAACATCTTTGAAAATAGTACATAAACAGTCTCAGCAGTCAGTCTAGTGGATAAGATTATAGGAGAAGTTCAGATTTGCTAATCTGTTTCTAGATAAAATAAAACAAACTATGTCAGGGCAATGTGATACAAGCCTGGAATTCTAGCACTCATGCAGGAGATTAGAGAGTAGAATTACCTAATGATATCTTCCCTGGACCAGGTAGAATAATTTTGTCTCAGTAAAACAAACCACCAACAAAAAACGAATACACAGTTGGAAGTTTGGCCTAATTTTGTCATTATGTTTTGAGAAGTCAAGTTCCTATTGAATGCAACTCATACATATCCTCACTTGTTTTTTAAATGCTCTCATCATTACAGAACATTCCTAGATGCAGAATAGCTCATGATTCCCGTCCAAAAACTTGCAGAAGTAAGTAAGCCTCATTCTGTTGGATTCCAAATAAATGTTGAAGGATTACAAAAGCTTAAGTCTGGAGAAATAGCAAAGTTCGTCTAATGTAGGACTCTGTAGACCTTGTTAAATTAGAATTTAGATTTAAAATATATTTTTTGGTTTTGTTTGTAATTTCATATTCTATAGGATACTACAAAATTCTTTTTAAGTAGACGGATTATTTGAAAAATTCACAAAAGATTCTGGCATTCTATTTGCCTAGATATTATTTCAATAGCGTTATATTTAGAACATAGTTAATAGATAATTCGCACAGTTCATGTATACCATGTTAATATGAATGATCTAGACAGAGTTGCCAAGAAATGGATGACATTAATTTATACATTTAGAAAAACCAATTTTTTAAGGGTTTGGTTTAATATGGTATGAAGAGAGTAATTGTGTGACATCTGCTTTCTTCTCCCTATATGTACCACAGGAAGCCATTTCCTTATTTACGTTCCTCTGTATACATGGAGAAAAATGCTAGGTTTGGAGTTTGTTTTCAATTTTGTTTTTGTTTTATTGGTTCGTCCTAGAGCTTGAACTCTTGGTCTGGATAGGGTCTCTGAGCCTGTTTATGCTCAAGGCTCATGCACTACCACTTCAACCTCAGTGCCACTTGAGTCTGGCTTTTGTGGAGAAGTTTTTGGAGATAAGATTCTAAGAAACCTTCCTGCCTGGGTGAGCTTTGAATCATAATTTTCCTATCTTAGCATAGTGAATATCTATGATAACTTAAAAGTATAAATATAAATAATATTTGCAAGTGTTCTCATGTCAAGAATACCAGTGGAGGAAAAATGATGCAGCTCAGTTTATGGTGGTGTTCTTTTCAGAACAAGGAGGGTGTCACATTAGCAGAGGTGTAGTATTTTTTCAAAATAGAGATAAGGTATTCATGATGTGAATTAAGGAATTTTAAGGTGTCCCTTACAAGTTGGAAACTGTTGGGCTAGTATGACTTTATGGCATAAATCTTGGGATTGATGGTCATAGACATAATAGCTTACTCTTATAAAAAATTGCTTACTCTTGAATAATTAATTATTACACATGCTTCACAGTTTTATCCTCTATCAGAATGTGGCTATTTTTCTATTTACTTCTCAATCTGTAACACCCCATTGGAAACTGCATCTATTGCAGAAGTACATAACATGCAAACAGGTACTGTTTTGAATCTCTTAGGTATGTTGAGAATTTAAAAATGAGTAGTTATTAGTCATAGGAATTTTGAAGAACACATATATTCTGTCCTCTTAAAAACTTACTTACTTTTAAAAGTTATGGGTTTCCATAGCATTAAACTGTTTTCTGTTTTAGAATGAGAAAATACTAAATTTATTCTTTTTCAAAAAATTTGGCAAGTATATTGTGAAAATATTGTCGAGTTGGATAACATGCAAGTTGATTACCCTCTGATAAAGAAGGGGGAATTAATTCAAATTAGATGCCAAATAGTATTGATTTTTAAAATGTTACTACATAAAGAATATTATTTACTGTGCCAATACAGTGAAATTATATTTTATGCAGCTTATTTTTTCAATTTTATTATAACAAAGATGTACAGTGGGGTTAAAATAATTGTAAGGTATTAAATCATAACTTTTCAAACTTGGTAACACTCCCTCATTTTTCTCACAGTTTTCCTTAACCCCTTCACCGCTCACAAGTTGTGAAGTACATTTCCAAAATGTTGTCTTGTGAGTATTGCTACTGCATTGGTTTGCCTTTTGTCCTTTGTCTCACCATTATGCTCACCATTGTCTCACCATACAGCAGGGATAAACCATAGGGGAACACCCCAAAGAAAACAGAAATCACATAGTTCATCAAAAACAACAACCACAAATGAAAAAAAAAATCTGGTTCCATATCTTGGAATTCATTTTGCTTATCATCGTCTAATATGGTAGTATATACGCATAACAAAGCCACTAGAAAATAATAGCTGCATGGATACTATATCATGAAAACAGCATGTTAACATTTTGATGGTAAAGGTGGAATTAGGATTGGTGAATTTGCGGTTCTGATAAAGGATTTTCAAGGGTTTTAAAGTTATGACAAGTAAAATTTAACTGTTCAAAATTTTTAACAACTTAGCCTATTAAGAAAATTTAAAATTGCCTGGAAGAATAGGCTTTCATGCAAAGAAATCCAAGGAGACTTAGTAGAGAGGGAGCAATGTGGATGAAGATGGCTCTTTTTCACACTAAAAAAACAAACCTCAGAAACCTTGCTGTAAGTCCTGTAGGTTCCCTTGGAATTGTCCTTACCCAGGAACTATATTCTCACTGTTTGAAACCAGATTGTATTGGAATTTAAATTAAAAGTTCTTAAAAAAATAAGGCATCAAAATTTGTAAATTTACCTTTAATTACCAAACAGTAATTCTCTGAAAAAGATAATTTGAGTCAAAATATTTAGGGAGAAACTGCCCTCCACAATAAAAGAAGGTGTTGGTATTACACATTTCTGTTTGTAACACTTTCCACAATGTCTTTGGACGTGAAGCAGTGAAACACAGAAAAAAATTCTGATTGGAAACTTCAAACCAATGATTTGACATTTCTAAGTGGCTCACAAAAAATAATATTCTTATTAATATGAGATAGTGAAGACTTCTTTTATTACATATGCCAAAAAGTTTAGAAAAGAATTGAGCAAATGGAAAAAATAATAAAAAAATTTTCTTAGAAGCCTTAGCTAAGCATAATGACTTCAGCAGTGAAGGGAGGCCAAAACTTTTTGATATAAATTGTGTTAGTATTTTTACTCCCTAAAGTGATTTTACAGAGCGCATTTGGCTCACTACAATGCAGAACTGATTGAATGAAGACATGAAAATATATTCCACATCCAAATGAGGCAACTTAAAGAGTTTTAAAAGAGAAATAATGAAGATGTAGCAGTGGTGGAGCCCGTATGTTCCTTCAGCTTCACTAGACTTGAAGCCAAGAACCTGTGATTAATTGGAACTCCGGCAAAAGATAAGAGGACATAGAAGTAGGACATAGAAGCATTGTCCTTTTGTAACAGACACTTTCTTCCAAGGTATGGGTGATTTAACTCTATTCTCCTCCATACAACTTGGTGAACAAATGCAAGACCAAGAGAGAAATAATCTATTGAAATAATTTTGCATAGAATAACTTCACTGTTCCTGATATGGTATCTAAGGAGAATCTTAAGAGAGAAGATAAAAAGTGCAGTATTTTTTGGTTTCCTCTAAGCATCTTGTTAGCAAATATATCTTTGAGGTTAGACAATTCTGATTGAACCAAGTCATGGAGTACTAATTTTTGTGGGCACTTTAGATACAAGAAGCCTTTCAAGGTAAAAGAAAAAATATATAGCCAAATATTTGTGATCACAGCCTCTTGGACAGTTTTCTGGAGACAAAGATTTACTTTAGATTTCTCCTCATTAAAATAGATGTTGTTTCATGGCAACCAAATGCAAGAGGGAAGTTTTATGGACTCACTTGGCCAATTAAACAGCATGAAAGAAGAAAATGGCAAATAATATTTAATGAAATTACTTTGACCAATTACTTTGCCAGAAGAAAGAAGAAAAAATATAATTCAAAAGCAATTTGACTTAAAAGTATCAAGAAAGAGTAGTGAAGAGAGATTAGAGAAAATATAGAGGATTGTTTTCTCTCCAGTGGAGTAATGGGTTCTTGATCTTGTTTCTTCCATTCTACCTCACAAGCTACCAAGTGTGTCTCAGGTCTGGATTATCCAGTTCAGACAGAAAACTCGTAGAAGAAAGATACTGTTTGCAGCAGATATAGGTGATTTATAACCTTAGACAATCTAATTCTGTTCAAAATTCTCCCTATCCCAAACTTCCCTCTTTGAACAGCTTTGTTTGCTTTTCCCAAGACTGCCCTTCATTAACTGATTAAAATTTTGAGTGGTCATATTCATACTCTCTAGAGATTGCTGTTTGGTTGTGATTTTTGTGTGTTTTTGTTTCTTGTGTTTTTTAACTGAATTTTAAAGGGTTGTGCAATTGTGTTCAATTAAATATATCCATCTAATTGTCCAATACTCCTAGATCAGAGTCACTCCTTCCATCATTCTCAACCAACCCTTTCTCCAAGATTTATTTCCAATTTACCACTTCCTTCATCATATGTGTACATTCAGTATTCTAACTATACCTGCCCCTTGTTCATTTTTCATTCATTCTATGTCTTTACTATAATTCCTCTCTGGTTTCAACTTCCTGATTGTCATTCTGTTAAACTGTCTATTAATACTTTGAAAAGTTTATATACATTCCATGGAGTTTCAATCCTGCATATTCTTTAATTGATGCCAGTTTATATTTCCATAATTCATTCATCTGCAGCAACAATTTGCAAGACTGGAGATGGGAAGCACCTAAACATGATTTTATTCTCAACTGTTTGTAAGATTAATCGTTAGTCAAAAAGAAAGTTAAAAAATGGCTTAGAATGTATTCCTAACTATGAATTTTTATAAATGGCCTTGTACAATGGTGTGATTCTTTTATTTTACATGGAATAATATTTTCTACTACCTATAAGTTTTGGAAAAAGAAGAAAATTAAAATTTATTCCTAGAGAGGAATATGATAGAAGTAGAAGACAGATACTATGTTTGTCATATCTCTGATAAGTACCCATATTCAAGACTTAAAGTCATATTTCTTACTATGTTAGACAGAGGGAAAACAAAATAACATATAATAAGGCAACTATTTGTGATTTTTTAAAATGTACCTTATTAAATGATGAAATTTATTAGCTAATGTTTGGGTTTGAAATTTAGGAGGTTGATCTATTTAACACATTTCTGAAAGGCTCTTACTGAAAAACACAAATTGTGGGTGGTAGTATTTCTACACTTTAATGAATGGTTGAACATGTTTGGCATTAGTGCTGTATAAATAATTCAACTCTATTTAACTTGCTCCCTACACTTGAAAAACTTGTAATGTCACTAAGTATCATCAACTTGTCAAATGTTATTTTGGCGAAATTGATTTTAAAAAGTATATTTGAAAATGAATATACTTTCAGATTAAATGTAGATTATCATTGGTTTGAGAGTGACATTTTTATACCACAGAACCATGTTGTACTGAAGTCCCAGTGTTTTGAAGCACTCCTTAGTGCTTCAAATGTTTTTCTGAATTACATTTGACCTCTAAGTCAAGTTTTCGGGCTTTGGTAGACCAATTATGGATCTGTCCTTCCAGGAACTATTTTTGGCCCACTTATGTTGGAATAAAATCTTTCGTTAATCATAGGTGAGGGGTATTAAAAATAAACATATGACACTTTGTGAACCTGTTCACTCATATGGGCTGGTCATCTGTAAGTTGAATGTTTGAATTACAGTACTTTCTCTCAAATTTTGTGATCTCATCCTTCATTTTAAGTTGCCTTGCATTTCACAATTGTTTACTGCTAATTCCTGCATCTCAAGGAATTGGGGCCCTGAAATATAGGAAATGCGAAATTGAGATGGGTCTTCAATTACTTTGTGTTGATATGTTGCATGGGCCTTGGTGAAAAGTCTTGCCCCTGTTATCTGATGATGCAGGTAACTGGGACCTGGGATCCTAGGACCCATGGGTACTGCAGAAAAATAATATATTTTAGACATCTTAGCAAAATTTGGGAATAATCAGTAGGAATGCTTCAGAAATATGGAGAAAAACAGTTTGGGACAGGCGAGTTAAAACAATAAACAGAGCAGCAGAGTAAAATCCATTACAGATTAGAGGAAAACATTGTTATTTTACCATGTGGATTCAGAAGGCAAAGAACAGTTATAATGTATCACAAGTTTATACTAAAAACATTGCATTGATACTTTTTATAGTCTAATATATATTTTAAACCTAATTATTTATATTCCAATTCTATTTATTGGAAAAAAATAAATATCAATTTATTTGTCAAATTATCAACTAATTCTAGTAAGTTTCATTGTGTGAAATATTAAATCAGCACATATAAATGTAAAATGTATGACTATATATAATTAAAAGGCACACATTTTGCATTTTTCTGTTGTAGTTACTGTATCAAAGGCAACTCTGTTTTAAAGTATTATTCCATTATCTCTACCTCAGTGTTTGATAGAGTTAGACCTAAAGTTTTACCATTTGTAGATTTACGGCATGGAGGAAAGAGGAAACTCTGTGATTAAAACATTATCAATTTAATGCCTAATAACGAGGAGAAACATATGCACTTCTCCTGCAACTCTGAAAATATTTGGTTATAAAAAGGTAGTAGTGTAATTTCCTGCCTGGTTGGATCGTAGACAGGCCAGAACAAAAAGTAATCATGCATATGAACAATTTTTCCACCTTCTTGGCTTTAGCTACTTTTGAAATGGAAGGTATAATAAACAATTATATTTTGATAAAATACCTTCTAGTCTGAACAGTTCTGTTTGAACGGTTCACCTCTCTATGATCTCTTGTAACCAAGATTAGTTTTGTTCTAGTAAGAAAATCTTTGCTGTCAGGGTAAGATATTCTAGTTGGTCTGTTCCCACATGGAAGAAGGGTAAAGGCTCAGGTAGACATTTGTTCCAGTAACACCTCATTTGGGAAATTGTCAGCTGAAGAAGTTTAGAAGTAGCTCTTAAGCAATGCTTACTTTGAATCCATTAGGTCCACAAAGCTAATTCAATTGGATAAATAAGTACTTGAAAAAGCCATCACCTTTGGACCTATCTATAAATAATTAAGAGTACGATCAAATACCAAATAAAAAGACTTAATATAGTCATTGACAAAAAAATTTTGCAAATGTGAGCAATCGACTGATCAATATAATTTTTTTCCACTATTCACAGAATTTAAGGGAAATAAGATCGATAGCATTGTTAGGAACAATAAGGTTTCCTTCTTACAAGTAGGCACCCATAGATATAAACCTGTATAAAGATTGCATCATTAACTACTTAAATTTAGAGGATATTACGTGCTTCAGCAGCATGTATACTCAAATTACAATACAGAGATTAACATGGCACTTGCACAAGGATAATATGAAAATTTGAGAAGTATTCCATATTTTTCATTCTTCAGATGCAAGAAATGAAAAACAGTTATTAAAAAGTTGATTACAAAATTACAAGCGTAACAATACACGTAATTCATATTATTAAATTTAGTTTGACATCAGTGTATTAAATCTTCACCTCAGAAAGTCGTTTACATAGCATAAACTTTACAAAACTTTTCAAATTAGACAACACTGACATTTTATCCCAAAGAAAAATAATATTAAGACCTAGAAGAAAAGGAATCAAACTGTTCTATATGGAATGTAATCGGAAAGGACACATTAATGAACCTATATATTATAAAATAATGTAGAATTCAAAGTATATCTAGGAGAAAATAAATTATGAACATTATGCAAACATAGAATATAGAATATTTTAAAATATACTTTTTCAGACAAGCATCAGAAATATTTTAGTTTCTGTACTACTCATTTCAACAGGTAAATTAAAATTATTTCTGATTAAAAAATCACAAACTCTGAAGAAATTATTATACATGTATACAAAAACTATTGAATACATTTTTACATCCAAGGCAGGAAATTCACTTGGAAGAATTCCACGGAATCCATGAATTTTTACAGTAAAATATTGGTGCTGCCGGGCACTGCTGGCTCATGCCTATAATCCTAGCTACACAGGTGACTGAGATCTGAGGATCATGGTTCAAAGCCAGCCTGGGAAGGAAAGTCTGTGGTACTCTTATCTCAAATAAACCACTAGAAAACTGGAAGTGGAGCTGTGTCTCGAGTGGTACAGCGCTCACCTTGAGCTGAAGAGCACAGGGATAGCTCCCAGGCCCAGAGCTCAAGCCCCATGATTGACCAAAAAAAAAGATATTGCTCTTATTTGGATTGTGAAAATGTTTTGTAGGGACACAAAAGATGGACATGCATTTTTGAAATTTAAGAACCTTAACCCGACCATTAGGACTTCGGTGAACAATTTGCACAGCCTTTCACAACTTCATAGAGGTAGTGATACATAATTATCCTTTTGGCAATATCAAATACAGTTTCTTCTATATTGTTCTTCAGGCCTGGTTTCATATAATGGTTCAACAGAAGGCTATCCAGCATATCTTTACTATCTCAATTCTCGAAAGCAAGATGTAAGGCTGTCAATAGTCCTTTAGTTTGGGGAAGTGGAACTGTGGCTCAAGTGGTAGAGTGCTCCCCTTGAGCTGAAGAGCACAGAAACAGCACCCAAGCCCAAAGCTCAAGCCCCATGTACGACCAAAAAAAAAAACACCACCACAACAAAAATCAAACAAACAAAAATATTTGGGCTGTGAAGGTGGCTCAGTGGTAGAGCGCTTGCCTTGCATGCATGAGAACCTAGGTTCGATTCCTCAGCACCGCATAAGCAGAAAAAAAGCCGGAAGTGATGCTGTGGCTCAAGTGGTAGAGGGCTAGCCTTGAGCTGAAATGCTGAGGGACAGCGTCCAGGCCCAGGTTTCAGGCCCAACGACCAGACCAAAAAAAAATTTTTAAAAAAGAGTCCATTAGTTTGGGCATTGGTATCTGTATCATGATGAAGTAAGAAAGAAGCCACTCTGGTATTATTCCACGTATATGCACTGTGCAGGGGTGTGCAGTCATCTACAGGTATTGCATGTGCCGCTTGAGACACCAACTCACTGACAATGTCTAAGTGTCCACTGTAGGCTTCTCGAAGAGGGGTATACTCATCATCATCCCTACTATTCACATGAGTGGCCTTTTGGGAAAGAAGTCTCCGCACTGTAATAAGCTGAATATTTTCGGCAGCCCAATGAAGAAAATTGCTTGGATCCTTCTCCAATTTTTTTTTCCTGCAATTGATACCATTCCTTGCTTTTTCATCTTGTTCCCCATATTCCTAAGAATTGCCTAACCAGAGACTTTGAGTGCCAGTGGGAATGAGGTGTCCACGTATTTCCCTACTAGTTCACATTGGTTGAACTGGTCAGAAATATGTGGTGAATTTTCTGCAACTGTTTATTCACATGATTTATTTTCTCTTTTTCCAATTTTACTATTCGAAATTATTCTAAATGGAGAGTAGGGAATTGATGGAGAGCAGAGGAAAGATGTTCCTCCGTATTCAAACATACACACTGAAAATGAGGACCAGTGATGTCTTCATGTGCAACTTATTCTAGGAATGAGAAAATAGGAAATAATGCCTTCTATATAAATGATTTGGGAAATGGCAGAGCAAAAAGTGAAATGATACAACCAAAAATATAAAAGCAAAATAAATGAGGATAATTATGGAGCAGTCATATTATGAGAACCATGAAAGGTAGGGAGAAAGAAGGAGTCAGATGTGTAATGACCTGCTAGCCACAAAATCCATGCCTCTGATCAATTTGTAGAGCAGACAAAATTTTATTTTTAAAAGAGATGGAAATAGAATTTATGTATTTACTTGAAATTAGTAAATATATTTTTAGTAGCCTATGTAAAGAGACATAACTTTACCAAATTACAGACAATAAAATAAATCATGGATAATTCTAGTAACAGATCTGACTGAAATCAGTTGAATCATACTTTTCTTGTACAATGAAGGAATAAGAAAATAAAGCAGCTAGAGAAGGCAGGGAGATTGTATCTGTGACAAAACTTTGTGGAAATTGGTATTGAGGATTTCTTACTGGTGATCCACTTGCACTGGAAGCATGATTCTGAAGTATTGCTTGCTGATTCTGAACTATTGATTTGATCATTATATTCTCCAAGAAGAAAATGAGAATTGATAGTGAAGGACTACTAATACATTTTGACCTTCTCACTAAGCACTTTCAATCATCAAAATCACATGAAGACAATAGACAGGCCTACTTTTTAGATGAAAGCAAGTGTCTTATAAAAAGAAAGAATGTATGTAGTCATGCAAAACACTTCTATTTTACCAATGCCTCATACATTTTTCTAATGTTGGGTACCAATAAATAATGGATCTATTAGAAAGCTCTTAAGACTCAAATGTTCAATAATGAGTTCTCTTACACTATATCATGGTATTTTTTGTGTATGGTTTTAAGAATATATTTACATTACTAACTTGAATTTCTGACAAGACAGTATCATCACTGTACATCTTGCTTCTATACTCTCATTTTAAAATTACCATCTAAGTATGTACATTAGATAACTATAGAGGAAAAAGTAGAAGCCACACTGATGGCTTAGGTCTTTAGTAGTAGTTAATCAGAAAGATGAAATCTGAGCATTGTGGTTTGAAAGCAGACCAAGAAAAAAAAGTCCATTAGATTCTGATTTGAAAGTAACCAGCAAAAGCTAGAAATGGAGCTGTTGTACAAGCAGTAAAATGCTAGCCTTGTGAAAACTGAAACAAAAAAATAAATTCTGGGACAAAGCCAGGCCCTGAGTTCAAGCCCTAGTATTAGCACCAAACAAATAAATTAATTAATAAGGTAATTAATTAATTAAAAATAAATTAAGTGGTCACATGTGGAGAGGCAGGTAAAATGTAACATGCGTGGTAATGGTTTATGTATTATTTTGTAATAAGGCATATTATCATTTGTGCTAATCACTAATATTTTATTTGGACTTTTTTGTACAAAAAACCCTGAATTTAGCATGCATGTATGTGTGTGTGTACATGTGCGAACATGTATGTATGTGTATATGTGTGCATGTGCTTTTGCAATGTTGCTTGCCAATGTGGACAGGGTGAGGCTGAAAAAAGCTAAGTGTGTTGCAATGTTTTTATTTATCAGTGTTCTGTCATGTCATTTCAGTGGAACCACCCTTTGTACATATTATTTGTCTAATAATAACATCATAATCAAAGCATTTACAATATTAAGTTAGAAAAAGAGACCGCTTTCAGCTTTTATTGTATGTTAGATAAGAAGATACAGACATAATTAGTTAGTAAGTTATTGCTATAAGATGATTGTCAGTACAAAACACGTATTTGACCTCTTAAATTGGTTATACTTTTAAGATACACTCATGGAGTGATTTGGACCGACTTGACCAAACAGGTATTATTCTCTGGTGATTCCTGTGAAACACAAGTTGGATAAACTCTTTCCGGATTTCTGTTGAATATCACTTTCTTTGCAAGATTATATTTATTCTCACTAAGAGATAATCCAACCCATATTATGTTTGACTATCCCATCTTATTCATTGAAAATAAGTATTGTGGATATGCTTGTTAGGTATTCCTTTCAAAAACGAACAAACAAAAAGCAAGTGTCATGTCCAGATTGTGGATGCATTTGAAGGTGTTTTGTACATGCACAGGTATCTTTACTAATGGTTCTTTTGTGGGAGTAATTATGGCAACTTTAACAAATAAGGCTTTTTGAATATCTGTTCCAATATACATAACATCCCAGAGCAAGTCATTATCATTATCATTATCATAGGGAATCATTATCCTTTTCATAGGGACTTAAAAATGCAGTAGTATTGATTTCTTTTTAAACCAATTTTATTCACAAGTTGGAGAGTCTTTGATTCAAAATTAGGTCTTGGTGTCTATGATTTTTAACCTCTCGTTCCTAACATTAATGATATGTAAGACTGCATTTTTGGGTATATGAAAGGTAAAATATGTATCTGGGGTCAAATGTGATTTTTATATCAGTCTTTCTTTAATAACATTTTAAAGTAGTACATTTCTCTCAAAATGTTGGGTATAAAAAGCAATCAAAATACTTCTAATGGTAAACAATTTAGGTGAGCTACAATGTGGAAACAATTGCTCCAAAAGACCTGCAATCTATTTCCATCAGAAATTGGGCAGGTCATTCTTTCAGTAAGACTGTGTTAACCAGAGATGGGGTCCCCAGGCAGTGCAGTGTTGAGTGAAGGAATAAAATATGATTTCTACTATTTTGAGCTAGAAACCAAGAATGTTATAGTTTAGCAGTTCCTTTCACCAGGGAGGTATAAATTGATTATGAACTTGGAGTTTTCATATTACAGTTACTTCTTATTTTCTTTTTTTGTTGTTGTTGGTCATGAGGCATGAACTCTGGGCTTGGGTGCTGTCCCTGTGCTCTTCCACTCAAGGCGAGCGCTCTACCACTTGGACCACAGTGCCACTTCCAGTTTATTAGTAGTTTATTAGAGATAAGAGACTCACAGTCTGTCCTGCCCGAGCTGGCTTTGAACCACAATCCTCAGATCTCAGCCTCCTGAGTAGCTAGCATTATAGGTGTGAGCCACCGGTGTACAACTTAGTTACCTATTTTCTAACAAAGATAAAATGAAATATTATTACAGTGTGCACAATAATTTTGGGAATTTTCCTAGAATTAGTAGACTGAGTGCTGGTATTTAGTTATAAAATAGAATGAGGTTAGTTCATGTGGTGGGAATGGAACGCAGGCTAACACTTACCATGTGTACAATGTTGTACTAGTAATTCCAACTCTGAAGACTTAAATATCATCATCTTAGAATTAAAAATAGAAGTAGTTCCACTTTATGGGATTATTGTGAGGATTAAATTAGGTACCAAAGGTAAAGTACTTGGAAAAATAATCAGAGTTTGATACTTTCTACCTGTTATTTTATCATGTGATATATTCTAATATTTTTACTGTGATTTTTATATTGTCTATTTAGGATATGCAAAGTGATGTATTGATATACATTGCGTTGTTCAATTTTCTGACATTATGAGGAAAATACCTGCAAAGAAAATTTCTGAGAAGAAAATTATCATATTGACTCATGGTTTATGATCAGATGTCTCCATTGTTTTTAATTATATTTTTATTAAATAGTTGTACAAAGGGATTTCCATTCAACGAATCAGTTTATAAGTATAATGGATCTTTACACAACTTTCTCACATCCTTCCAAACCTCAACCCACTTTCGTTTTTACTAGTTTCATACTATCTGCATTGAATATTATGGCTTCACTCTCTACTTCCATAAGTCTCTTTATTTCTTCCCTTTGACTTCCCCTCACATTTTCCCAGTGGTAGTCTCCTGGTATTCATTTTGTTGGATTAACAGTTCAATTTTATAAGAAATTACACCTGTTAAATACTCCTCTACAAATAGCATGCTTTGATTAATACTGTTGTTTAACTTGCATAAAATTCTGACTTCTAAATATGCGACCTTTTTGTGTCTGGCTGTGACGTCGTTTACTTAACATAATTTTAGATCTATCCATTTCTTTGCAAATGTTGTAACAGTCTTTACAATGGATGGGTGCAATCCAATTGTGTATATGTGCAACACTTTCTCCAACCATCCCTCTGCTAAAGTGTGTCTGGGCTGTTTCCATAAATTCTCTACGGTGAATAGTACAGTAGTGAACATGATTGTGAGAGTGATTTTACTCTAACCTTTTAGAAGAATTCATCACTATTTTTCTGGGAGCAATCCTCTAGCCAATTTGCCAGAATTAGCACATCCCTTCCTTCATCTCCATCACAATGTTTTTCAGGTCCTCAAAAACACACTACCCCCTACAGGTCTCAATCAACTAAAACCACACTGTGCCCATATTCTTTTGTTATTGTTGTTTTTCTCTGTCCAGTCCAGGGGCCTGAACTCTGGGCCCCTCTGGCGCTGTCCCTCAGCTTTTCTGCTCAAGGCTAGCAATCTACCACAGCGTCATTTCTGGCTTTCTTTTTTTGCTTATGTGGTGCTGAGGTATCAAACCCAGGGCCTCATGCATGTGAGGCAAGAGCTCTACCACTTTCGCAGCCCCGATGTGCCCATATTCTTTTAATACATTTTTTCATAATTTTACACATAATTTAGTGAGAACCTTCTATGTACTTTCCTAATGTGGGAATGAGGTATATGACAATAGAGTAAAACTAAGAGATATGGAATTTAATTAGCTATTATCATATTTAAAATAATTTTCATCTCTAACCCATAGCCACACTTACCATTATTTTAATCTTTATTTGATTACTTCACCTATCCCTTAAATTATAACATGTGATTTAAATACAAAGACAAAAAAGTGTGGTTTGACTTTGACACTCATGTGTGAGGATGCACAATATGGGCAACTAAAGGGATTAGAATTAATAGTCATTATCCATTTTGTTAAATGGTTTTCTCAAACCGATTCTCACAATTCATATTTCATTCAACAACAAGAAACATGACAATTCCCTTTGCGTTGCTCCTCATTAAACTTGTTTCCATGTTATTTTATTATGAAGGATGATTTCATAAATCTACTATAGATACGAAAATATGTTAAAATATTTCTATATGTATGCATTGATATAAATATACACATATATATTATAAAGGTTATAATGATAAATTATAACTTCTGTAACTGTACAATTTACTAAATTACTAAAAACATGGACGACTCAGGCCTGGAATCCTGGTTACTCAGGAGGCTGAGATCTGACAATCATGGTTTGAAGCCATCCTGGTCAGGAAAGTCCATGAGCCTCTTATCTCCAAACAACCAACAGAAAATCAGAATTGGAACTGTGGCTCAAAGTAGTAGAGTGATAGCCTTGAGAGAAAAGACTCAGAGATATCACCCAGGCTCTTAGTACAAGAACTAAAATCTACCCCCCAAAAGTATTTAATTTACACCTGTGTAAATAGAGTATTACCTTCACCCAAATGCACATCCATGCTCATTTGCAAGGTAACTCTGTTATGTCTGGAGTACCACATAATATTATCACTTATGTAGAAAGTATTGCAATATGGGTAACTCTATCTCTCTCATGGATTTTTCTCCACTCAAATATTCAAATCTTGCAATTATTCCCGTTATATAAAGTCATAGCTTTTTTTCTTTAATACCCATAATATTGGAATTTGAATTGAGTGTCTTGTGTCTCCTAAATGGATGTTCTTACCACATTGCCATGCCCCCAGCCCTAAATTGTCCTGATTAACTTTCAGATAGAATCTTGCTTCCTACTTGTGTATGATCGTGGGCTCAGTCTACTTCATGTTATTCTTCCTGGAATTTAGAATAACAAGTGCCTGCATTATGTACAGATCTTTCTGTCCAGTCTGAGCTTTAACCACTATCCTCACAATAGTAGACTCCCATGTAGTCAGGATTTTCATAAGCTTATCATAGCTATTTTTAAAAAAATCTTTGCATTTCCTGCAGGTTCTTGAGTACTGAGTTAATTTGTGTTTTCTTGGGTTGTTTTGGTTCTTTTGAATGAATGTGTTGAGTTGTTCCTCATTTTTCCTTTTGTTTCTTTCACTCAAGTTCTTACCTATAGTGCTGAGAAACCAATTTTTCTTTCTCAAGATAGTCAAGGTGAACATTATTTATTCCAAAACAATTCCAGTAATATTTAAACACCTTCAGAAATTTCGAGAATATGGCGGAGGAGAATCTGGTGGCTAAACAAGCTCTCACATAGAAAGCAGTTCTAGTGTTCCAGTGAACAGTCCTAGGCACACCAAGTGTGCCATCACAGTACAGAGAGTTTGGGCAGAGAGGGAAAATCCAGGTAAGGAGACAGATCTGAGCATTTTCCAGCAGCCATGGCTGAGGTTGCTGTGCCGGCTGTGGTGGCATCCATAGCTGCCATAACTACAACCCAGAGAGTCTGGGACAAATGTGTCAGATGCAGCGGGCGAGCAGATTTTACTCAACACCAGCAAGAACTGACAAGTAGCAGATATCATCATCCTGCAGATAGCAGACCAGAGGCTACCCAGGAACCAACACTCCAGCGTGAGTACAAAACTGACATCTTCACTCCTTCTCAAAGGGAGCAGAGGAGGGAAGGCCACCCCTCCATCCAACACCTGAGATATCCATCTTTGATGTAGACAAAGGCCTGGCTAAGCAGCTAGATCCAACTCAGTTCATTGATGAAAACAAAAGAGTCTTTTAGCTAGTCACAAGTACCTACCCTGATCTGCCATTCTCAACTCCACCCATGGGAAAGTCACCACAAAGAGGCAGAGAAAGCTACACCCACGAAGGAGTAGCTTTCTTCACTGAGTAAACAGAGCCTGCGGCTGACCCTCCCTACAGCAGCACTGACAATCAATTGAAACTCAGTAAACATAAACCCTGAGCATTGCTCCAGGCTGGGCTCTGTGAATGTCCCAGAAGCTAGCCCCACAGGGAAAAGCTACTGTTTGCTGAAAGGCCTCAACTTTACCCAGAACCCAGCCTTATCACAGCAACTCCAAACTAGAGGAAACAGCCACCTCCCTCTTTTGTGATACTCAAAGCAGATCTCCCTCCCACTGAACTAGCCTGGGAGGGGATCACAAACTTCTGGATAAACCAACAGAATTTTTTCTGCCTGCCCAAACAAATTGAATTAAGAAACCAATCAAGCCACAGAAAACCAAACACCACAACAAACCAGAGACTCCACCGAGAGACTGGTTACTGACACAAGGGAGATACAGGATCATCCCATCAACCACCCAAAAACAAAATCAAAGAAGTCTTTTCTTGTATCTTTTTTAAATTTTTACTTTTTAATTATAAAAATTGTTTTTATTAATTTTTTTTCCTCTTATAACTTTTATTTTAGGTGTATATGTGTGTTTGTGCTTTTTTTAAAAAAAAAAGTCTACTGACCTGTTGGTCTTTTTTGTTCTTTCTTTCTCATTCGTTTTACTTTTTCATCTTTAGTTCTTTTTGCATGAATTATTTGTTGTTCTGTTCACCTCCTATATACTTGTCATTGATTATAAGACCTTATCCCCCATTGTGTACATTCTTAATCCAAAAATGTATTACTAAATTCAAAACCTCTTAGGATTAAATTCCTTAATAGCAGTATTATCTATTTATACCTATAAATTATTTGAAGTATTTTTATTTTTTTGTTTTTCAGGTCTCCTTTCTATCCCTCCCTTCCTCTCATCTTATCCCCATTCATCTCTCAATTTTACTTATTTAAATTTTCATTACTTTTAAGAGTTTCACTTTTAAAATTTAAATATTTGTCTTTCCATTTTTTCTTGTCTCTTTTTTAAAATATTTTTCTTCTCTCTTTCCTATCATCCTTTCCAATCCATTTCCCTCTGTGAGATTAGGACTTGGTTAATTTCACTCTCCTTTTACATTTCCAAATCTCTCTAACCCTATTTTCCCCACCTTTCTCCCTAAACATAATAATTTATGGTTTGTCAAATTCTTCTTTGGTATTCTTAGCCCATTAATACATAGTTATTTAATGTTGAACAGACTGTATCTGTTGAACTAGATTGTATCTTCAGACATTTGACTATGCAATTACAGGACTTTGGGTTGATGCTTGCCTTAAAATGGTGTTCTAGCACAAAACTGGCATTACTTTCATTCCAAATGGGCAGAACAACAAGAAAAACACAAGGAAAATGGCAAGTCCAGGTATCTAAATTCCCACTCAAGATAATCAGGTGACAGACCAGATAATGAATAATCCAGACGAGAGTTCCCAAAAACCTCTACAAACACTACTGGTAAACATGTTGAATGAAGATTGAAACCCTGCAAAAGACTCAGTGTGAGCGTGATAGGGAGAGATAGGAGGCAAACCAAAGATCAAAACACGAAGCTCATGGGCTTGAGAAAGCTACTCAAAGATTGATACTGGAATTGCGTGAGCAGGTTGAGAATACTCAAAGAGAAATAAAGGAATTGTGTGAGCAGGCTGAGATCAGTCAAAAAGAACTACAGAAGTTGCATGAACATTGATGCAAAACTTCTCAACAAAATTTTGGCCAACCGATTTCAACAATTCATCCAAAAAATCATACACCACGATCAAACAGGATTCATTTCAGGGATGCAAAGCTGGTTCAATATACGCAAATCAATTAATATTAGTCATCACATCAACAGGAGCAAGAACAAGAACCACATGGTTATCTCAATAGACTCAGAAAAAGCATTCGACAAGATCCAACACCCCTTTATGATGAAGGTTTTGGAAAAATTAGGAATCCATGGTGAAAAACTAAAGCCATTTCCTCTTAACTCAGGAACAAGACAAGGATGCCCACTCTCTCCACTTCTCTTCAATCTAGTATTAGAATGCCTAGCTACAGCAATAAGACAAGATGCAGACATAAAGGGGATCCAAATAGAGAAAGAAGAAATAAAACTCTCCCTCTTTGCAGATGACATGATCTTGTATTTAAAGAATCCCATAGACTCCACTCCCAAATTACTCAAGCTGATTCAAATCTTTGGCAAAGTAGCAGGTTATAAAATTAACCCCCAAAAATCAATGGCTTTTCTGTATGCCAACAATGAGAAAAGTGTGGCTGAAATTAGGAAAGCAACTCCATTTGTAATAGCCCCACAAAAAATAAAATACCTCGGAATTAACTTAACTAAAGAAGTGAAGGACCTCTATGATGAAAACTTTAAAATCTTGAAAAAGGAAATCAAAACAGAACTTAAAAAATTGCAAAACCTCCCATGTTCCTGGATTGGAAAGATTAACATCGTGAAAATGGCAATACTTCCCAAGGCTATCTACAAATTCAACGCAATACCTATCAAAATTCCACCCTCATTCTTCAAGGAAATAGAAGAGGCAATCCAAAAATTCATATGGAACAATAAAAGACCCCGAATAGCAAAAACGCTCCTCAACGGAAAGAACACGGCTGGAGGAATATCAATACCAAATATCAAACTCTACTATAAAGCCATAGTAATCAAAACAGCTTGGTATTGGCATAAGAACAGACCTCAGGACCAATGGAATAGAATTGAAAACCCAGAAATGAACCTACAGACCTATAGCCATCTAATCTTCGATAAGGGAGCTAAAACAATAGAATGGAAGACAGACAGCCTCTTCAGTAAATGGTGCTGGCAAAACTGGTTAACTATATGTAGAAAACTAAAGCTAGATCCTTATATATCACCCTGCACCAGAATCAACTCCAAATGGATCAAAGACCTTGAAGTCAAAGCAGACACTCTGAAAATATTACAGGATGGAATAGGAGAAACCCTGGGTCTCCTTGGCTCAGGCCGAAATTTTCTGAATAGAGACCCGGAAACACAACAAATCAAAGAAAGGTTGGACAAATGGGATTGTATAAGGTTGCAGAGCTTCTGCAGGGCAAATGACATAGCTAGCAAGATCAATAGAAAGCCCACGGATTGGGAGAAGATCTTTACTATCCATACAACGGACAAGGGTCTCATATCTAAAATATACTTGGAACTCAAAAAATTAAACCACCCAACAACAAATCCTCAAAGAAACAACTGCCCAATAAGTAAGTGGGTGAAAGACTTAAAGAGAAGCTTCTCTGAAGAAGAAAGAAGGATGGCCAATAGACACGAAGAAATGTTCAACATCCCTAGCCATAAAAGAAATGCAAATCAAAACAACATTGAGATATCACCTCACTCCAGTTAGAACAGCAAAAATCAAGAACTCTAACAACAACAGATGCTGGAGGGGATGTGGACAGAAAGGAACCTTACTTCATTGTTGGTGGGAATGTAAACTTGTTCAACCACTTTGGAAAGCAGTATGGAGGTTCCTCAAAAGACTCCACATAGAGCTCCCCAATGACCCAGCAATCCCACTTTTGGGCATTTACCCAAATGATCACAAACAAGGCCACGCTAAAGCTACCAGCACAACTATGTTTATTGCAGCATTATTTACCATAGCTAAGATATGGAACCAACCCAGATGCCCCTCAGTAGATGAATGGATCAAGAAGATGTGGTATATATACACAATGGAATTCTATGCCTCCATCAGAAAGAATGACATTGCCCCATTTGTTAGGAAATGGAAAGGCTTGGAAAAAATTATATTAAGTGAAGTAAGCCAGGCCCAAAGAAACATAGGTCCCATGGTTTCCCTTATTTGCAATATCTAGTATAGGTATGAGTCAAGCAGAAAAAGTCAGAGAATGTGATGTTAGGAAAACGAACCCTCAAATATGCATTTTAATGTTTTTGTTTCTTTCATGCATGTGTTTCTAACGCATTTATAATATTATTTCTTTGTTGCTTTGTATGTCCCTCCCCCACAGTGTAACCCCCGCTTTCACTATATTTGATGTCAGTATAACATGTGGAGTATACGGGGACAAACAAGTCGTTTAAGGATTCAGGTGGACCTGTTGCAACAATGAGAAGTACAAAATGTCATGTCAAACCCAGCTTTACAATGTCGGTGGGGGGGGAGGGGGGTATGAATGGGTGGGGGGGAGGGGGGAGGCTGGGAAGGGAGGTGAAGGGTAAACAAAGGAGGAGGCTGCAATGCTTGGTAAGAAATGTATGCATTTTCCTGCCCATGTAATTGTAACCCCTCTGTAAAGTATGTTCTCAAATAAAATAAAATAAAATTTTTTTTTTTAAAAAAAAAGAAGTTGCATGAACGTGAGAAATCTAATCAAAGAATAACACAAGAATTGCAAGAACGTGATGAGCATAGACAAAGATCAATAGAGCCATTCATGGAATCCATAAACAGACACCTGAAAGGAGTCAGTGAGACCACAAAGGGAATGCTGAATGGAGCCCAACAGAAGGAATGGGAGTCCAAGGAAACCATAACCAATTAGCAAAGTGATTTGAGAATAAACACTGAAAACCAAATTAAGGAAGTAAAGAATTTCATATAAGATCTAAAACAAAGCTCCAACAAAGAATTTGAAGCCATAACAGTCAAGCAATTAAAAGGAAAAGAAATGAAAAATAAAGTAGAAAGGCTTGACAGTTGGTTAGACCATGCAGAAGATTGAATCTCCGGCATTGAGGACAGCCTAGGTATTATAGAGAAAGAACATACAACTATCCAAGACAAATTCAAGAAATATGAATAGATCTATTCAACACTTGGAAGACACAATTAGAAGGCCTTATCTAAGGGAAATGGGT
This sequence comes from Dipodomys spectabilis, assembly GCF_019054845.1. NCBI lineage: Eukaryota > Metazoa > Chordata > Mammalia > Rodentia > Heteromyidae > Dipodomys > Dipodomys spectabilis. Next base: position 137,033 of record NW_024870891.1, on the reverse strand, counting down.
GTAGAGGAGCACATTGAGACAGAAGGTAATGGTCTAGAAAATTTGTTCAACAGGATCCCAGCAGAGAACTTCCCAACAAGCAAAAAGATAGGCATATTCAGATACAATAAGCTTTTAGAACTCCAAATAGACCAGACAAGAACAGGACATCCCATCGTCCAATTATAAGCCACACAGGATCAATTCAGACCAAGGAAAAGATCCTTAAAGCTGCCAAGGAGAAAAGATCAGTCACCTATAAAGGAAAACCAATTAGAATCACCTCAGATTTCTCAACAGAGACAATTAAAGCTGAAAAGCCTGGAATGATGTATGCCATGCTATAAAGACAAATAACTATCAACCAAGAATAGTGTACCCAGCTAAACTCTCCTTCATAATTGAAGATCTAATAAAAATCTTCCATAGCAAAGAAAAACAAACAATATATCTCCACCAAATCAACTCTACAAAAGATACTTAAAAATGTCCTAAACATAGAAAACCAACAAGACCACAATAAAGGCCAAGAAACCACATACAAACAGAATCCAAGAACCATAGGAAGAATCCAGTAGGCGTAGCACCCAAGAAGGTGGATAAAATGGCAAGGACACCCAAATACCTCTCAGTCCTATCTCTCAATATTAGGGGATGTAATTCTCCAATTAAGTGACATAGACTGTCTAGTTGGTTTAAAATGCAAGATTCTTCTATCTTCTACCTTCAGGAATCACAATTTGCCCATAAAAGTCAAACACATTGGGAGAGTTAACTAATAAATGCAAATCAAAACAACATTGAGATATCACATCACTCCAGTTAGAATGGCAAAAATCAAAAACTCTAACAACAACAGATGCTGGAGGGGATGTGGACAGAAGGGAACCTTACTGTATTGTTGGTGGGAGTGTAAACTTGTTTAACCACTTTGGAAAGCAGTATGGAGGTTCCTGAAAAGACTTCACATAGAGCTCCCTATGACCGAGCAATCCCATTATTGGGCATTTACCCAAATGATTACAAACAAGACCACACTAAAGCTACCAGCACAACTATGTTTATTGCAGCATTATTTACCATAGCTAAGATATGGAACCAACCCAGATGCCCCTCAGTAGATGAATGGATCAAGAAAATGTGGTATATATACACAATGGAATTCTATGCCTCCATCAGAAAGAATGACCTTGCCCCAAGTGTTAGGAAATGGAAAGTCTTGGAAAAAATTATATTAAGTGAAGTAAGCCAGGCCCAAAGAAACATAGGTCCCATGGTTTCCCTTATTTGCAATATCTAGTATATGTATGCAAGCGGAAAAGGTCAGATAATGTGATGTTAGGAAAATGAACCCTTATATATGTATTTTAATGCTTTTTTATTTCGTGCATTTGTTTATAATGCATTTATAAGATTATCTCTTTGTTGCTTTGTATGTCCCTCCCCCACAGTATAACCCCTGCTTTCACTATATTTGATGTCAGTATAACTTGTGGAGGAGATGGGGAAACACAAGTGGTCTAAGGATACAGGTGGACATGTTCCAACAATGATAAGTACAAGGTCATGTCGAAAATGAGCTTTACAACGTTGGTGCGGGGGTGGGGGGCAGGGGGGGAGGATTGGGTGGTGGGGGGTAGGGGGGAAGACTGGGGGGGGAGGGGGGAGGTAGGGAAGGGATGTGAAGGGTAAACAAAGGAGGAGGCCGAAATGCTTGATAAGAAATGTATGCATTATCCTGCCCATGTAATTGTAACCCCTCTGTACAGTATGTTCACAAAAAAATAAATAAATAAAATTAAAAAAAATCAAACTCATTTTGAAAGTGAAAGGCTAGAACAAAATCTACCAAGCAAACGGCTCCCATAAACAGGCAGGCATTGCAATCCTAATATCAGATAAAATAGACTTCAAATTCACATTATTGAGAAGAGATAAAGAAGGTTACTACATACTAATTAAGGGATCTCTCTTTCAGGAGGATATTAAAATTCTAAATATTTGCCAAACAATAGTGCACCCAAATTTATCCAAGAAATACTACTTTAAATCTCACATAGATTCAAAGATATTAATGTTGGGGACTTAAACACACCACTATCCCCACTAGATTGATCAACTCGGCAAAAACTCAATAGAGAAACCACAGATCTAAACTAGTGCATACATCAACTGATTTAGCAGACATCTAGTGAATATTCATCCAGCAACATCAGAGTATACTTTTTACTCAGCGGCACATGGAACATTTTCCAAAATACACCACATTTTAGGTCACAAATCAAACTTGTCAAAATTCAAAAACATTGAATTCATATCTTGCATTCTCTCAGACCAAAAGGGAAGAAAATTAGAACTCAACACAAAAAGCCACCAAAGAAAGTCCAGTAACACATGGAGGCTGAAAAACACACTGTTCAAACACCAGTGGGTCATGGAAGAGCTTAGAAACGAAGTTCACATGTTCCTGTTATTCAACAAAAACTAGCACAGAGATTATCTGCTCCTCTGGGACACAGCAAAGGCACGATTCAGAAGCAAGTTTATAGCTCTGAGTTCCTATATTAACAAATTGGAGAGACCTGAATCCAACAATTTACTGAGATCTGACACTCCTTGAAAAAGAACATCAAGATAAACCCCAATCCAGTTGATGGAAAGAAATTATTAAAATTCAACCAGAATTAAATGAATTAGAATTAAAAAAAACATATGAAGAATCAACAAAGTGAGAAGGTTCTTCGAAAAAATTAACAAAATTGACAGACCCTCAGATCTCGACCCCCCGAGTAGCTAGCTAAGCTGATTCACCCTCTGAGTAGCTAGCTAAAATTCTGTCTGTCCTCTATGCTTCACTTCTCTTTTATACTTTTCCTGAGGTAATCACAAGCCTGTCATATAAATGTCTCGTTGCTTTAAAAATACTGTTACTGTTTGGCACCAGGGGCTCCAATCTGTACTCTAAACTACTTAGGAGGCTTGAGAACAGAAACCAGGCCAAATTTTAAGGGAGTTCCTTCTCAATCTATAGCTGGGTGCATTGGATCATTTCCACCATCCTGCACTATCTAGAGACTAAGATTGGAAGGACTGCAGGATCCAGGAAGCTAGACAAGTTGGTGTGCAACTCTGATGCCATTGATGATGGGAAAGATAAAAGGACAGATCAGGTGCCTGTTCTTGTGGAAAGGGAACCCTTATCTTAAAATTAACCACTGACATAATGCCAGCCTAGCAAGAACAATACCCTAATTTGAAATCCTCACATTTTTCCAAAACCAAAATAAGTACATACATTAACATTCCAAAACAGTACAATCTGTTCTTTGCTCTAATATCATCTTTATCTGATTATCATATGACGTGACAGAATAGTTTCTTCATTAAACTTATGATATATTTTAAAAGACCTAGAAAATTCTTTCTCACTTTTTAAGTGCAAACGAATGGCATATTACCTCATTTCTTACATATTTGACTGCCAATAAAATTCCATTCAATGATTAGTATAGTTATAGTAATATATTCTGATTTATTACTTTATTTGTAACAGTTGTTAAACATTTTGCTTTTCTGCTGAAGTTTAAGTATTTAAATAGTATATTTAATAGTATATTCCTTGGGTACTTGGGGCAGTTTTTTATAAAGTTTTTAAGTAATGACTTCTAAGAATTCTTAATTGCTATATTATTTGTTTTATTTTTAATTTCAATATAATTTTATTGTAAAGGTAGTGTACAGAGGGGTTACAGTTACATAAATAAGGTAATGAGTACATTTCTTTTGGAAGGAACATTGTTATCCCCTCCATTGATTTTTTTGTATACTCAAACAATTACTGATGCTTTTGCTGTTGCTATTGATCAAATGTACTTTTGCTTTCTTTGTTCATGCATTTTTATTATAAAACTGATATAAAAAGTGTTTACAGTTACTTAAGTCAACTAAAGAGTACACTTCATTTTATTTTCTATATTTCAAATTTTGATCTTGATTACTTACTTTCTTGTTTCTTTAGGATAATTCTTTTTTCAGCGTTGTAGGATTAATTTAATTTTGCATGATTTTTACACATGTAAATTATTCAGACACATATATGTTGCTTTTAAAATATTTAACATGTGAATATTTAAAATTATTTTCTTAATTTTTATACGGTTGCTGAATTTAAATAAATTGATTTTCTTATAGTTCTAAACATATTTTTCCAGGTAACAAATAATTACTGTATTTTCAAGAACCACATACTATATTAAGAAAGGCTTCCTTTCTTGGTCACTTTTTTATAAATATTTGTACTTGAATTAAAAAAAAAGTTTGAGCTTCTCATGGTGATTTGTGGCTTCCATTTTCTACCTATGGTAGGAACTAAAAATAGGGTTTGTAATTCAGGAGAGCCTGAGAAACTATGAGACCTTATCCTAAAAGTATCCAGAGTGAAAGGTTAAGAGATATAGCCACCTGTAGCAAGATATAGAGCACCTGGTTATCATATTCTAAATCTTGAGGTTAAAACACCAGTAACATTAATCTTTTGTCAAAATAAAAGGATACATGATTCAAAATGTTTATTATTTAAAACTTATTTGCAAAGGTTCTCATGTCTTCTAATTCTTAATTTTCACTTTACTTAATCTATAAGAATCCAAGTATATTGTGACTATTTGATTACTAATAACTAGTACGAGCAATATTATGATTTCATGTATTAACCTATTTTTATTATTTGTGATAATTTCCTCTATTTAATATTATATCAATATTCCAAATGTGTGTGTGTGTGTGTGTGTGTGTGTGTGTGTGTGTGTGTGCTTTGTGTGTACTTTGTAATTCTTGGGAAATCACACCATTATTTCACATATGCTATGTCAAGGTTTTACCACTGAACTATACTGTGTAGTTATAATGTAAATAGTGTTTTAAATTATGACTTTTAAATTTTCATTCCTAATATGTTTTTTCAAAATTATATATGATACAATGTGATCCATTTTCTATCCACGTTAGCAATTTTTATTGTTATTTTATTGTTATTTAGAAGATTTCCACTGCTTTTTCACCTCCAAATTCTTGTGTTGGTTATTGATAAAGGTTTTACTTTGCTTCTTTTCTCTCTTCATTCTTTTTGCCTTTAGAGTTTACCTATTGTTTCCGTTATTTCTTTGGAAATTAATTATCATATGCCTATTACAATTTATTTACATTATAAGGGTCTATACAATGCTTTATTTTCTATTTTATTTTTCCCATCTTCTCTGACTCTCAGTCCACACTATTAGGTGGATTAAAAAAAAAACTTGATTAAGGACACTTTGATTATTTTCGTGCTTCTCTTCTCTGAAGTCTTTTTGTTTTTGAAACACAATACAATGACATACAGCTCCTGGGTGGTCCATCATTCTATTCCCTCTTACTCTCCTCTGTAGTACAGCTCAAGTCGTTATCATTCAACTTTATTATGCTATGTGTTATCTAAATCTTAACTCATTCCTAAATTAATTTTAGTTGTTTTAAGCATTCTCTAAAGACATTTTTCCCTATATAATATCTGAAGTCTTGTGTTTTCACAAGGTGCAAAATATGAATGACTATCAAACATCTAGATATCTGTAGTATATTGGTCCACCTGATCAATATACTTGTATGTAAACTCAAGGAATACAGGTCAGTCAGAACAATCTTGTAAAATGGTGTAGCTTGAGCACTCATACTAGATTTGAATCTTATTACCATGTTTATTAGTGAAATAACTGACACATAGAAGAATGTAACAGATTTATCAAAAATAAATTCTTAGTTTTATTGTCAATAGATTTTGAAAAGGATGGCATGACTTAATGAAATAAAAATAGAATCATAAATGTGTGTATTGTCACTATTGCCTCTCTAGTTTTAAAGAATGATCTTACACTACTACCTCAAACCTTATAAAAATTTAAACTAAAAAAAATGATTATCAAACTAAATGTGAGTTGTAAAAACCTACAAAACGTAAATGTAAAAATTCATGCCAATGGATCATAAAGGTTTCCAAAAATTTGACATGGAAAGCATTAGTGGCTAAAGAAAAGCAAGAATAAACTAATATCAACTGATAACCTTTCGTAATTCCATGATAGTAGTGAAAACATATCCAACAGATAGAGGGCACATATTTCGTAATGCTACAAAGTTAATGCTACAATGATCCTGAATCTTAAGTATTTTATATCTTCTAATTCTGTATAAAATTTTCCTGAACAGGATATTTCTATAAAGAACATATTTAAATTAATAGTCAATAGGAGGAGCATATGAATTAAGCTCCTCTTTAGTATCTAAGAAAAAAGAAAAAGAAAACTCACAAATATGACCATAATATAAAAAGATGACACAAAATATAGTAATGCATTTGTGGAGAAATTCATATACTCCGCATAGCAGAATGATTTGTGTAATACTGCAATCATTTTACCAAGCAAGTTTTCAAGTCTTCAAAAGGTCAAAGAGAATTGTATATGTTCTAACCATTACACTTCTTTTTTTTTTTTTTTGGGTGTGGTCGTGGGGCCTGAACTCTGGGCCTGGACGCTGTCCCTCAGCTCTTCAGCTCAAAGCTAGCCCTCTACCACTTGAGCCACACCACCACTTCCGGCTTTTTTATTTTTGCTTATGTGGTGCTGAGGAATCGAACCCAGGGCCTCTGGCATGCAAGGCAAGCGCTCTACCACTGAGCCACCTTTCCAGCCCCTAGCAATTACACTTCTATATATGTATTAAAGAGAAGTAAAAAACTTGTATGGATCGGGAATGTAGTTCATTGACAGTGCACTTGGACAGTACGAGTGAGAACCTCGAAATAATTCCCCAAAACAAATTTTGAAAAGATACCCTATAGAAGATATATGCAGGACAAATTCCTGTAACTCAATTTTATATGTATTTTAATATCTGTTCTAAAATTTATAGGATTTCTATTTGAAGAAATGCAAGTTTGTGAAAATTAGGCTTGGAAAACCTATGATTGTACAATTCACTTCCAAAGCACTAAAATGTATACAATGAAAGGAGATAATATATTGCATGTGAATTTCATGTCAAAAAACGAACTTTACAACTTTGGCTGGGGGAAAGGGAGGGGAGAATAGGGAAGGGGAGGGAGCAGGGAAGGGGGGCAGAGATGGGAATGGATAGGAAGGTGAAACAAAGGAAGAGGCAAAAATGGTTGATAAGAAATGTACTCATTACCTTGCTCATGTAATTGTAACTCCTCTGTACAGTATTTTCACAATAAAAAATGAAAAAAAACATCTTGCTAGTATGTATTCTTTAAAAGATCTTATAAATATCTTCCCTGTGTCATTTGTAGAATCAAACATTACTTAAGCACACAGAAAAGGCATAGTACTTCACATTAGTGGATCCAGTTTTTGATCTTGAGAAACTAGAATTTGTAAGAACCTATGACAACTCACAGCCATATTTTCATGAATACTTTCATGTAGCTAGAACTAGTTTACTAAAATATTCACTTGGAAAATATGTACTAAAATATCCACGTAGTAAGCTTTTCTGTTTTATTTCTTGGTATTTCCTTTATGTATGTTTTTCTTTATTTTCTTTATCCATTTATCTGGCTTCCCAATCCTTCTTACTCTCCTCTAAAATATTGTTTAATTTGTACGTTTGTTCTAGTTTTCCTACACTCAGACTGAACTCTTTACCCTGAGATTTTCACATAAATGACTTTGCCTCAGATATTGCTTACTTTTAGTTGAGTGCTTCTCAACTTACTGTATGCCCCAGGTCACTTTAATACCATTCTATTCTGCTTTATATATCTTATGACATTTGAAATGAAGTCAATCTGCTTATTTCATTTTTCTCTCCATTTATTAAAGCACTGGGTTTAGGAGATTTGGGGACACATCTCTTGTTCATTTCTGTAGACGCAGCAGATAAGACTCCTCCAGAGATAGACCCAGCATTCCTGCTTACGGATACTGGACATTCTGTCTATATCAAAGGCACAATTTTATGTATCTTCCAAGATTTGGTGTATTACAACTGAGAGTCCTAGAGACTTCTTACATTTTTTCACACTTGATAACCAAAAAAATGTGATACCATAGATATTAGCAAAATTTGTTTAACACAATGTTTCTGTATCCACTTTCTGGCCATGTATGGTAAATCAGTTCTAGCCTGAAAGGAACACTTCCTTTGTGTTTCCCAGCATTTTAATTATTTACCTGACTTTATTAATTTTATCAAATGCTACAAAGTTTAAGAGACAACATATTTCATCCGATGATGATTCTTCAACTGGTTACAGTTGTTCACTTTTGGTACACCGATGGAATTTATCATTTATCATAGACAATTGTTTATTCTGAGGATATCTCTTTCTCTTCACAAAGTCTGCCCAGAATTATCACTTCGTTCAATTCTCACGCTCATATACTTTTGAAATTCTATTATTTTGTTTCCACTATCTGGATTTTTCTTTCTCTCCATGTGATGATGTCAATGCTCATCTTTCAGTCTTAATTAAATAACAACTGTATTATAGTTATGAACAAATTCTCTCTTCCTAAGTATATGCTACACATTTTGACATTATATGATATACTAGTAATTGTATTATATATACACACACACACACACACACACACACATATATATATATATGCACACACACATATATATACCTTTTTCTGTTGGGAGTACAATAGACTTGTGTGGATAATTATTAATCATCTTCACTTACTCATACAAACTATCACAGACTTAATGAACTATAACACAAATTCATATCCTCATATAAACCCTGAACATTCAAAATCAAACCTATCAGCAGTGTTAGTTTCTTCTGGACACTATTTGAGAAGATCCAATTGATCATGCTCAACTCATTTCTGGTGGTATTCTGACAATCTATTGCATTCTTTGCCTTGTAAAGACAACACCATGACATCTGCCTTTCTCTTTGAGTGTATACTTTTGTCCAAATATTATTTATATTAAGACATTAGTCCCACTGGATTAGGGGTCTTCCATACTTAGGAATGACTTTCTCTTAACTGAATTGTCAATGTCACTTTTCCCAGGAAACAAAGGTGGAGGCAAAAATGCTTGATAAGAAATATACTCATTACCTTGCTCATGTAATTATAATGCGTCTGTAAGATATTTTCACAATAAAAAACTTATTAGTATTAAAAAAATAAAATAAAATCTCAATCATGGGCATTGGCAGTTTAGGACTTCCACATAAAAATATATAAAACAACTTAACTAATTCCAGTGGTATTACAGAAGATAGTAATGCAACAAATTACATGTTTGTTTTTTTTCATGAAACTACTTAAAATAGTTTAAGTGACAACAAAGCAGTCTTAAACTAACAGTATTCTTAGCATAATGTTTTATTCGAGTATGTACCAATCTATTACTTAAGAAAATTTATTTAGCTCCCCTGATTTATTTGTTTTATAAAAAAGAGTGTTATAGGTTTTTTTTTTAATTTTTATTTTACTAAGCATATAGTTTCTGCAGTATTCTAAGTTCTTTCCCTTTAGAATACTCTAAGGGCTTAACTTTAATTGAAATACTTTATAGTCAATGGTTTAGCAGACTTCCGGTGACTTCCACTGTCTACTAGGTTCTTATTTATGTCTATATTCGTGCTAGTACTAAGGTTTGAAATAAAAGCCTTGTACTATTGCTTGGCTTTTTCCACTCAAGGCTGGTGCCTTACCACTCATCCAAACTTCCACATCCAGCTATTTGCTAGTTATTGAGGATAAGAATTCTGAGGACTTGAGGATTTGTCTGCTGGAGCTGGTCTGTACCCTCATCCTTGGTTCTCATCCTCTTAATAGTCATGATTATAGATGAGAAACACTATGACCTGGCCGCTATTCTTTTTTTTTTTTCCTATCGTGGGGCTTGAACTCTGGGCCTGGGCACTGTCCCTCATCTCTTCAGCTCAAAGGGAGCAATCTACCACTTGAGGCACAGTGCCATTTCTGGTTTTTTGGTTAATTGCATATAAGAGTTTCACAGCTTTTCCTGCCCAGGCTGGCTTTGAACAATGATCTTCAGATCTCAGCCTCCGGAGTAGCTAGGATTACAGGCATGAGCCACCAGCACCCAGCTAAGCTTGAAGATTTTTATTTGTCCTAGACATGGGCTTGAACTCAGGGCCTGATCCCTGTCCTTGAGCTTCTTTTGCTCCACGCTAGCATTCTAATACTTGAGCCATAGCTCCATTTCTGGCTTTTTGATAGTTTATTGATAATAAGAGTCTCATGGACTCTCTTATCTGGTGTGACTTCAAACCATAATCCTCAGATCTCAGCCTGCTAAGTAGCAAAGGTTATAGGTATGAGCCACCAACACCTGGCTAGATTTAAACTTTTATATTAAGTTATACAGTTTAAAAAATCCAACTACCAAATCCTAGAACATACCTCTTTGAGATTTTGAATAATTTCACCTATTTTGTCCTTTATGCTACATCTGAATTTTTTAATAAAACCTCTCCTTTCATTCAGATGATTATGTTGATAGCTGAACAACACTGTGTAATAGGGGCCAGAATATTGAAATCATGCAACTCTTGATTTACCTTGTCTAGCGTACAGTTCTTTTAGTCTAATTTTTATCTATCTCAACTTCCATTCACAAACTCAGCTTTGAAAATGCACATTTTTCATTGCATTAATAGTGAAAATTTTAATTTCGTAACCTGGACATTTTTTGAAACATCTTCACAGCTCTGCCAGCTAAATAACTATCTTTGTAAACATGAAACTTCTGACGTGTGAAAGCTGTCTTCCAATTCTGACGTCTGAATAGGCAGTTATACAGCTTAATCTCTGATAAATTTTCTATGTCAGAGGTCAATGTGCCATATCTTAATTTTATGACAGTTTCTCCTTTCTTTTAAAAACTTTTATGCTATGTTTTAAACTGAGTGAAAGTCCATAGCCTATTTTATTAACTTCAGAGCTCTTACAGATTGTAGGGGCAATGCTAGAAAATGTAGACAATTAATTACCACTGTCTCCAACTAGAGGTTTTGTTTTATTTGCAAAACCTAGAAATACTATCATTTCTCCCCATCATTTACATTCTTTCTCATGTATACCATTTGTACACTGAAATGACACCTATGTTTTCACACTCTGTTGCTTACAAGTAAAAATAGATGCCTGAAATATTAGGTGTCAGTTGAACAAAAGTGTAAAGGTAATAATTCTAAGAAAGACAGTCTTATTTTGTAATGAGGCCTAATTCATGAGGATACCTTCAAAGCATGTGTTTTTGTATAATTACCTCTGAATATTAGGAAATTATGATTTGCTACAGCTGAAAGCATGCATAATGTACATATTTAGAAGTTGGAGAAACAAACATATGTCTTCATGTTGTCAAGATGAATAGAAAAAAAACACAAAAACCCACAAAATCAAAATATAGATAACTCACCCAGAAATACTTTTCAAAACAACTTTAAAGCCATCAGGGTAGAATTAGTGTTAGAATCTATAAGGATTAATAGTGATATTTTCTGCAAATTTGCATAGTAGTTAATTATCAAATATTTATATTTAATAAATATCTTTTTTCATACATACAAAAAGCCAATAGCTTTACAACAAAGGACTCAATATCATTGTTACAGCAATATAAATAAATATACACATGAATTTTGCCTCTGATCTGTTAGGGAGAGTATAATTAATAACTCAGATGACAACTGTTGGTAAGGGTATAACAGAATGGAGGTTTTGCACACTCTTCATGTGAATATAAATTGGTATCACCATTTGAAAACATTATGGAGACTTCAATAAATTATTCATAATTATAATATACAGCAATTTTGTCTATGAGTACATTGCCAAGAAAATGAAGTCAACATTTTGAAGAGCCATGTGCACCTTCACTTCCATTTTTATATTATTTTTTGAAACCAAGAAATGGAAATAGACTGTCCTGATTGATTACTGAACCAATAAAAATATATTACATATATGTATACATATATACATTTATGTATAAACACATATGTATATTATATGCATATCACTGGAATATTATTCAGACAAAATGAGAGAAATTCTGTGATATTACAATATTTGAAATCTAACAAATTTGTTCTCGCAATAAGAGAAATAATTGTGGTTATCATGGTTAAGGGGATGGTGAGGTATTTCTCAATGTAAACTTCAAGTCATAGGATGAATGAGTTTTGGGAATCTGTACAGAATGACTAAGGCTATAGATTCTATTTAAATACATTTATCTTTAAGAATACTAGAAAAGTTAGTTTCCTCCTTTATTAAAAAGTGTAATATAGTTGATACTTGCTTCCATTATTCTTTGAATTATCTTATGACTTCTTTCTGGGAGCTTGATGATGGATATGATTTTATATGAGACCATCAATTATTCTTCAGAAAAATAATTCTAGAGTTTTGATACACCAAGTAAACTAGTTTTGCCATATCTAATTCAGAAATGCATGTACTTTCTCTAAAATAAGTTTTAATAATCATAATGAGACGTTAAATTTGTTTCAATCTATATTGTAAAATATCAGGAAAGAGAGTAGAAACACATAACTGTAACACTGGATCCTAAGTATGTTGGATAAAGTAGAAAGATATTAGTTTAATTTACCTCTCTCTCTATATCCCTCATTTTCAAAACCAGATATTTTCAGAAATAATGAATGTGTTTGCTGACTTTTAATATGCTTGGAAGCTAAAATCAGAACCAAAATCACTCAATATTAACTCTTCTCGCCAGAAATACCATTAAAATGTTTAGCTTACAAAAATAATTTAAGGAAACATAAGTCGCCAAGCACGTTTCCTATGTTTTCAAAAATGCCTCAATATGAGGAATACAAATTTTACTAGCGGAAACAATCATATACAATTATGACACCTTCTTAAAGGAAAATACATCTTTATGAATCAATGCAAAACTCATTTATTGAATATCTGCTGAATGTCACAATGTGCTCTACTAAATAATCATAAGAGAATTGGAAGTTCTTTCAGAGAAATCTGTTTATTGTTGTTGTTGTTGCTATTTGTTTTCCTTTAAATTTTTCCTGTCAGTCCTGGGTCTTGAACTCAAGGTCTTGGCTTTGGCCCTGAATGAATTCTGTTCAAAGCTATCACGCTACCATTTAAACCACAGCTTCGCTTTCAGGTTTTGTATTTGTTTTTTTTTGTTTTTTTTTTGAGTAATTAGTTGGAGATAATAGGCCCATGAACTTTCGTCCCCAGTCTGGCTTCAAACCCTGATCCTCAGATCTCAGCCCCAGGGAAAATGAAGAATGCAGGCATGAGTTACTGGCAGCCAGCCATTATTATTTTTTCACATAACAGTTGTCCATCCTAGTTTGAATGGCTTTTCAGTAAATCATGCTATTGAAATGCTGTGAATTTTTTCCTCTCATATTTGTAATAGTAAACATATGCTTCTTTTGGTATATTGATGAAGTAATGTCTTTAATACAAGTTACGTACAATGGATATACAACACCGTTTCAAGGTGTTTAATGTTTTCATAAATTTCTATCATATCATTTCATGGTGAACTGTATAAATTTTTCTAATTATAAACCATCCTTGTTAATAAAGTGCCTGAATTATTTAACAAGTTGGACAAAGAATTAGCCAAGGAGGGGCCAGCTGATCAACTTTTTAAATTATTAAACATAAGGGTCCTTGTGCAAAATTCAAATTTTATTTTACTCAGTTTAGGCATTAATAATACATAATACAAAAAAGCCACACTCAATTCTTTTCTTCTAAATACGGAGTCTGTTTCAATAAAAAAGATCTGTGGTTTGATGCCGAGAGCTCTTTTGTTTGGTTATTATGTTACTATTTGATTGTTCCTTCTTCTTATTTAAATATTTAATGAAAGGTTTTATGAATCTTGTGTCCTTAGGCTTTGAAGCAAAGGACATAATTTAAAGCATCTAATAAGTAAATAAATGTCAGATTACTGAAAAATCATAGGATATGCAAAATATATTAAAAGTGGTTTTAATAATAGAACAACAGATTGTACTTTTCTCTTGAGATGATGAAGTATACATAATGAGATTGTACTATAATTTAAAGTCAAGACTATGAAATTCTAATTGCATACTTATGTCCTTAGTTGTTTCTCAAAAATAACCGAAGCATTATAAAAATTGTCCCACTAGATATTTAAATAATTTACTAAATGACTATTTAATACATACTAATGAGACAGAATACATTGAAAATTTTAGTAATAGTCAAAATTGTTTTATGTTATAAACATGAAGTGTTTGTGCTAATGATTAGAAATCTGTCAATACTGAGTTAATTTTTTAATTTAATTTCTGCACACATATTGGTATGAACTCTGAACCTCACATTCTATGCTTTCTTGCTCAGGCATGATACTTTAACCCTTGAGCCATACCTTCAGTCCAGAATTTTGTTGGTTAACTGGAGATAAAGTTTCTCATGCTTTTGCTACCTGGACAATGTTAGGTCACTATCCTCTGTAGCTCAGCCTATTCAGTAGCTGTGTTATATTTATTTTAACCGACTAATTAGTTGTAGTATGTCAAATTTTCTCTTTAAAGTACCCAAATCTTATCTCCTTTCGTACATTAAAAAAGATTATAGGTGGCTGGGAATGTGGCTCAGTGGTAGAGCACTTGCCTTGCATTCCTGAGGCCCTGGGTTAAATTCCTCAGCACCACATAAGCAAAAAAGAAAAAAGACGGAAGTGGCGCAGTAGTTCAAGTGGTAGAGTGCGAGCCTTGAGCTGAAGAGCTGAGGGACAAGAGTTCAGGCCCCATGACCGGACCCTCCCCCCAAAAAAAAGATTATAGGAATTTTTAGAATCCAAATTAAGCTTAATTTTACATTTTGTAAATGAAAGTCATAAAAATTTCTGTTTGCCCATTTGTTAGGAAATGGAAAGACTTGGAAAAAATTATATTAAGTGATGTAAGCCAGCCATAAAGAAACATAGGCCCCATGGTTTCCCTTATTTGCACCTACTTGTATATGTCTGAGTCAAGCAGAAAAGGTCAGATAAGTTGATGTTAGGTGAAATGAACCCCAAGATAAATATTCAAATGTTTTTTTTTCCTTTCATGCGATTGTTTCTAACATATTTATAATATAATTTTTATGTTGCTTTGTGTGTCCCTCGCACATGGTATAACCCCTGCTTTCACTGTATTTGATGTTGGTATAATTTGTGGATGGGAAGAGAAAAGACAAATTCTTTAAATAGGGATACAGATGGACCCATTGCAACATTGAGACATACAAGTTGTTATGTCGAAAAACAAACTTTACAACTTTGGCCGGGATGGAGGTGGCAGGGGAGGGAGGGGAGACTTGTGGGAGATTTTGGGGATTGAGGGGGGGAGATGGGAAGTGATAGGAAGGGGAAACAAAGGAAGAGGCAACAATGCTTGATAAGAAATGTACTCATTATCTTGCCCATGTAATTGTAACTCCTCTGTACAGTATTTTCATAATAAAAAAATTGTTTCATTCCGTCCTTCTTTCTCACAAAAATTGAGGTAACTCAGTTTTACACAGGGTTTTAATTGAGAGGTTGGCTATGTGGTTATTTATTCTAATTTTTTTCCTTCAGAGTTATGTGGCACCACGCACATATTCTAGGTTTTTCAAGATTTGCATTGAGGTTTGAGTGCTCCACTTTAGTATCCTGTTTATATTTTTTACTCTAGAGTTGTACAAAGAATAAATATAGCAGCATAATTTTTCCTTTGTACCTAAGAAGGTTAATAAGGTGGGCTTCAGTGACTCAAACTGATTATCCTAGCTACTCAGGAGGCTGAGACCTAAGGATCTTGGTTCAAAGCCAGCCTAGACAGGAAAGTCTGTGAGACTCTTATCTCCAATTACCTACCAGAAAACCAGAAGTGCACTGTGGCTCAAGTGGTAGAGAATTAGCCTCGAGCTGAGGAGCTCAGGGACAGTGCCTAGGCCCAGAATACAAGCCCCATGAAAGACCAAAAAAAAAAAATGGTTACTGTACCGTATGTGTAGCCAGCACCCATCAAATTACAGATGATGCATTAACCTTTTGGAAAACTTTCTCCTCATGCATAATGATAATGAATGTTATTTCTGGTATGCAAGTCTACCCTTAAGTAATTCTGGCTTGGCCATGAGCCGTAAATCTTGGATGAAAATAATGATTTCTCCCAGGCATCGTCCTTGTATGTATGGCTACGTTTATGAGAGTTGAGTATTGTGTAGATAAAGAATGCTTAATACAGTAACTGGTAAGCACTCAGGATACGTAAAATTTTATTATGGAAACTTTGATAGTCAAAATACAGAAATCAAGATGCATTACACATTAGGAATTAAACTACAAAATGTGAATGTTTTATTTTATTTCCCCAATGACACTCAAACTACAGTCAACATGAAAAGGCAACATTATAATTGAATGATTATAAAAAATATATTATATTATAAACAATAATAAAAATATTAAGAAGACAGAAAATCACAGGTTTTGGTATTCTGCATACCTACCTGTTTTAAGTACAACAACAAAAAAATTAAGCCTAACAGAAACAACATGTTTTATTATTTTTAGTGGTATAGCAACAATTTCAATATAAATAAAAATATACTCCAAACATAATCTAAA
Organism: Dipodomys spectabilis; assembly: GCF_019054845.1. Taxonomy (NCBI): domain Eukaryota; kingdom Metazoa; phylum Chordata; class Mammalia; order Rodentia; family Heteromyidae; genus Dipodomys; species Dipodomys spectabilis. The sequence continues at coordinate 120,356 of NW_024870891.1, read as the reverse complement.
TAGATATAGTTAGAATTGTTTTTAAAGCCTTAAAGAAATAAGTATACGATTATAGAAAGAAGTAAAGGAGAAAAGATATTGAAGTTGACAGAAAATGTTTGCATAGACTATTAAACATTTTTATTGTCAGGACTTTTGAATCTGGCTGGTATTATATTCTGTGAGAAATCAACTTTGCTTTCTCATGTAAACTAATTTTCAAAACAGATATCCATATATCATGTTACTATCACTGTGAAGAAATCAGATTATTTTCTATCAAAAGCTAAACCAAAGCATAAGATGGTGACTTTCTTTTCACTTGGTCCTAAAGATGTGAAGGCTATATAAAACCTAAATATTGAAAATCTATTCAAGTTGAAAAAAATAGAAGTTACCAGTCCATATTATCTGCTAGCATAATTTTATTATTTGTAATAAATACATTACTAATGTCAAAAACTCAATCTCACTCAATTGCGTTTATACTGAAGAATGATAGCTAGCTATCATTGAATATATTTAGGATTGTGAAAGACAAATAAGACTATTAACATATCCAAAGAGAAATATGACTTTTGGGCTTGCTACAGCAATGCTTATGTAAATGGAGGAAAGATTTTGGACTTAAATAGGTTGAGAAAGAAGACAATAGTGTCTCATTCTTGACTTCTGAATTAACATACACTTAAGAGAATGAAAGCAAAGAATGTCAAAAAGGTCCTGACTGGATGGTTGGTAGCAATTGGAGTGGGGAAGAGTAACAGGAGAGGGTATAGGAGGGTGAATATGGTTAGAATATTTTAAGTACCTATGTGAAATGGAAAAATAAAGAAGCAAGTTTGGGAAGGGTGAGCAGCACTGAAAGACAATGATGCTTGTGATGAATCAGATCAAGGTATACTATCTACATATATGGTCTTGTCAAAAGGAAATCCCTTCTATAACTAATTGATATTAACAAAAATTGGGGAACAGAAAACATCTCAATTAGCAAATATCGGCATGCCAATGATAGTGGTTTTATTGTTATCTCTAGTGAATCGTACAAGACTAAAGCTCGTCCAAGTTATTTAACAAAGAGTTGTACAAATGCACTGTGGTTAAAGTATAGTCTTTTGGCCAGTTCTGGGCTTGATCTCTTCCTGGCACTGTCCTTGAGCTTCTTTTGTTCAAGGTTAGCACTCTACCATTTAACCACAGCATCACTTCTGAATTTTTCTGTTTATGTGGTACTGAGGAATCAAACCCAGGGCTTCATGCATGCTAGGCAATTCCACTATCACTAAGCCACATTCACAGCACCAATGACTGTCTTTTTTTAAAACATTTTTTTACCACACGTTCTGACAGTTTTATGTGACCTTGTTGCTACACGTGAAGATAGCATGGTAAATCATTTGATTGGGATGAAGGTTCGTGTGCAAAAAATATAAGAGCTATGTTAGCAAGTTGAGGGATAAAATTTAAAAGAGGTACCTACGATAAATATAGTTGTGCTGATAGCTTTAGTGTGGTCTTGTTTGTGATCATGGGGGTAAAAGCCCAAAAGTGTGATTGCTGGGTCATAGGGGAGCTCTTTGTGGAGTCTTTTGAGGGAACTCCATACTGCTTTCCAAAGTGATTGAACAAGATGACACTCCCATCAACAATGCAGTAAGGTTCCCTTCTGTCCACATCCCCTCCAGCATCTGTTGTTATTAGAGTTCTTGATTATAGCCATTCTAACTGGGGTGAAATGGTATCCTAATGTTGTTTTGATTTGCATTGCTTTTATGGCTAGGGAGGTTGAGCATTTCTTCATGTGTCTATTGTCTGTCCTTCTTTCTTCTTCAGAGAAGTTTCTCTTTAAGTCTTTAGCCCACTTATTTATTGGGCAGTTGTTTCTTTGAAGATTTGTTGTTGGAGGATTTAATTTTTTGAGTTCCAAGTATATTTTAGATATGAGTCCCTTGCATGTTGTATGGCTAGGGAAGATCTCCCAATCCATGGGCTTTATATTAATCTTGTTAGCTATGTCCTTTGCCATGCAGAAGCTCTGCAATTTTATGCAATCCCATTTGTCCAACCTTTTTTTGATTTGTTGTGTTTCTGGTTCTCTATTAAGAAAATTTCAGCCTGTGCCAAGGAGACCTAGGGTTTCTCCTATTCCATCCTGTAATGTTTTCAGAATGTCTGGTTTGACTCCGAGGTCTTTGATCCATTTGGAGTTGATTCTATTGGAGTGTGATATATAAGGATCTAACTTTAGTTTCCTACAAGTAGTTAACCACCAGCACAACTATATTTATTGCAGCATTATTTACCATAACTAAGATATGGAACCAACCCAGATGTCCCTCAGTAGATGAATGGATCAAGAAAATGTGGTATATATACACAATGCAATTCTATGCTTCCATCAGAAAGCTCCATTTGTTAGGAAATTGAAAGATGGAAAAAATTATATTAGTGAAGTAAGCCAGGCCCAAAGAAAAATAGACCCCATGGTTTTCCTTATTTGCAATAACCAGTGTATGTCTTGAGTCAAGCAGAAAAGGGCAGAAAAGTTCATCTTAAGGCAATAAACCCCAAGAAAAGTAGTCAAATGTTTCTTTTTTCTTTCTTGCGATTGTATCTTACATATTTATAAAATGATTTCTTTGTAGCTTTGTATGTCTGTCCCCCATCGTATAACCCCTGCTTTGACTGTATTTGATGTTGGTATAATTTGTAGAGGGGAAGGGAAAAAACAAATCGTTTAAATAGGGATAAAGGTGGACACATTGCAACAATGCGTCGTTATGTAGAAAAATGAACTTTACAACTTTAGTGGGGGTGAGAGGGTTGGGTAGGGAGGGCAGGGTGGGGGTACAGGAAGGGTTGGGAAGGGGAAACAAAGGAGGAGGCAACAATACTTGATAAGAAATGTATTCGTTATCTTGCATGTAATTGTAACCCCTCTGTACAGTATTTTCTCAATAAAAAAATTAACTATAATTAAAAAATTAAAAAAGAGGTACCTACAAAGCTAAACAATGTGATTCACACATTCACATTCCAAATATAAAGACACAACACTGGACATGTGCATGTATTGTAGTACCCAGATTCTTGGAGGCCCCCGTAGACCACCAGAGACCTTGGACAATGCAAGTGGCAAAGAGTCGTTTATTAAGGAACTCATGAGCACGGACCTCATGCACACCGTTGTAGGGGTGTTAACAAGAAGCCCTGAACACAGGGTTACAGCACTTTTTATACATTTTAAGGTAGGGGCAGGGCCCCGGTAAACACTCACAGCAAACCACTATGCCACACGGGAAATTTTGTAACACTGTAAAATGATTGGCGTGGGGTGACTCAAGGGGATGGTTGCTTTGGATGATAAGGGTTAGGGGGAATTCCCATAGTTACAGGCTTGCGATTGGTTGACATTTGGCCTAGTTTGCTGGTCCTGCCAGATGGTCATTATCTCGGGGTCCAGTTCCCAGAGGAGGATCCGGAATATGTGTTAGCCATTGTTCCCGACTCTGGGAATGTCTGGGCCCGAGGTCAGCAGTTAGTTTTTTATCATGGCAGTTATATTCCTTAGAGTTTGTGGACACAGACCTATCTTTATACTTTAACATTAGCAAAAGCAAGTTACAGAAGCGAAGTCAGCAGTTAGTGACTACAAAATGGTGAATATAATTTTTAGTTCTTCAGTTCTTCATTCCCCCCTTTTCTAGAGCATCAGGGACCAATCATGGTCCCCTAATTGGCACAATCTTTTATATTTACAGTTTGGTATTGGGATCTCAGAACTAATAGATGGACTGCGCTGATCTTTTTCTTTTACAAAGGACACCAGTGTGTTGAGTATACAAGATCCAATTGTGACAAAATTAACAGTACCAAAGGCCCTTACATTTTTTTCTTCCACCAGTCCTGAGTCTGTATATCACAGCTAATTTAATACCAGCTATATTCATAAGCTGCAATTTCAAGACATACTCATACCATTTGCTACATACTTATACTTTTTGAGGTTTGTCTTCTTTTTTTCTTTTTCAAACATTTAAAGACAATCCTTACTTTTCATATCCTTTCTTATCCAGAGGATACCAATTTTCCCCCAATTCCTTTCCCAAGGCTTTCTTTACCACCCTCCTCTTCTTTTCAGTTAAGAGTAAGGCTGGGGTCTCATTTACTACCTCCATTGATAACACACTCAGGTTATTACCATATCAGAGCCAAACCAGGCTGTGACTATAGAGTGGATTTCCAGTCACTATGCACTGAAGTGCCTAAGGTAAGCAAGCCAGTGATATCCTTGTCCCCAATATCTACTGTGGGAATAGAGAGGGTTTTTGGATATCACTCAAAAGAATGTCCCACAGATCTTAGTTTTAGCAGCTTTTAACAAGGATGCAGTCTCAAGTGATGGAACCAGGCAGGAGTTCAGTCTACTTTTACCACGGTGGAGGTGGTCTCGGTAATGACATAGATTTCCTCCAGGTGACTGTGAGGCTGTCTTCAAACTCTACCCATTAGGATATGCAGCAACAGCAGCAGCAGCAGGATCTCCCAGTGGCTCCAAGGGACTGTCACACCTCATGCTGCACTGTAAATTCCTACACAGACTGGGTTAGGATACACTGCATAGGCTTGACAGGCTTTGATCCTGCTGGTATTTAAGACCTTTAAACAATAGCCCAGGACAATTTACCAAAATTACAACTTTTTTATTAACCAGATATTTTTGTAAACAGACACAGAAGGATTATTCTTGTAACCATCTCCTACAGATGCAGTCTCCACACTTGCACACCTGTTAACATTATTTTTTATGCTTTTTTCAAAAAAAATTTTTTATCTATTTTGTCTCGTTTTTCTCAAACTGACTCTGGACTCTTGATCTTAACAGGGGGTTGATGGGCGAAGGTCCATCTTCTGTAACTTCTTCAAGCTGACTTCAGGGGCGTTGATCCTACCTAGCCAGGAACCTATACCCTTAGCCTATTTTACAAGGAGGCTATCAGGGTTAGATGTCATTAAGAACAATATTTTAACTTTTGACAACTGCACAGACCTTTTTTCTGGCTACAGCAGTGTAGCTTGTTTAGCACTCTGGTTTGCAAAAGCATCTTTCTAGATGGCTTAGGAATGTGATCTCTAATGATCCCAAAAATGCCTAAGTTATCTTTGCAGGCCTCTAGACAGATATCAGTAGAAATACACTCTCAGGTTTACAAACTTTTTCTGAGCAGATGAATTTCATGTAGCTGGTGTCATCTCACTAGTTACTGCCAATTAGAGCTTTTGGCACATAAAGGGGTTGAGATTTTAACTATTCCCCACATTTTGTAACATTAGCTTTTACTATCACAGAGGACTGGCAAGTTCCTGTTCCTTACAAGGTAGTCATTAGGCATGCTTACAAACTATCTTTCCATGACCTCCCGGCTCTGACCAGTTTTGAAGGGCCACACACAAATGACTCTCGGATCTGACATTTCTGCCATCCAAGCAGTGGCTTACTGCCTGTAGATGTTCCTCCATTGCTTTTGTCCCAGGAGTGTCTTCTCCACATTGGGATAAATGCCTCATTGGCATTTCCCTTTAGCTGGTCGCTGGACTTGAACTCGGGGCCTGAGCGCTGTCCCTCAGCTCTACAGTTCAAGGCTAGCACTCTGCCACTTTGAGTCCCAAAGCATATCTGCTTGCTCTTTCAGCACTCTGCTGGCTGAGTAGAGGTGACAATCTCACAGGGATCTTTTTCTGCCCGGGCTGGCTTCGAACCAGTTTCAGATCAATGAGTCTTACAAAAGGCCATCTTACTCCAATTAAAAGCAGAAGGTGGTCAACATAGAAGTAGCTTTTAAACATGTGCTTACCTGAAACTTATTAAAAGTCAAAGTTACATCTAACAAACTTGTAAGAATCCTCTGTGCTTTGCTCTGGGCTTTGCTGGAAACTGTTAAAAAAAAAAAAAAAAACCTATAAGAGCAATCTAGAATAGCAATTCTTTTGGTAATCCTAATTTTTTCTTTGTGCATTTTGAGACAAATGTTAAAAACAATTTTACTTTTAAACTTTATATCCAAAATCCATTCCTAATTTTTAAGCTTCTTATTAATCTCCTTTACTATTTTATACTTTAGTTTTCATTTGCATTTTGAAAAGATCCCTTGAAATCTTGAAGCCAAGTGTCACTCATTGCCTCTTGGCTGCTTGTTTTAAAACAGATACACATTAAAAATCTTGAACTCAAATGACAATTTTTTCCTTAATGCAAAAATTACAATCACCATAACTGTACCAAAAAGGTAGGCTTAACACCTTTATAACTTTTAAAAAACATCCTAATTGTAGAACATAATTGAAAGCAAGTCACATTATACAAATAAACTCTTTAACTCTCTTTTTAAGTCCAAGGGGCAGTTTTAGCAATACTACAGATCATCACATCACTATTTTTAACCATAATATTTCCAGTGTCTATGTACAGGGAAAAGGGACAGAACAAAGATGGGCCACTTGGCTCCTCCTATGGAATGGGCACGTATCCAATCTGACTCTTTAGGTTTAGATGAACTGCATTTGTGCCAGCTTGCCCTCTTTCACCATGCATGGATTCCTCCCAGGGCCTGTCCCACCATGCATGACCAGCTGAACTGCACTTCTGCCTGTTCACCCCTCACCCCTAAAAATAGGTCTTCTGTTGGCTTCTACGTTTTTCCCTTTTCTTATCTCTTGGCTCTCAAATGAAATACACAGTTTTAGACAGACAGAAGAGGTAACATCTTTGACAGTGTTAAATTAACCTTTACACTTAAATTTCTAATATTTATCCCCAAATTTTACCCAAGGGAACTGAATCCCAAACTGCCAATGCATTTTTGTTAAGCCAGGTAACTTGCTTACACTATAAACAGTCTTATGCATTCTCAAATACCAGATTTTCTATTTTTCAAGGTAAAGAATCCTTAAAAAGTCATTTAAAACACTATGAAGATTCTTTAAAATTTTGTTAATGTCCAAACCTCATAACCTTTTACATTTTAAATTTAAACTCACCCAATTTTTACAGCATGCTGACAATTCTTATCTTCGAACATGTTTACAAACACATACAAAACACTTATTCAGATCTTAAAGCACGCATAAATCAAAATCAGTTGTACGTACACTTTCTAAAGTTTTTAAACAAAAAATTAAGACACTATTTCTTTTAAACTAGGTACCTTTGTTGGGCTTCATTTTCCCAGAGCTTGCTTGTTTAGCAAGGCAATTCACTAATCAGTCTTTTGAATCCCTTCTGTTGGAGGAGAGCTGGGGAAGGGGTCACCTGAAACTAAACTGGCCTGATTTTTTTTTACCCAATTTTAGACAAGAGCACTTTACAAATTGTTAAGCTGTCTGGAGCAGCTGAAAGTCCAGACCAGGCTCACTGCTATCTACACCCCTGCCTCTCCTCCAGCAGCCTCCACTGGAAGAAGGTGCAGCCTGAGGCTTGTCCATGCCCCACCTCTTGGCTGCTGTAACACAACGGGGGATTTAGCAGGTCTGTGACCAAGCCCAGTGGGAGGCTGGAACTTTTATTCCACCAGAGATGTTCAAATAAATAACAAAAACAGATAAACACAAAAACCAAGGACCACATTTAAAACTGGTACCAATTCTAAAACAAGACAAGACAAGAACTGAAGGCTGAGTTGGGGACTAATGGGAACCAGTTTATACTTACCAGAACTCTGTACTGCTCCCACTCAGCAAGCTGAATCCAGAGTCTGCTGAGTGAGCCTGCCACATTCACCCAGAACTTCCCCACCTCAGAAAACATAAAAGAAACACACACAGTGATGTAAACAAGACAGACAAGTGGCTACAAAGACAAAATCAGGTCTCAGTGAACGGGGTGACATCTCACCACTTACCAGGGGACTCAAACCCCCTCTACTCATTCCAGAGAATTTTTCTTTTTAGATTCTTCTGAGATTTCCAATTATACTCAAATTATACTCCCTCTCTTTAACCTCTTTGAAATGACCAAGCAGGAGGTTGAGAGGAGTAAGTTTGCTTTGTCCTTGCCCCATCTCTGCATCAAGGAGTGTCCAAATTAGTAAAACCGAGATGAGAAAGAAAAAGAAGTAAATTAAAATTACACACACACACACTGCGTATGGGGATTGGTAATATACGTGTACTTGGTCATACTTTCTTGGGGGAGGGGGGAGTGATCCCGTCCACTGGCCCCAGGGCTGCATGCCTAAGATTCAAATTAGAGTTAACAGAAGACATATATGCACACTCAAGACAGACAGCAAGCGTGTCAGGCTGCTGGTCAGAGAGTTTGTCCAGAAGGGCTTCCAACCAGAAAGAATTGGCCAATCATGGGGACTCGAACCCCCTCTACCTGATCTTGAGGACAGCCCCACCCAGGGTTCCAGGGGACGTCCCCCACTGGCCCCTCTGGCAGTCTTATAGCACGTCTGCCAAGACTCTCTGCCAGCCCCAAGACCACACCTGCAGGCTTTCACCTATTCCCGAAATATGAAAGTGGCGCCATGAAAACTCACCAATTTGTTCCTGAGACGACTCACTATGCCGGTATCTGGATAGTCTACAATGGAGGGCTTCCCGGCCAATGTACCAAATGTAGTACCCAGAATCTTGGACCCCCTGTAGACCACCAGAGACCTTGGATAATGCAAGCGACAAGGAGTCGTTTATTAACGAACTCACGAGCACGGACCTCATGCACACCGTTGTAGGGGTGTTAACAAGAGGCCCTGAACACAGAGTTACAGCACTTTTTATACATTTTAAGGTAGGGGCAAGGCCCCGGTAGACATGGTAAAAATGAGGTGTACTTAGTACTGGCAATAGCTAGTGGTCTTGTTTGGCCTTCTAGTGTAGAGAACAGAAGGAAGTAAAATGATGAAATAATAGTTGAGGGCACAGTATGTATATCACATTATGCCATGACAACATATTTGTTCTTAACCTGTAGGCAAAAGAGAAAAGGTACATGCTTCTTATCAAGGATTAATATCACCTCAGCAGTCACTTCTCATTCCTCTTTACAAACAAATCCTGATTTTTTTCCCATCATTCAAAACTGTTGGTTTCTGTGTTTACATAGGATGTCCTGGTGCTGCAATAGCCAACTTGTGATGATGAACTTTAGCTGGGGAGAATATACCCAATATGGTCAATTCAAAAGATAGTAGGAATATAAATATAAGAAGACAGGCTGGGTGCCGGTGGCTCATGCCTGTAATCCTAGCTACTCAGGAGGCTAAGATTTGAGGATCACGGTTCAAAGCCAGCCCGGGGAAGGAAAACCTGTGAAACTCTTATCTCCAGTAAACCACCAGAAAACCAGAAGTGGCACTGTGGCTCAAGTGGTAGAGTGCTAGCCTTGAGCTGAGTTGCTAAGGGACATTGTACAGGCCCAGAGTTCAAGCCCCATGACAGACAAAAAAGAAAAAAAAGAAGACAGTACTGAGCCATTGAATTAATGAATTCTAGAGTTACCCTTGTGCCATGGTTATTATTATGTGAAATAATAAATCTTCCTATCACTGAAATGAGTTGGACCTTCTATTAATTATACCTAAAAGCAGCCAAAATTATGCATGAGTCCTAAAGGAAAAGAAAAGGCACCTAGAAGTAATATGAGAAGAAAAATATAGGTGAAAAATAAAAATAAAGACTAAAATACATTAGGTGCATAGGGCCCTAAAAAATTCTGCCAGGTCGGCAGAAACTCACCTGGAGTTTCAGAAGCTAGCTCCAATTTACATGTAATCATCTAAGTCTATCTGCTATCAAGTTCTTAAAGGCAGTGATCTCTTCCTCTGGGAAGAGGAAGAAAAATGAAAGGGAAATAAAATTGAACAACTGTCTGTGGAGAAACCAGCTGTACATGATCAATTTCCTTCCATGGAATCTCTATTTATCAGAAGGGAATTTCTTTATCAGAAGAAGGTATATGAGGAGGAGACAGGGCAGGGCAGCTTAGAGATGGACAGTGACTCATCTGGGATGGAAGCAAGAGTTAGCATGTGTCAGACACTGAGCCCAAAGCTGAACCTGACTCTGAATCCAGAACCTTCCCAATGCACTATCATGCCAGAAATGAAAGCCAAGCTGCAAAGCCACCAAGAGCTGCTTCTAAGCCATTCTGAACACAAGCTGGTATTTCTGCTATTAATAATAATGGACAGTGAGACCAGGGTGGCCACTGTCCTCTGTTCCTCCTCAAATGGCCATCACCTGAGAGAAAGTACCCACATTCACCCATGTGTCTTACCAGAAACTCCAGATATAGTGGAGCAGAGCACTTGAAAGCAGTAGCCCAAGAAGTAAAGCAGATGGCCTGCATCCAAATCCAAGAAATTTAACTCACTGAATTGTCACTGTGGCCAGGCCTGAGCTTTTCCAGCCAGTCACTTAGACTCTAGCCTGAGGACACTATCTATTAGGATGAGATCATATAAAACATGGATGAAGGCCCCATCTGACTGTCACTGCCATTAAGAACAGTATTGTAGGATGGGTGCCAGTGGCTCATGCCTATAATCGTAATCGCAAAAAGCTGAGGGACAACTTCTGGGGTGGGAGTGGAGGGAAGACTTACAACAAGGCCCTCTAGGACAGGTACTCTCGCTTTTGCCCATTTCCTTCAGAGCACTGTAGAGCTCCACCTTACTGACTTGCCTCTCCCTATTTTAACACAGGATATTCACTTGGCCAGTTTTCCAGGGCTACCTGGCTATCTTGTAGCCTCCACAGCAAAGAAGCTTTTTCTCTGGGATTTAACCAAGGTGCCAGTACTGTCTGTGATTGGCTAACTGTGCACATTCCAGAATCAAGGATACCTGGGTCCATCTGGCTTGGCAATCTACTGTTGTGGCTTACAGCATATTGTTCAACACCTCTGTTTTTTTGTGATAGTTCTTACTCATGGGTCATAACGGTCACAATAAAACAACTAATAGGGTTACTTGTATACACACACACACCATGCACACTGCAACAGTACTACAAAGGAAACAAGGCAACTCAACAGGGAGCTTCAGGACTCAACATCTACCACATCCTAAGTATTTCCTGCTTCTTAAGTAACTATTAATATTATTCCTATTTTGGCGCCAGTACTGGAGAGAGAACTCAGAGCTGGGGCACCGAGCCCCACTCAGCTGGGGACTGACCTATCCCTTAGCTTTATCTGCTCGAGGATAGTGCTCTACCATTTGAGCCACACCTCCTGTTCTTGCTTTTTGAGGTTAATTGGAGATAAAGACTGTCCCAGACTTTTCTTTCCAGGCTGGCTTCAAACCAGGACCCTCAGATCTCAGACTCCTGAATTGCTAGGATTACAGTACTGAGCCACCTGCACCTGGCTGCAATCTTTGTTTTTTTTTCCCTTGAATGTTTTTTATATCTCTTAGATATGGAGATCAGTAAACTCTGCTGCCCTCATTTTTCTTAGCTGCATTTTCTTTTTCTTAGCTCCTTCCTTAAACCATTACTTTTTATTTATTTATTTTTTATTTATTGTTTATTTTTTGTCAGTCATGGGGCTTGAACTCTGGGTTTGGGTGCTATCCCTCAGCTCTTCAGCTCAAGGCGAGTGCTCTACCTCACCACTTCTGGTTTTCTAGTGGTTTATTGCAGATAAGAGTCTCATGAACTTTCCTGCCCAGGCTGGCTTTGAACCAGATCTCAGCCTCCTGAGTAGCTAGAATTACAGGTGTGAGCCACCAGCACCTGGCTCTAAAATGATTTTTGTAGGAACTTCATTTCCTATCTGGTAAGAGGAACAATAATTTCACCTACTAATAAGTAAGTTGTCACAGATAGCAGTCTGAGTATGAGGCCTGGCATATATCTGCTTACTGAAACAGGCATGTCCTGCAAGGGCAGAAAGAGAGGGGGCCAATGAATGGGACCCCAGGAGTACAAGGCATCTCTTCCCTGATCACACTAAGAGCTCCCTGAAGACAGGGATAGAATCCTCAGATTTATTACCCCACATGGACAATAGGTTGATTCTATACATGACTGATGTCACAGAGACCTTAGTACCCAGGACTGATGTCACAGAGACCTTAGTACCCAGGGTAGCTCCTCTGTGCCAGGACAGGAAGGAAGGAAGAGGACAGGGGGCCTCATAGACCAGCAGCTCTTGAAGCAGCTCACCAGGTGACAAAATGAAGACAAGAGTGTAATGAGGAGACCATCACATCATCTGGAATCTTCTCCCACCAGAGCTTAAGACTCCAAATATCAGCTCTGACTTTTACCAATCTTGAGATTGCTCCTCATGAGCCTTAGTTTCCTCATCTGTACAAGGTGGAAAATTATTGTCTTGATCAAATACGAGGACAGGGGAACCCTTGTTCCACAGAAAGGGAGAGATTTTTTTTTCTGAAGGTAAAAACTAACCTCCTAGCCAGCTACTAGTGTTTCACACCTGAAATCCTAGCTACTCAGGAGGCTGAGATCTGAGGATTACGGTTTTCAAAAAGCTCAGAAAGAAAGGTAAGTCCTTGAGTCACATAACTCCAAATAATCACCAAAAAGGCAGATGTGGAGCTGGGACTCAAGTGGTAGAACACTAGCCTTGAGGGAAAACAAACAAATGAAATCAAACAAAAAATCTCCTGGCATTGCATGTAAGACCTTGGCCAGCATTCAAAGCATACGACCAGCAAGAAGGATAAAAAAAAGAAAAAAAACTCTCCTCAAACAAGAACAAAACCTAAGAGGCTTTCAGCTGAACGCAACTAAAATAAAAATGGGAGAACCAATTGTTTCCTGATGATGACTATTTATGAGGCCAATTTCATTTTCAAGTGATAAAAAAAAATGAGTCCCCAAAGCAGCCTATGTACAGCCTAGACTCCAGAAGAGAGGGAACGCACCCAACCCGAACTTTGATTAACTCTGATTAAGTGCCACAGACACTTGTGGCACTTAACCAGAGTGATAATCAGAGTGATAATCCAAATAATGATCAAGATAAAGTGTGGCAGAGGGGAGGAGAGAGATGTAGGTGGAAAGGAATAGCTCTTGTTTTTTTTTTTTTTTTTCCTGAAGAAAAACTTCTGCCTGGAATAGATTAATTCTATCTACATATTAATGTGGATTACTAATTAATGACTTGAAAATGCTTTCAACACAAAATGCTAAGCAAATGCTTAAAAAAAATGAGTCTCTGGATATGTCTCCAAAAGAAATATGCTAGCTTCCTTAATTTTCTCTCCCTTTTGTAACATTTAAAATGTTATGGTTTGAAGGAAATGGAAGGGAACTATAGAAATTCACTTAAAGCATAAAATCAGGAAATTGGAAAGCCTTGTCAAGTGACTAACTTCCTTGGAGCCCCTATGAACACTCTCACTGCACATTCCCCAGTGCACTAAGAGAGCTGTTGACACATCTGTGCTGCAGTTCATTCTTGGGATGCTTAAGCACAGATCATGTCTTGTTTGTCTTCATAGCCCTGCACACAACACTGTACCAGGTGCACAGCAAACAGCCAATAATGTGTTACATCACCAGGCCTTCTCAAAAGAGATGGGCATGCCTAGATACTCAGGAAGCAGAGATCTGATGATAGAAGTTCAAATCCAGGGCTGGGAAGGTGGCACAGTGGTAGAGTTCTTGCCTTGCATGCTTGAGGCCCTGGGTTCGATTCCTCAGCACCACATAAGCAAAAAGAAAAAAGCCGGAAGTGGTGCTGTGGATCAAGTGGTAGAGTGCTAGCCTTGAACTGAAGAGCTAAGGGACAGCGCCCAGGCCCAGAGTTCAGGCCCCACGACCAGACACATACACACAAAAAAAAGAAGTCCAAATCCAGCACAAACAGAAACATCAATGTGGCCCTTATCTCTTATGAATCAGCAAAACCCCAAATTGGAGGTATAGCTAAAGTAGTACAGCACCATCCTTGAATGAAAAAGCTAAGAGACAGCACCCAGGCACTGAGTTCAAGCTCTAGTACTGGCACAGAAAGAGACAAATGGGGGATGGGGGGGAGTAAAGTTTAAAAAAGGATGAAAAAAAGAGATTCTTGACATTGGAGAACTATGAAGGCCCATGGACTAGGTGATCAAGGTCAAAATGACCATATAAATACATCAACTTTGTGCTAAGAATGGCATATACTTCTCTAGTTTTCTTCTCCCAAACCCATGAAATTCCATCTAAAATTGAAAACACACGAGATGAATCCCAACAGATTCTAAGGCATGTCTGACTAGGGCTCCTCAAAACCATCCAAGCTGCCCCCAAACAAGGGCAGTGTCAAAAGCTGTCACAGCCAAGGGGAGCCCAAGGTGCTATAGCAACTCAATGTGAAGAGGTTTCCTGGAAGGATTTCACAGAAGTAGAAACAAGCCTGAGAAGACCAGAGCCCAGCTAAAGTTTCACAGACAGATCAGGAACCCCAACCTTCCCTCAGATCCTCTTGATGAAGACATTCTCACTGACAAGGCCTATGTAAATTTGTCATTGAAATGCAAATCCTCCTTCTCTTGAACACAAGTCCTGTATAATTTGGCACTGAAGCACCTCATGGACCACAGAGCACCATGTAGCAAGAGTCGAAACTGAGGCCCAAAGTAGGAACCAATGTCTTTCCAATTTCTAGTTTAGGATCTGGTGCTCTAGTGAGGTTGATGCTTCCACACTGGCCAGATCCAAAACTCTCCTTGCTATCCTGGATACACCAAGAACCAGTTTAGGACTCTTGAATAAATTTCTGTCAAATCCCAGCTTCTGGTCTTTGCTAGCACTGTGGCTGGTGTGGTGCAAGGACATATGTGTAGAAAGTGGTTTGGTATTTAGCTACATGCCCTTTTGCCATAGGTCACTATGCCAGGGCTACACAGAAAGTCCATCCCTGGCATGGTAAAGATCCAGTCATAAACAAACAGCTTCCAAGGGACTGGGAAGGTGGCTCAGTGGTAGAGTGATTGCCTCACATATATAAGGCCCTGGGTTCAATTCCTCAGCACCACATAAACAGAAAAAGCTATAAGCGGCACAAGTGGTAGAGTGCTGGACTTCAGCGGATGAGTTAAGGGACAGCGCCCAGGCCCAGAGTTCAAGCATCAAGACCAGAAAAAAATAAAATACAAGCAACAACAACAAAAACAGCTAACTAGGGTGTGTGGAAAAGGCAAAGTTCTGCCAGGCTGGCGAGATGGCTACACTTCCCCTGTGCAGGCCCCATCCATCAGCCTCTCTGAGGGATCTCATTTTCCAGCTCCTTGTAGGGCACATTTTCTAAATATGAACCTGTTTCTGGTATGAGAATCAAAGTGCTCCAACTGCAAGATCATAAATACTCAAAAGCGACTGCTAATAGCAGTGGCAGTTTGCAAAATGCCAATTGGATCAAGAAATGGATGTCATAAATGACATTCCTTGCTCTCCCATAATCACAGAGGTATTGTGCAGGGTTTTGGTTTTTTTTTATTTTTTGTTTTCTGGTGGTTTTCTTTTTCTTTCTTTTTAATTGATGAGCTCTTCTTTTAAGTAGGTTCACAGGGGTTCCCTGAGATTTCAGGTAGAACCTTGAAAATTACTTAAAAGAAGCCTACAATTCAAGCATACAAACAAGTCAAAAATATGCTTAATTAGCCAGGCGCCAGTAGCTCATACCTGCAATCCTAGCTACTTAGGAGGCTGAGATCTGAGAATCATGGTTCAAAGCCAGCCCAGGCAGGAAAGTCTGTGAGATACTTATCTCCAATAAACCACTAGAAAACCAGAAGTGGTACTGTGGCTCAAGCCTTAGAGCACTCGTCTTCAAAGGAAGATTTGAGGGATAGTGACCTGGCCCAGAGTTCAAGCCCCACGACCACCACCACCACCACCACTACCAAATATATATATATTTATGTATGTATGTATATATGCTTAATGGCCAGATGGTAGCGGTTCATACCTATAATCCTAGTTACTCAGGAGACTAAGATCTGAGAATTACAGTTTATAGCCAACCCAGGTAGGAAAATCTATGAGACTCTTATGTCTAACTAGAAAGAAATGTAGAAAGTGGAGGTGCAGCTTTAGTGGTAGAGCACCAGCCCTGCATGAAAAAAGGTAAGTTTACCATTCTTGTACACATTAAAACATTCAGGTCCCAGGCCACTCAGCTATAGAAGGACAAACTAGGAGATGTGAATACAAGCTAACTTTAGAACTCAGGGCTTGGCTCTCAACCTGCTACACTCCCAGTCAAAGCGGACTAAAGAAAGATGGAGGACCTCAATAAAACCATCCCTATGGCCATGTATTGTGGCACTCAGGAAGCAGAGGCAAGAAGAATACTAAGAGTATGAAGAAAACATGGGCTAGATAGATGGATCCTGTCTTAGTAAAACAATCCTTGTGCACAGGAGAAGCCTAAGGACTATGGGAACTTGTCATTATTACCTCAATGAACAAAAGGATAAACATTTAGAAAATAATCAAGAGCCCTATATGAAACTGTGGACACAGAGGCCTAGCTTTGCCATAAACTATCTTTCTGAACTTCATTCCTTTATCATTTAAATGTCTCAAATACCACCTTCTGGTTGTTAAGACAACTTTGGTGAGATCCCTTATGTGAAAAGTTCTTTGAAAACCTCAAAATGCTGTATAAATTTTGTTATTAATGAGAATCCCTAAAAATTGTCTGAGTCAACTTGCTAAAATTCATTCTCTCAAGTCCCCTTTACAGGGGCAGAAAAGAGGTGAAAAGAGATGAAAATAATTGCCTAAAGTTCCAACACTGAGAAGGAATGTTATATACATGGCAGGAAGTCTGGAGTGTCATTTTCTCTTCCTGCTTTCCAGTCCATCCTGTTCACCACTGTATTCACATGCAAATACACACACATCTCTTCCGCAAACAAAGGTGCTGGGAAGTAATTGCTAGGTCTCAGAAGGAGGACACTAGCACTTCTAGGCTCACTATAACACTACTGTGACCTTTGACCCAGAGGAGAACTTCCAGCATTAGGAACACAACTCCTCCCTTACAGATAACATTGGGGAAAGCAGAGGGTCAGCAGCCCAGTACTGCAAACAATCTAAGGAAATAACTCCAAGTTCCTCATACTTTCAGAATCCTACACACTAGACCATTTCCCTTATTCCCCCATCTCCTCTATTTTCTGACATTCAGCAACATTGTGGAAGGATAAGTTACAGAATCCTAGAATCAGGGCTCATAGGAACTCATATCCTAAAGACTGCCTACTCTAACTTCTCCCATCTGGCACTCCAACTTCCTCCAGTTTCAACTTTGAATTCTTCAAAGGATGGGGAGCTCACTACTTCCAGGACCAGCAGACACTCCTCCAAACATACCCAGATGGCATGATACAGCAAGCACATAATATAGCAGGGATGAGGCACATGGACCTTCCTCAGGAGTAGCTACAGAGTAGAGGGGCCCAGTGCAAAGTGACAACACAGCACCTTTGGTTCAAATATTAATACTTTCCAGATAGCAAAAGGAGAAGGTTAAACTAAGAATAAGCCTTTTCATGTGTCATTCCTAGAAATTGAACTCAGGGCCTGAGCACTGCCCTAGATCTTTTTTGCTCTAGGCTACCACCCTACCATTGAACCATAGCACCACTTACAGTGTTTTGTTGTTGCTGTTGTTGGTTGTGAGGCTTGAACTCTGGGCCTTGGCACTGTCCCTCAGCTCTTCAGCTCAAGGCAAGCACTCTACCATTCGAGCTACAGTGCTACTTCTGGTTTTCCATTGGCTTACTGGAGATAGGAGTCTCACGGCCTGTCCTGTCTGGGGTGACTTTAAAAGGCCATCCTCAGATCTCAGCCTCCTGAGTAGCTCGGATTACAGGCATGAGTGACTAGCACCCAGCCTAATTATAAGCCTTGCTTCTGATGTTCAAGTCAGTGGGCCTGAATTCATCTATTGGCTAATACTACTAGCCATTTCCTTAGTTGAGGTAATAATTTCTATTTGTGGGGCATAAATGAGTTAACTCTGTAGGAATCTTAGAATTCAGAGTAAACACCATTTTTGTGCCTCAAAATAAGTACTACAAGTAGCATTTTAAGATGTACTCTGAGGGGATGGGAAGGTGGCTTAGTGGTAGAATGCTTGCCTTGCATGCATAAGGCCCTGGGCTTGATTCCTCAGCTCCACATATGAGAAAAAGCCGGAACTGTAGGCACTGTGGCTTAAATGGTGGATCACTAGCCTTGAGATGAAGAGCTGAGGGATATGGTTAAGGGAAGGCAGGGATTAAAGGGGAAAAACAAAGGAGGAGGCAACAATGCTTGATATGAAATGTACTTATTACCTTGCTCACGTAATTGTAACCCCTCTGTATAGAATTTTCACAATAAAAAAAAACTTATAAAAAAGAGGCAGAGGGATAGAGCCCAGGCCCAGAGTTCAGGACCCATGACCAAAAAACAAAATTGTGCACTGAAATGCATGCTAGAAGTTACACACTTAGGTACAGAGAAAGTTTGAGGAGTAATCTCAATATCACTTCATTTCAAAGATGCAGACTGTTTTTCAGCTGTTGGCTCCTGACCCCTCTGTAGATCACGAAGGCACCAGGCAAGAAGAATCACAGCCATCACTGAGGCTGGAGCCAGTTTTGTGGGATCCAATGTTGAGGTGCTGGAGGGCAGGGAGAAGCTCCTTAAAAATTATGAAATTAAGGCACTCTTAGAATACATCAGTAAGTGATAACATGTCACCCCGTCTGGACTCTCCCATTGCAAAGATCATAAATATGCCTGTGGCCCCTGCACCACCAAAGAAGAGGATCCACCAGTGTATCAGATGGCCAACTGTTAAGAGATCCTCAAAGTGGAAGGGAACGGGCTCAGACCTATGGTGAATCTGACACTGGCCACCACCCAAGCTCAGAATGTCAAAAGTCATGTATTAGACTGAACTGGTAAAGAAAGTAGTGCTAGACCAGTACTGGTGGCTCACACCTGTCATCCAAGCTACTCAGGATGCTGAAGGCTGACAATCATGGTTTAAAGTCAGTCTGTTCAGAAAAGTCCATGAGCCTCTTATCTCCAATGAACCAGAAAAAAAAAAGCTGGAAGTGGAGGTGTGCCTCAAGGTGGAGAACATCAGCCTTGAGAAAAAAGCTGTGTTGTCAAGTGATGCCTGGAGTTCCAGGCTCAACATCAGAAGGGGAAAAAAAAGGAAGGAAGAAAGGGGAAGGGGAAAGGGAGAAAGGGAATGAGGGAAGAGGAGGGCAGGTAGAAAGGAAGGAAGGAAGGAAGGAAGGAAGGAAGGAAGGAAGGAAGGAAGGAAGGAAGGAAGGAAGGAAAGTAGGAAGGAAGGAAGAAGGGAGAGAGGGAGGGAGGGAGGAGGAATCCAGGACACAGGAACTGTCCTGGATATGGAAGGGGCTAGTGCGGATATGAGACACGAGTTTGAGTTCCAGTATCTCTTGAACAGGCATCTCGTTCTTCCCCATAGAGCCTTCCTGCTTCACAGCTGGCTGCCTACCTGGCACCCTGCCCCCTCTGGGCTTGTTTCCACAGAGCAGCTGCAGCTGCCACCCTGGCAGAACACAGAATCGTGTCACCTCCTGCTTCACTACCTCTGCAGGGAAAATCCAAAGTCTTCAACTTCTGTTTGAAAGCCCTGCACCTTATCAAGTGCTACCTTCACTGCTCAAAACCTAGGAGCTGGCCAGCAGGGCCAGATAGGCCAAGCCTGGGTGAGAGGAGCTACTCTGCCTGCAACCTCTTTCTCACCAATGCCTCAAGCACTACTGCTCCTCCAGATATTTGTTTATACTTGCTTTCTCCAGCGCTGAAGACAGAAATCAAACTTAAATCAGCTTAGCTCCAGCTAGCTAGGAGCTTCCATTGTATTCTCCCCAATGTGTCCTGGGGGTATTTCCATCAGGTCTTGCCATTCTGCTCCACTGTAACAGCCCAGCCTTGCTGCCTAGCACTGAGGGCAGAGATGGGGGAACACCCTGACATCTTGATTGTCCTTTTCAGAAACGCGGTAGGCACTTGACCAGTCAAAAATTGATGAATGACTGCTACACAATGCCAGAGGTAAACAAGGGCTGGGGTACAAAGACTGATTGGGGTGGCATTCTGAAAAAGCCAAATCTCTGGGAAGTAGAAGTGTGGCTCCAGTAGGACAGCACCAGTAATGTGCATAAAGCTAAGTGGGAAGCCCTGAGTTCAAGCCCCAGTACCAGTATACCAACCAATCAATGAGAAAAGAACTACAATGTGCTCTCAGTGCCACTAGTGACCTGCAGGATAACCCAGCACCAGAGCTTTGGTGCCACACACTGTCTCTAAGAAGCCAGCAAACATAGAGATAGCAGACACCATCTCCTTTTTGCTGAGCTTCTTGTAACACAGACTCTTGCAGGAGCAGCCTAAATTCATTTCTTATTCATTTCCTTGGAACACCACTGCTGCTAAAATAGGACAAATCCTAGAACAGGCCGCCCACCTGCCCCCCCACATGAAAGGCAAAATGGATTTAACCTAACACCAGGAGATCTCATCTGAGAGCATCCAATTATCAAAGACAAAAAAAGTTAAAAAAAAAAAAGCCCAGGACAGAAAAGATAAATCTGGAGTCAAGATATGCTCCTTCTCACCAGGCCCAAAGAAACATAGGTCTCCTGGTTTCCCTTACTTGCAATAACTAGTGTATGTCAGGGACAAGCAGAAAAGGTCAAAAGCTATGTACTATGACCAGATAAGATGATGTTAAGGGAAATGAACCCCAAGATAGGGACAAGTGTTTTTTTCTTTCTTGCTAATGTATTTATAATGTCCTCCCCCAAGGTATAATCCCTATTTTCATTGTATTTGATGTCGATGCCCTGCATCTTGTATATACATTTTTCTAATTTGGGGAGGGAAAGGGAAAAAACAAAATGCTTAAAGAGGGATATAGGTTGACCCATTGTAACAATGAGATGTACAAAGACACTATGTTGAAAAATGAATTTTACATTTTAGGCGGGGGTGGGGGTGTGGAGGATGTGGAGTGTAGTTGTGGAGGTGGGAAGGAAGGGATGGTAGAGGACAAACAAAGGAGGAAGCAGCAATGCTTGATAAGAAATGTACTCATTACCTTACTCATGTAACTATAACCCCGCTGTACAGTATTTTTACAATAAAAATGTATTAAAAAAAAAAAGATGTACTCCTTCTCATCAATAATACTCTTTTCATTTAGGTGTTTTCATATCTATTATTTCAACTATTCTTATAAAATTTTCCTGAAAATACTCCAAATAATAGAACTCAGAGATAATTGTCCTCGTTTTCCAAATAAGGGCAGTGAGGCTCAGAAAGGCTAAATAAGTGGGCTGGGGCATGGTTCAATTAATAGAGCAACTGAATAGTAAGCAGCGGGCTCTGATTTCAAATGCTAGTACCACCAAAAAAGGAGACAGAGAGGAAGGATGGTATGGAGGGAAGGGAAGGGAAAGAGGGAAGGAGGGAAGGGAAGGGAAAGAGGGAAGGATGGAAGGAGGAAATAAGGGAAGGAGGGAAGGGGTCAGGGCTGACATGAAAGGAGGGTAATGAATGATTCCCCCACATTAAACACTCTACAATTATTCTCCATTCTGCATTCTAAAGAAGTTTGAAAGAATGGTTGGATAGTACCTAAGAGGGTTTCAACTGTGAAGGGCCTGTGCTTGCTAGGCTGGTACTCTACCAAAGATAGTTACTCTACTACTTGAACCATACTTCCAATACTGTTATTCATGTTTTATTTCAAGATGGGAGTCTATTCACATCTTTTTTAAAAATTAATACTGCTACTGGGGCTTGGACTTAGGGCCTTATGCTCTCACTTGGCATTTTTCCTTAAGTCTGCTGTTCTAGCACTTGCACCACACCTCCCCTTCTGGCTTTTTAATAGAGAGAAAAGTCTCACAGATTTTTCTGCCTGAGCTGCTTTCACACTGTGATCCTCAGATCTCAGCCTCCACATTAGCTAAGATTATAGGCATGAGCTACCAGTGTCCAGCTTTTATCTATTCTTCTACAGCAGCTCCAAGGTCTCCTTGAGATTTAACTACCAGGTAAGAAAGCTAGGAAAATTCTGTCTTCATCTTCTCAGAGCCTGTCACCACCTCCCCCACAGACTAGGGCAACCTTGTCCCAGACTCCCTATGTTAGTGAAATGAACTCCCTTCTCAGTTTAGTACACTCCTTCCCCTCTCCACAGCTTAGCATGCTCCCTTCCTAGGGAACACTAGGCCCATTTAAAAAGACAGTAAATAATCAGCCTCCACCCCCCTTTACAAACTTGAGATGGCACTTCTCTGGGGCAGCTACCACCATATAAGGCAAAAAGAGCCCCTCAGTGTGACCTTCAGGTCTGGGCAGATGCAGGGCCTCTTACCTACTATTTGGACAGCAGCCTAGTCTGCCATGATGAAGCCCCTGGCTCTCATGCCCACACCAGGTCTCCACCTCCTAGCCACTTGTATCACCTCTTAAAACTCTGAGGTTATACAGGTCACCTCAGACAATACCTAGTGATTCTTCTCACTTCTCCCCTGTGAGAAGGGGTCTTGCCAGCCCCTCTCCCAGCAATAAACCTTCCTTTATTCTCTGTACATGGCTGTCTGTGTGGTTCTCTGGCAAAGGGCAAATACTGTTCTTTTACCTAAAAATCATTTACCATCCCTCTAAATTACCTATACTCCCCCACTCCATGGTGCAGAGCATAAGTTAAGTGTTTTTTGTTTTTAAATCTCACTGGATTGTGGATTGATCATCTCCAACAACAAAATAGGATGAGTGTATCTTTGTCTCCAGTTCGTTGATCTCAGCAGACTTAAACCTTTGGAAGGAAAAAAGGTTTATCTGCATCCTATGTGCTTTTCAGAGACCACCTTACTCTGAAGTACCAGTCTGGTTAGTTTCTTAACAGTATTCTTAATTTTTGGGTGCCAGTGGTTCATACCTGGAATCCTAGCTACTCAGAAGGCTGAGATCTGAGGAGGCTGAGCGCTAGCCTTGAGCTGAAGAACAAAGGGACAGCACTTAGGCCAAGAGTTCAACGCCCATGACATACAAAAAGAAAAAAAAACGAAAAAAAAGAAACAACCTGAGAAGTCTGTGAGGCCTTACCCCCAATTAACCACCAAAAGCCAGAAATAAGATGGGGCTCAAATGGTAGAGCATCAACCTTAAACACAACAACTAAAGGAAAATGTTCTGGCTCTGTGGTCACACCCCAGTACTGGCACAAAACAACAACAACAACAACAAAAAAGATAGTTCTAATACCCACTGTCACTGTCATATTTATTAATTTGCTTGTTTACCACCTAGAGGTCTCTTCTACAAGAATGTAAGGCACATATCTTGATGGTTATATAGCTGGTACAACAATAAATGTACTGAATGAATGGATGAATGACTAGATTCATCAAACAACCAATGAATCAATCTTATTTGCATTTGACCACTGTCTAAAGCCCACAATACTCATTTGCAATAACCAAATTAGGTACAATAGTCAAATAACCTCACGAGTAGGATAGATAGTAGCTTCCTATTTTTCTTCAGCATAAAAATAAAACAAATGCACAGAAATAGAGGGACAAAGGATGAACAAAAAGCAGTGGTAAGCCTGGCGCCAGTGTTTCACACCTGTAATTCTAGCTAGTCAGAAGGCTGAGATCTGAGGATCATGGTTCAAAGCCAGCTGGCCCTTATCTCCAATAAACCACTAGAAAATGGGAAGTGGTGCTGTGGCTCAAGTGGCAGAGTGTTTGCCTTGAGCTGAAGAGCATAGGGACAGCGCCCAGGTCCAGAGTTCAAGCTGCACAACCGACAAAAAATAAATAAAAGAAAAGAGGGGAAAGCTGCAAATATATGAAGGCAGGAGCCACCTCCTCCCTAGAGCCTCCCTCTGCTACCATCCATTCTGATTTTCACTTTCTCAGAACTCTCTAAGAAGTCTGTCTCCCTTCTCATCATCAGTTATAGAGCAGAGCATAACTTTTCTGGCAGATGTAAACTTCTAGAGTGTAGATCAGGGGCTGCACCTTGGATCCCTTGTACCATTCATGATGTCAAGCACACAACAGTCTCTCAAATGGCCTCCAATTCTGTCACACTCCTCCCCTGAAGAGCTGGAGTCTGGTGCACTTTCTGCACAGAGGCAGCATTTCAGGTATATTTCTAACTAAGAGAAGAGAGTGTCAAGTATTATGGACATGTTCAGACTACATTTAAGTCAAAGAAGGAATGGAGCTGTCAGCTTGATCTCTTCCTCCTTCTGAATAACTTGCTATAGGGAAATCAAGCTACAACACAATATTGTAAGCAGACCACCCAGCTCCATTTGAAACACCAGAAGGATGAAGAGCTAGACATCATGACTATAATTTCACATGACCCAGACCACTTCATACAGCACGGTGCAAATCCCGGAACCATAGAAACTATGAGGTGTCTGTACTATAAGTCACCAGATTCTAGAATTTGTTAGGAAAGGTGAGAAGAGCAGTGGAAGGGAAAGAAGGGGAGGGGAGGAAAAGGGGAAGGAACTTGAACTTGGCCTTGGTGCTGTCCCTGAGCTTCTTTTGCTTAAGGCTAGCACCCTACCACATGAATCACAGCACCACTTCTGGCTTTTTGTGTTTATGTGTACTGAGGAACCCAGGGCTTAATGCGTGCTAAGCAAGCACTCTATCACTAATCCATCTTCCCAGCCCTGGGAGCAGTTTTTTGTACCTACCACACAGTATTTAGTTTGGATCCAGAACAAAATTGTTTGTGTCAATGTTGCTGGAACTCAGATCAAACTGAGAGATATTGCAGTCAAGTAACAAAGAACAAGGGCCATGTATTCACGCACAGGTATTCAATGCTTCTGGTGGAGCTCTATTAATCAGGAGAGTGGCTTTAGTTAAAGAACATGTATGGGCAGTGGGGTTCATTAATCCTCTGCGGAAGGGAGAATCTTTTCTAAGAATTAAAAAAGGAACAGAAGGATCTAGAAGAGATTAAGACAGTTATCCTTGGCTCTGGGTCCCTTGGTGTGCTATGGCTGAAGGTAGCATAACAACAATCTCTGCCCCTGTCTTTGCAGGGCTAGTCTTTCCAGCAAAATAGGATTAAGGCCCCACTCTATTCCAGCAGGAACACCCCCTTAACCATGTAACTACAATAACCCTATTTCCAACTAAGGCCATATTATGAGGAATGAGGCTTAGTATTTAAACAAGTTTGTTATTGTTACTCTCTCTCTCTCTCTCTCTCTCTCTCTCTCTCTCTCTCTCTCTCTCTCTGTGTGTGTGTGTGTGTGTGTGTGTGTGTGTGTGTGTGTGAGTTGTGCTGGTACTGGGGCTTGACTTCTGGGCCTGGGAGCTGTCCCTTAGCTTTTTCACTTAAGGCTTGTTCTCTACCACTTGAGCCAGACCTCTGCTTCTGACTTTTTGGTGGTTAACTAGACACTAATTGGACATTGTTGCTTGAGTAGGATTTGAACTATGATCCTCAGATCTCAGCCTCCTGAATAACTAGGATTACAGGTGTGGGCCACTGATACCTAGCTTCACAGATATTATTTGAAGAAACAATTCCATCTGTGAATCCTTTTATCCCTTCGTGGGAGCTGTGGGCCTAAGAAAAGACGGAGTCACTGGACTGCAGCCTTTCTGCTTAAGACCTATCTCTGGACCCACAGGACATTCACACCGGCTGCAGCAAACATGTTCCCCCCAACACAGTAAACAGAGCTCCACATTTCCAGAACAAAATCTAACCCCAAAGAGACTCTTTTGTGCTTTAAAATACCATCTGAATTATGTAACTGTAGCCCTCTATACATCATCTTTATTATAGTAATAAAAACTGGTTTTAAAAGACATCTGAAGGGAGAGAACTAGACAGATCCTCACTTGGAGACACCACCCACAAAGCCATGTAGGCCAAAGGGATGAACAGATTGATGCTAATGGACAATTTTAAGAGGAAATCTCCAATCAAAGTTCAGGCTAAGAACTAGCTGCTCCTCCAGAAAGCTCATCCTTCTGAGGCCTCTGATCTCACCAGAGGAGATGAGAGCAGAAGAATGCAGCCTCTTGAGGGAAAATGTGTAGTGTCACCTAGCACCAAGAGCAGAATAACTTCCAAATGGCATACCAGGGAACAGCAGCAGACAAGAGTCCTGGATGGCCAGGCATCCATGGCTCAACCCTACAACCCTAGTTAGTCAAGATGCTGAGATCTAAGGATTGAGATTCGAAACCAGATAGGGAAGACAAAGCCATCAAACTCTTACCTCCAATTAAACACCTTAAAGCCAAAAGTAGAGTATAGCTCAAATGGCAGATTCACAACCTTGAGCAAAAAATGCTAAAGGCAGATGGGAGCCGGTGCCTCATGCCTGTAATCCTAGCTACTCAGGAGGGTAAGATTTGAGGATCACAGTTCAAAGCCAGCATGGGAAGGAAATTCTGCAAGACTCTCATCTTCAATTAATCACCAGAAAACTGGAAGTGGTTCTGTGGCTCAAGTGGTAGAGCAATTACCTTGAGCTGAAGAGCTGAGGGACAGTGCTCCGGCCCAGAGTTCCAGCTCCACGACTTACAATAAATAAAAGAAAGAACTGCTTAGGGACAGTGCCTAAGCCCTGAGTTCAACCCCCAATATTAAGAAACACACACACACACACACACACACACACACACACACACACACACACACACACACGCACACACACACATGGAATCTCAGCAGGAACACAGCAGTCAGTCAAGATATTGAGTGCTACTAGATGCTTGTCTTTACTATGGAAGAAGCAGTACATAAGACAGATGAGGTCCTGAATCTTACAGTGCTTACGATCTACTGAAGCAGAAAAACAAACATGTAAACCAACAAGGAAGGTGATTCTAGTCAGTGTATCATTCACAGGTATGTTGCAGAGTGATAAAGGAATTTCCAAATGTCAGCTCTAACAGATGCTTATCAAACCAGATGTCTATGGTTCATTTCTGTAATCCAAGTTACTCAGGAGGCTGCTATATAAGGGACCATGATTCGATGCCAACCCTCGTAGGAAATGTCCATGAGACTCTTATCTTCAATTAAGCACCAAGAAAGCCAGCAAGGGATCTGTAGCTCAAGTGGAAGAGTACCAGCCTTGAGCAAAAATGTTCAGGGTCAGCACCCAGGCTCTGAGTTCAGGACCCAGGATGAGCACACAAAAAAAAAAACAATAACAACAAAAAAGGCTGTCTGAGATGACACTAGAGCTGAGACCTCAAAGGTGAAAAGAATCAAGTCAAAGTTGTTAGGAAGAGCATTATTTCATTCTATGAGTAAAGACCTAAGGGAGGAAGTGAGCCTCCTGTGTAAGACAGCCAACAGGCTGGAGTGCGATAGTGAACACAACCAACACACACAAAATGAGGCTGGAGGGATACACAGGAGCCAGACAAGGCAGGAGCTTGGACTTGAGCAGTAGCTGCAAGGCACTAATGAATTTTAGAAAAGAGAAAGGAGCCTCTGATTTTACTCATAAATGCATTCTCTGGCTGGGTATTAAGAATGGACTGAGATTCCAACAGAGGTGGTGAGAAGAGCTGGGAGCCTTGAGCTGGAATCCAGGAAAGCTAGACAGGGTAGGAGGAGAGAAATGGATGGAGTCAGAATCAAGGTTTGGGCCAAACTCAGTAGGGAACTCAGATCTTAACTAAGATCCCAGGGCTGAACTCACTCTCCCAGCTCACACAAAATACAGATAAGGACACAGAGGCTCTGCCAATTCAAGGGTCTACCCAGAGTCAAACACTTCAGGATGACCCCCACCTCACAATGCAGGACTTCTACCAGGAAGAAATCAGAAGAGGAGTTCGCAAATAAAGCTTTATTGAAACACAGCATATTCAGGTGATGAATGTACTATGTGCAGCAATACATACTACAGTGGCAGAAGGGAGTGGCTATACTGGAGACTGTATTATACACAAAACCTAAATTAGGCTCTGGACTAAATGATCACAGACAACATACTGGTTAAATTTGGAATTAGAGCTTCCAGAGACAAAAGAAGTGTAAGGTTCAGAGGGTAAATCTTGGGGATCCTCTCTCCCCAGCCAAAGGCTCACCAAAGAGGCTGTCCTGCTGAGAAGACTCCTTCAACATTACTTCACTCCTGGGAAGGCCTTAGGAAAATGACAAGCACACCATAACATCCATGCCACTATGCGTGTACAAATTATATTCTATAAGCATTTCCAAAAGACAGAGATGAATTCTACCTGCCAGGAAAGATAAAGGAGACAAAAATTATGAAAACCTCTAAATCACTATGGGCCACAGCAGATTACCTAAGCCTTGCTGAGATTTACTGAGTGAGATCCCCAACACTGGGGTGTATTCAAGTCAAAGATGGCTGTCCATCTGACAGGGAAAAAAGTTAAGAGAGATAGAGATTAAGAGAGATAGGACAGGGCTGGGAATGTGGCTTAGTGGTAGAGTGCTTGCCTAGCATACATGAAGCCCTGGGTTTGATTCTTCAGTACCACATAAACAGAAATAGTCAGAAGTGAAGCTGTGGCTCGAGTGGAAGAGTACTAGCCTTGAACAAAAAGAAACTCAGTTACAGTGCCCACACCCTGAATTCAATCCCAGGACTGGCACAGAGAGGAGCTGGAGGAGGTTGGAAGGGAGAAGGAGGGACAGGACATGGAGCGAAGAAATTGTGGGTTCCAAAATGGTGTCTTATAGCCACTACACACACACACACACGCACACACACACACACACACACACACACACACACACACACACACACACACACACAGCCTAACATCAACTGGGAATGAGGGGGGAGGAATGACACAAATACACACAGAGAGAGGAGAGGGTTGAAAGTAGGATTGGGGTAAAAGAAGCACAGTAACACCACAAAGAGAACCCCACAAGCCCAGGGGGAAGGAATCCATACCTGGGCTATCCTTCCCTTTACCTGCTGCAGAGGGAAAGAGTACTAAACCTGATGATTCAGGTTAAGTCATCAAATGTCCCTTTAACACCTCTGGCATGGCACCTGGCAGCCCTTCTTAATGTGGCCCATTGTTCTCTGGCAGGGCCTTGGTGGCAGGAGCAGTCAGCTGTCTTGCCAATTGCCAGGGGAAAGCAGAGAGCAGAGGGAGGAGACGGCATGGAGGAGGGAGAAAAAGGCAGGAGCACCCAGACCCATGCAACGATGCCTCTAGAAGACCCTCTTCCCACAGCCCACCCCACATGAAAAGATGACTCACCCCCTTGCCACAGCACCTGAGAGCTGCCCCAAGGAAGGCCAGGTGGGAAGAGGTATGGGTCAAAAAACGAAAAAGCCCCACCCTATCCTTTCTTCCTATGATAGTCCTCGGGCTTAAACACCAGGGCCTGCCTGGGCACTGGCCCTAAGCTTTTGTGATCGAGGATAGTGCTCTATTACTTAAGCCACAGCTCCACATCTGGCTTTTTTTGTTGATTCATTGGAGATAAGAGTCTCCCAGATTTTGAACCATGATCCTCAGATCTCAGCCTCCTGAGTAACTAGGATTACAGGCATGAGTCACTAGCTTCTGGCTCTGACAAGCCCAATTTTAGCTGTACTCTGCTAGTATGGGAGACAGGTAAAGCTCTACTTTACAGGCCAGGAAACAGATGGTCCAGGGAGGTTAAATGTCTGGCCTCCTGAAATCAGTCAAACACAGCAACCAAACAAGCCAGGCACCAGTGGCTCATGCCAGTAATCCTAGCTACTCAGGAGGCTGATATCTGAGGATCATGGTTCAAAGCCAGCATGGGCAGGAAAGTCTGTGAGACTCTTATCTCCAATTAACCACCAGAAAACAGAAAGTAGGCTGTGGGTCAATTGGTAGAGCAATAGACTTGAGCTGAAGAGCTGAGGGACAGCGCCCATGCCCAGAATTCAAGCTCCACCACTGACCAAAAATCAAAACAGAAAAAGAATTGATGGGCTAAACAAATGGCAGCTAAATGAATAGACTTATATATTATATATCCTCCTCATTACGATTCTTACTAGTAGTATTTTATGTTGTGTCTTCCATCATCTAAGAAAGCTGAGGAAAATTCTGCATTCACAGCTTCAACTTCTCAAAAACCCAAGAAAAAGAAGAAAAACTGGGGCTGCTTTTTGTTTGGCCCTTCCTTCTCCTATCTCTATTCAGCAGAGGGCAGCAAACAGGAAGCATGGAAAGATCAAAGAGTGAGAAAGAGAGCCACATGGAGAAACAGCTACACATTCATAAATACACACCCACCCACCCACAGCAAGCAGAATTGTTTAGCTTCCTCTAGCTTTCAAAGTATGAACATTCCGCCTCCTCCAGTGGGGGGACGGGGGAGGGAGGGGATGTTGGAAGTTGAAGAGACAGAAGCTCTTTTTCAGCTCAAGAGATTTTCAGTGAGCTGACTTTGCATGCAAATGAGAGAGGGGCAACTCTCAGAGCAGAGAGAGGAAGGCAGCCACAGAACTGACAAGATAATTCACAATGAAGACAGCTTTCAACTACTCATCTTGAGGGAATAAGGCTGGCAAACCTAACACCCAAGCTCTCCCCAGTGAGAAACTGAGGCCCCTGCCATTAGCATCTCAGCCCAGGGGTGTCAGAGAGTGCTGATCTACAGGATGCAGGTTCAGTGCTCCACAAGGACAGGGCTAGAGTGGCAAATGGGTGGCCTGTTGAGGGTCAAGTCTAGTCTCCTCGATATCGGCAGGGATCTGGCATGGACATCTGTAAGCCTCTTCTCAACTATCTTTCCCACCCCCACAACCAGGAGTAGCCAGCCTATCTGTGTAAATGCTCTTTCAATATGACCAGGGTGGCCCAATCACATCCCTAGTTCTAAGGTAGGATAAGTCACCCAGTACAGCCCATCTTCCTGACTAGTGATTGAGAATGAATCCTATCATAATAAACACATCAGATCCAAAGTGGACCAATAAGATTTAAACAGATCATGCTAAGATAATAGGAAAAGACATTTCTTATCTTTTCTACAGAGGCCACAGAGACAGATTCTCTCCTCTAGGTTCTACATATGGATATAATGTCAGAAAGCATTATCATATTTTACCACCAAGGTGAGGAGGTGTGAGAGGAGTAGAGTGCTCAGTCTAAGATAAAGGCAGAACCAAGAGAACTCAGGGAGAAAAAGCCCATGCCCTGACAGTCCCACAAACCTCCAGATCATACCATACCTGAAGCCAACTAGAGCTAGTGTGTCTTCTTAATCATTTAAGCCTGCCTGGCTCAATTTATTACTTGCACCTGATAGTGAACTGGACCTACTTTCCATGCATAGCAGTGACAGTTCCACATGGCCCGTGTGATTTACTTTCTCTACTTTCCTATTGAACCCCTTCATGTTATTCTGGCTTCAGGTTATTGTACTTTTCCTTACTTTAAAAGTAAATCCAGGCATGGTGATTCAGGCCTGTAATCCTAGCTATGGAGGAGGTAAAGAGTGAAGGATCAGAGTCAGCCTTAGTCAAAAAACCAAAACAAGAAGTTTGAGAGGCTTCATATCAACCAACGACTTGAAGCAATGGGGCATGGTTGATATCTCAGCTATGGGAGAAGCACAATGGCACATGTTTATCTTTCCCAGTGACAAAAGGAAGCAACAGAATCACATTGCAGGCATATAATGAGACCCTACCTTGAAAATAACCAATACAAAATAAGGCTAGAGGCATGGAGTAAGTGCTAAGCTCCTACTTAGCAAGGGCAAAGCCCCAAGTTTAATCCTCAATATAACCAAATTAAA
Source organism: Dipodomys spectabilis (assembly GCF_019054845.1). Lineage (NCBI taxonomy): Eukaryota > Metazoa > Chordata > Mammalia > Rodentia > Heteromyidae > Dipodomys > Dipodomys spectabilis. The sequence goes on along the minus strand of NW_024870891.1, from coordinate 88,580 downwards.
AAAAAAATTATAAGGCAAGTGCCTATAATTCTAGCAACTCAGGTGACTGAGAGCAGGAGGACACAGTTTAAGGCTACCAAGGAAGCTGGGTGCCAGTGGCCCATGCCTGTAATCCTAGCTACTCAGGAGGCTGAGATCTGATGATCACAGTTCAAAACCAGCCCAGGCAGGAAAGTCCGTGAAACTTATCTGCAATAAACCACCAGAAAACCGGAAGTGGCACTGTATCTCAAGTGGTAGAGTGCTAGCCTTGACCTGAAGAGCTGAGGGACAGCACTCAGGCCCAGAGTTCAAGCCCCACAACTGACAAAAAAAAAAAGGCTAGCAAGAGCAGAAACATTCATGAACCCTCATCTTAAAAATTAACCAGCAAACTAGCACAACTATGTTTATCACAGCATTATTTACATAGCTAAAATATGGAACCAACCCAGATGCCCCTCAGTAGATGAATCATCAAGAAAATATGATATATATAGAGGGGGGGGCAGAAAGAGAGAGAGGGAATGGAATTCTATGCCTCCAACAGAAAGAATGACATCATCCCATGTGTTAGGAAATGGAAAGACTTGGAAAAAATTTATTAAGTGAAGTAAGCCAGGCCCAAAGACACATAGGTCCTATGGTTTCCCTTATTTACAATAACTAGTATATGTCTAGGACAAGCAGGAAAGGTCAAAAGCTATGTACATATGACCATATAAGATGATGTTAAGCAAAAGGAACTGAAAGATAGGGACACAGTGGTTTTTCCTTTCTTGCTATTGTTTATAACGTATTTATAATGTACTATGTTGTTTTTTTTGTTCTCCACCCTGTTTTCACTGTATTTGATTCCAGTGCCCTGCATCTCATGAATGCCCTGCATCTCATGAATACATTTTTGTAATTTGGGGAGGGAAAGGAAATAATAAAATGCTTAAATAAGGATACAGGTTGACCCACTGTAACAATGAGATGTAGAAGACACAACTTCGCTGGGAGGGGGAGTTGAGGGAGGTGGAGGGGAGCTGAGGAAGGTTGGGAGGGAAGGAAAGGTAGGGGATAAACATAGGAGGAGGTAACAATAATGCTCAATAGGAAATGTACTCATTACCTTACTCATGTGCCTGTAATCTCTCTATACAATATTTGTATAATAAAATACATATAAAAATAACCAGAGGGGCTGGGAAGGTGGCTCAGTGGTAGAGCGCTTGCCTTGCATGACTGAGGCCCTGGGTTTAATTCCTCAGACTACATAAGAAAAAAGAAAAAAGCCTGCAGTGGCGCTGTGGCTCAAGTGGTAGAGCGCTAGCCTTGAGCTGAAGAGCTGAGGGACAGTGCCCAGGCCCAGAGTTCAGGCCTCACGACCAGACCCCCCAATAAATAAATAAATAACCAGAAGCCGGGCGCCAGTGGCTCACGCCTGTAATCCTAGCTACTCAGGAGGCTGAGGTCTGAGGATCGCCATTCAAAGCCAGCCTGGGCAGTAAAGTCCATGATAATCTTGTCTCCAATAAACCACCAGAAAACCAGAAGTAGCACTGTGACTCAAGTGGTAGAGCACTTGCCTTAAGCTGAATAGCTGAGGACAGCGCCCAAGGCCAGAGTTCAAGTCCCACGACTGACCAAAAAAAAAAAAGAGAGAAAGAGAGAGGTGTGGGGGAAGGAAATCTGCAAGTTGGAGGTGTGGATGAAGTGGTAGAGCCTGGCCAAGCAAGCAAGTGAGCAAATGCATGGCACTGAATTCAAACCTCAGTACCACCGAAAATAATATAAAGTAAAAAGGCTGGAAAGAAAATTTTAAAAAATGGATCTGTAAAAAAGTCAGGTATCACTAGCTACTCAGGAGGCTAAGATCTAATGATCATGCATGGTTCAAAGGCAGCCCACGTAACAAGACCATGAAACTCTGATGTCCAATTAAGTACTAAAAGTGGGAGGGAACCCACTGGGAAACAGAGATGTGGCTCATATGGTACAGCACTGGCGTTGAGCAAAAACATCTCAGGGTCAGCACCCAAGCCCTGAGTACAAGCTCCAGGACTGGCACACATTTGGGCACATACACACACAGACACCCTCACACATACACACACATACACACACACAAAAGGTAGTGTGTGTGTGAGTGTGTGTCTGTGTGTCTGTGTGTGTGTTGGGTGGGGATGTTCCAGCACCAAATGGTGTAATTAAGTACTGGTTACCAAAACTGCGGCATGAAAATTTGACTCATGAGGGAAAGTCTTTGCAGCAGAACACAGATGACTTGAAGAGCACTGCATTCATGTCTGCATTCCTCCTGTGAGAACTCGAGTAAGTGATTTTCCTTTTGCTGCCTGTTTCCATAATGGACTAGTGACTTCTCAAGCACCTCCCTCCCACTTTAACACTCACTCAGCAAAAATCCATTTTTCCAAGTGCTACATCATGTGCTATGTACTTAAAAAACACACTATGTCAAGACATCTTCATCTACTGAGGCCACGATGCACTTCTTGGCCACAGGAACTACAACAGGCTACATCCTTTCCCCATGCCATTGTGGTTGTTGGAGAAGCAAAAGTCTCATTCAAGTCTTGCTCTTTCTGACTATGATCCAAGTACAAGATGCAGAAGGTCAAGTATACGCAAAATACAAAAGACATGCACACAACTGGCTTATATAGCTCAAACATCATTAGGAGCAATTAACTGGTACAGGAAATATTTCCAGTTAACCAAGTTCACCTCGAGGTATTTCTTTACATGGCTGGCTTTTCTACTTGGTTTGCAGCTTTCTGAGAAGCCAGCTGTCTGACCACATGAATTCAGAAACCCTAGAAGCATTATGTGTCCTTTAAAAATCAGATGTCTTGCCCAGTTCCAGAGATACACTGAGGATGAACTGGGTGGCAGTTCTGAGACTTACATTCTAGCAGATGACAGCTAAATGCTCTTTTAATCTATAGTGGAGGAATCAAAGAGTTAAGAGGACTGTTCAAATAGTGGGTATATTGCCCTCAGATAAACTTCTCTCAAATCCACAAGGAACCTAATTTTCTTTTGGACAAAAGTCCTGTCAAGACTTCCTTCCAGAGGCTCTGTGGTTACTTCTGCCAGGAAGATCAATGAGGAGGTACTGTGGGAAAGTTCTCAACAATTACCAGAGTGACAGACTGAGCTTAGAACCAACTGTTCAACCCTTTATAACAGCGTAGAGTGCTCCAGATAGCAGATTTCCCAGACAGCAGCCTGATGTGTTACATGCATGCTCAGGGATAGTGTGGAATGAGGACTGGAAGAAAGTCAGCCTCTTCCTTCAAAGCCAGCTGCCATTTAAACAAGGAAGTAACTGGGAAGGCCAAGCCCAGGGCTCTGACTCTGCAAAGAGAATAGAACACAAAAGGGCTGTGTGGAAATTTGGCAGGATCTTCCTGAAAGGCAGCAGCTGAATGCTGCATCCTATAGCACCTAGAAAAGCCTATCATTGCAAAAGAGCTCTTCTGCTGCACCCAGGAAGGAGAAATTTCCTGTAAAGGAAGAACAGCCAGTTGACAAGACTTGAAACACCAATCCCATTCACCACTTCCTCCTCCTCCTTTTTATGCTATTCCAAAGAAAAAGAAATTAAACAAGAATTAAAACTGCCCCATGAGCTATCAACACACTGCAGGTCAGAGTTCCAAGGAACATCCATCCAGCTGTTGCTCTCCACTCATTCTGCCCCAAAGGCTGCTTTATTCAATCAATACCTTCTTGTACATGTGAGTAACTTTCTTTGAAAGCTCAGGCCAAACTGGCAGTTAACCTTGACCTTCTCTCTACACATCTAGGTCAATAGGAAATGAAAATCAGAACTTCTTTGGCACCTGCCTTAACTGAAATATGACAACTTTCTTTAGGCAGACTGTCAAGAGCTCTTTTAGACCTGGTCACAGCTATTCCATAGGAGACATGCACTTGGGCAGGACACACCCCCCTTTGCCTGGGGCTTTGCGAATATAGAATCCCTGAACCTAGGGAGGCTGTCAAAGACAAAAACCCAGGAAAAAGCAGTAGCCCTATGTGCACTCACTAATCACATCACAGAATGCTGGCAACCGAACCAAGAGATGGAGTTGGTGGATGATAAGCACATACAGCAAGTTAATGACAAAGCCAAACACAGCCCTGGCCTCTTCACCCTGATACTGGTACAGGATAGGAAATGAAGGAGATTTCAAGAAAGAAAAACATACAAGACACAGAATTTAAGGGGGAAAAGGCTAGGCTGGCTATCAGGGTTTGAACTCAGGGTTTAGGAAAGGCCATTGCTAACTTTCCTCAGTTTCTGAACAGTTAAGATGTACCATAAAGATCAAGCCAACTCCTCTTGGATGGTTTGCAACAATTAACTAGAGTAATTGTTAAGCTCCAATTGATCCACCTTGTGGCAAAGAACTGTCTGTGCTCAAGATACCAGAATGGCCAGGCAGCAGCCTGACACTGAGGAGAAAGGAAAACCCATCAACCTCAAAAGTCAGCCTCTTCCTGTGAGGGCAGCTAACAGTCAATTCTGACCCTGATATGAACATTACCCACTTCCCATGGGACCACAAAAATCCCCTAAGCAAATCTTAAATGTCCCAAAATACAAAGCAATTCAAGCATGCATAGATTTGCCAGGAGATGAGAGAGGTAGAGTGATGTGATTGAGCAGGAAAATGTTAATCCAAGCCAGGAGCTGGAAACTCACACCTGTAATCCTAGCTACTCAGGAGGCTGAGATCTAAGAATCCTGGTTCTAATCCAGCCCACCCAGGAAAGTCTGTAAGACTCTTATCTCTACACCAAAAAGCCAGAAGTGGAGCTATGGATTAGGTGGTAGAGTAATAGCCATGAGTGAAAAACAAATAAAGGAGAGCACCCAAGGCCTGAGTTCAAGAGCCACGATATGAGCATGCACACACATGCACATGAAGAAAAATGCCAATTTAGTCCATATACATGTACAGATACGTGAGACATGAGTGAGTTTCAAAGAGGCAAAACAATTATTATCACAGTTTGGGCTGCAAGAAATACCACATCCTATCAGAAAGAAGTAGAGAAGGAAGGTATGTGGCATTCTGCCCTCAGGGGACAGAGCTCTGGGACATTTTGGGGGATCCCTCCACCTGTACACCTCTATATTCCCGGAGGGTCAAAGGTGGCAAGTTCCTCAAGAACCAGAAATTCACCTTTCACCCCATCCAAGGGACTGGAAGCTCCAAGAGCATCTTTGCACTCATTCCCCAAGGAATTCACAGGACCTGAGACAAAAATAGGACAGCTGGTGCTGCCCTGCTCCCCAAGTAATATGTAGATGGGGGAGGACTGTAAGAGCAGGTCTGGGGTGACTCCACCCACTGTGTCTGGATCACAATGATCCCACAATGCATATCTGTTTCTTGCTGACCAATAAGATACAAGAATCGAGGCCACATCCACATTTTCTGCTGCCTAATACCACTGTCATTTTCCTCTGTTGACTCATACCACTACCAGCAGGTGAAGGAAGTAAAGGTGCTATGTGGTGACTGAGTGAATTTCAGAGATCCTGTAGGAAGTGGGTGATTGCAAGAATAGAAGTGATTTCAGAAAGCTTGGGAATATGGCCCCTCCACCTTCCTGATCCCAGTGCTGGGATATCTAACCAAACCAGAAACGCATGCACAATAAAATTTTCTTTAGGCAAGAAACAACAGCAAGAGTATCTTGAGAGGAATTGACCTGGTGGACCCACTAACACCAACAAAAAGAAAACTGAAAACAGGTAACCTCAAAACAATCATAACTGTGGACTGTAAATCAACCAAGGGTGAGACCAAAGACCATGCAGATCTGGAATCTTCCTCTGGTTCCTTTCCTGCTAGTGTCCTTTCCTCTGACACTGGAATCACTAACAATATGTCAGAAGCCCTACGTCACCCCAAGAGAGTAACCAAAAGATAAACAAAGGTAATAAGAGAGAAGGCATGGGTGGAGAAAGCTAGAGACCATGAAAGTATTAATGACCAAATTAAGCCTGGAGAGAGACCATGTTGCAGAGGACTTGAAGTTGGAGAGGTCCATGAGGAAAGACAAGGTTGAACAGATGAACCAACTGAGAGATTAGAAAGAGCAATGGGTGTGATAAGTGTTTGACAAAGAGGTAAACATGGTGGAACTTCAATGACAGTTGGCAGAGCTACCCTCCAGCAGCTGCCTGCAGGACCAACTCAGCCCAAGCTACAGCTGCCAGCCAAGACCTATTAGTTGCAGAAGTAGCAACAGAAATGTGAGAAGCAGTGTTACATTCAAAGGCAGGAAAACTAGAGCCTCAGTTTCCAAAATGTGAAGGAGCAGGAGTGGCTGTGGTAACTGGAGCAGCAGAGAAAGGCCTGGGATCTGCATAAGCTCTTCAAGACAATGGGAAGATTATACATTAATGAGGCCATGAGACGCACAATTTTGCATAACCTAGAGATCAAAGAGCAGCTGGGCCAGCTGCAGGTTGCCTTCCACAGGCTAAGAAACAGAAGGAGGAGCTCTCTAGTGTGCTGCACTCAAAGCTGCAGGTGAAGGAAGAAGCTGGACCAGCAAGAGGAGAAGTTAGAAGAATGGAAAGAGATGGCTGAGTTAAGGATCCAAGTGGCTCAGAATCTCAGGAGCTTCATAAACAGCTGCAGGAGCTCAGAGCTACCTGTGAACAGCACAGGGCCTACAATTTGCAGCTGACCTTAAAGAATGAGGCATTGCTGCAGCACCCGCAGAAGCAGACACAGTTGCTGGACAAAGTTGGAGGACCAAGAAGGTCCATCAAAAATTACACAACATTTTTGATGTGCCTTAAAACCGCCAGAGAGAAGCAGGAGCAGATATGGGCCCCAGCTGAGCTTTCTGGCTTTCACTAGAGAAGGAGGAGTGAGCAAAAAGGAAAGGGGGTGATTCTACTTGTTGTGACTGTCCTAGAAGACAGACAACCCAAAGACTAGGTGGGATTTTTATCTTTATCCATTGATGAATTAAAGAAGGTGAAGCTTAGCCAGCAGCTGCATGAGCAACAGACCTACTATGGGTACCTGGCCAATATGGTAGTCAAAAGCCAGAGAAAGCTGAAGCAGTAGGGTTTCTTCTCCAGGAGTTGAAACCATGGGAAAGGAAGCAGGACACACAAGTGCCCAAGAAGACACTGAAATTCATCCACAAGCTGCCTGGAAAAAGTGGGCTACTAGAGGCAAGTGGATAAACTCCAACATGGATGCAGCCAGCTGTCAAAACCTATCAGCACCATTGAAGACTCCCTAGATTTCTATAAAGAACAGATGGAAGTACTGGATGAGCTATATCAGAAGAAAGATGAGTGTGTCAACCAGCTCTTCCAGGAGGAGAAGGAGAAGAAGAAGCTGCTATTGCTTCTTACAGATGAAGGCACCTGAGTTTCAGGACAAGATCCTAGCAGCCATCCAGACCCCTGCGGATGAGGGCCCCTCAGAACTCTCAGGCTTCAGGAAGAGGGAAGTTATGAAGAAGCAACAAGATTTTGAAGATTTAAAGCTTGAAGACTATGTGGATCCTGCCCAAGGAGAGGCTGGGGTACCTTGGCATCTCAAGGACCCCTACTACAGAGCAGATTGTGCTACAACAGCTTGCTATTCAAACACCTACCTGAGCTTACATGTTTGGGCAATAATGGCTGCAGGACTGAGACAAAAGACAACTTGGAGATCATTTTTGCATGAAGACCTGGAGGCTTCCAGCTGGGGAACAGGGCTCTTGTCCTCTAACTTACTTTGTCACAAGAGGATCAGGTGGCATACTCTCAGGCCTAATTATAATGAATGAGAGAGAGGAGGAGCCAAACATACCAGAGGCTTCTGGGAGCTGGCCCAAATTCTAGAGACATTTAACAGTCCATTCATTAGCAGGAAAGGGGCTCAGGTGTAGGTTTCCACAAAGTGTAAATGCTTTACAAAGGAAGTTGGAGAGTGATGACACGGTTTTATATTATTATATTATGATGATAATAGAAAATGTTTGAGGTCACAGTTTAATAATAGTGTATTTTAATTTCATAACATTACATTTTTTACATTTTATGCAATATTTTGATATTACTGTATTGTATACATTATATCAATCATTTCCTGATATATGTTGTATGTCACTAGCGTCACTTGGCTTTTTGAAAATGTAAGGAATGCTGAGCTGGGCAATAGTGAATTTTCTTTTTTGTATGTTAAAAAGTTACAACCGTGATAGTGAGATGAAACAATAATAAAAACCACGGAAAACAAGAAAATATTAATGCTGAAATCCTGGAACAAAGCAAAGATATGAGATGAATAACTGGAAGTCTAACACAATTGGAGTACAGACTCATGGATTACAGAAATGTAATCCAAAAATAAGAATATAGAATTATGAAATATCTGTAGATATGGCATATCCTAATAATTTTTCTGTGAAACCTACTGAAATGATACCTCTTGAATATTATTGTTGAACAAAAAAATAAAATTCAAACTAATATGTTACTTAACTTTGTACAGTGGACTAGATTCTGCAAGTGTAATGATATACCTTTGACTCAGGTAATAAATTGAAAATTCAGAAACAACTATTCAGTATTTAAATAAAAAAGTAATTACACAAATTGATCTAAATGCCACATGTACCATCTGTCTTAGATTTTCTGTGTATTAACTTAAAATTCACATTCCTTATGAAGGAGAAAAATAGCTGAACTAACATTAAGATCTCTAAAATACTCTTAATAAAAAAAATTCCTCAAAGAAAATGATTAGTGTAAAAATCACCTTTGAGCATACTCTACAACTGAGGTGGGAAAAATTAAACAAAAGTAATGAACTATATATAGTTCCATATTCATAGATTTTTAAAGAATTATTTCAAATATCCTTCATTTTTGAAATCAGTTCAGAATTCTTGCATATATTAAAATTGGGGAACTACATTACCACTAGAAAATTAATACAGTATTTTTTATGAGATTAGAAGTCCGATGAGAATAAAAAGATTGAAATGGTTCAAATGGTGAAGCACCAGACAAGCAGGAGGCATGAAGATTTATAAATAAAAAGACTTGGATGATCATATAATAACTCCACAATGAAAGCTCAGCTAATTTTCAAAACCACCTACATTCAAAAACACCTACATTTCAAAACTACCTACATTTCAAAACCACCTACATTTCAAAGTCACCTACATTCTGGTGGAAAAGTAATTAATTCATAGTACAAAAATAAAAGATTCAAATAGGTAAGAAAAAAAAAAACGGTTTTCCAATCCTGTTCAAATTTAACTTTCACCTAGCCAAAATAGACACTTGTCACTGTCTAAGAAAATTGTAATATAGCTAGCAAGACCAATAGAAAGCCCACGGATTGGGAGAAGATCTTTACTAGCCATACAACGGACAAGGGTCTCATATCTAAAATATACTTGGAACTCAAAAAATTAAATCCCCCAACAACTAATCCTGAAAGAAACAACTGCCCAATAAACAAGTGGGCGAAAGACTTAAAGAGAAACTTCTCTGAAGAAGAAAGAAGGATGGCCAATAGACACAATGAAGAAATGCTCAACCTCCCTAGCCATAAAAGAAATGCAAATCAAAACAACATTGAGATACTACCTCACCCCAGTTAGAATAGCAAAAATCAAGAACTCTAACAACAACAGATGCTGGAGGGGATGTGGACAGAAGGGAACCTTACTTCATTGTTGGGGCGAATGTAAACTTGTTCAACCACTTTGGAAAATAGTATGGAGGTTCCTCAAAAGACTCCACATAGAACTCCCCTATGACCCAGCAATCCCACTTTTGGGCATTTACCCAAATGTTTACAAACAAGACCACACTAAAGCTCCCAGCACAACTATGTTTATTGCAGCCTTATTTACCATAGCTAAGGTCTGGAACCAACCCAGATGCCCCTCAGTAGATGAATGGATCAAGAAAATGTGGTATATATACACAATGGAATTCTATGCCTCCATCAGAAAGAATGACATTGCCCCATTTGTTAGGAAATGGAAAGACTTGGAAAAAATTATATTAAGTGAAGTAAGCCAGGCCCAAAGAAACATAGTTCCCATGGTTTCCCTTATTTGCAATATCTAGTATATGTATGAGTCAAATGGAAAAGGTTAGATAATGTGATGTTAGGAAAATAAACCCTTTGATATGTATCTTAATGTTTTTTTCTTTCATGCATGTGTTTCTAACGCATTTATAAGATTATTTCTTTGTTGCTTTGTATGTCCCTCCCCCACAGTATAACCCCTGCTTTCACTATATTTGATGTCAATATAACTTGTGGAGGAGATGGGGAAAAACAAGTCGTTTAAGGATACAGGTGTTACAACAATGAGAAGTACAAGTTGTCATGTCCAAAACGAGCTTTACATCGTCGGTGCGGGGAGGGGGGGGGAGAAGGATTGGGACTGGGGGGGAAGGGGGGAAGCTGGGAAGGGATGTGAAGGGTAAACAAAGGAGAAGGCTGCAATGCTTGGTAAGAAATGTACGCATTATCCTGCCCATGTAATTGTAACCCCTCTGTACAGTATGTTCACAAATAAAATAAAATGTAAAAAAAAAAAAAGAAAAGAAAATTTTATGAAGCATTTCCATGAAAGAGGAAGTTAAAGGTGTGGTTTCCAGGATGGAAATTCCAACTCCAGATGATATGTAAATCAACTTCCCTAATTGAGAACTCAGGTACACACCCTTTTCTTGGCCCACTGCCCTGAATCAGAGGACCTATTCCTCCACTTTTTGTGAAAGGGAACTGTCTTTACACTTTTTTTTAACACCTCCCCATTGCTGACACATTATATAGAGAAGTCTCTTGGGGTTGTGGTGTTTCTTTATCTTGACAATGGCAGTGTGAGTTTTTGGAAAGTGGTTAAGAGTTCCCTTCTCTGGAGATATACCATTGGCTACTTCCAACTTCCTGTGAAACCCTTTTTCTCCAATGATAAACCACTATTAGTGAAGATTCTATACGTTGGGACCTCTATAGCAGAGAACCTTTCTCAAATGAAGCAAACCATTAATACTGTACTAATTTGAATTTTATGCACAGTAATCCCATTTTGTTATGAAATATGGAGGTAACATATAATAAAACATAACATGTAAAAAATGAAGATAAGATAAAGTAGCAACAATGCAACAATAGAGCCAGAAATATTTAAAAATTGCCATAAAAATAAACTCATGCAAAAATGAGACCCCAGTGACTGCTTTTCACCATGAAAGAAGGTTGATCTCAGAATAACAGCAAAAAACAAAACAAAACAAAACAAAAAAACATTTAATTCAGTGGGCATTGTTGTTTTCCCAGTAATCCTTGCTACTCAACAGGCTGAGCTCTGAGGATGGCAGTTCATAGCCAGTTCATATAGGAAAGTCCAAAAGACTCATCTTCAAATAACCACCAAAGTGGAGCTGTGGTCCAAGTCGTAGGAGAAAAAAAAAGCAAAAAACAACAACAACAACAAACCCACACGAATAGTGCTCATGCCCTAAGTTCAAGCCCCAGTCATTTCGAGAACAAAAAAGCAGTACTGGTTTCAGTGACACAAAGTTCTAGAGCAGACTTTTGATTACTAGATCCTTGGAAGAATAAAACAGAAACACCTCTATACTAGACCATTGGGGTGTTGAACTTTCTATTAGATTGTATTCTTTAAGTTTCAGTACTAATTCCTAAAAATAAAATAAAATAAAATAAATTGGAATACTTAGAGAAATAGCTGGTAATAATGGAGAAGAAAGAAAATGCAGGGTTGAACACTAAAGATGAAAGAATGGTTTCAGAAAAAATAAGTCATAATTTTTGGGGTAAAAATGAGGAGAACATTAATTCAGGCTAAGAGATTAATAATAACAATGGCAAAGCTCAATTTATCCATTAGGCATACTGAGTGGTTAACAATAGTCAACAATTGTAACAATACAACAGTTTGCTGTCCAGTTGTGATGGTTCTTTGTTGGTGTCCGTTTTTCACTCTATGTACCCAATTATTGTGCATTCATCCCCACTGTCATTATCATATGAAGATAAAAAAATAATGCTTAGCCAGCACCAGTGGTGCACCTCTGTAATCCTAGCTACTCAGGAAACAGATCTGAGATCTCAGTTCAAATCTGGCCCGGGCAGGAAAGTCGTAGACACTCATCTCCAATAAACCACTAGAAAGCTGGAAGTGGTGCTGTGGCTTAAGTGGTAGAGGGCTCACCTTGAGCTGAAGAGCTGATGTTACCCTCAGACCCAGAGTTCAGCAGCACTAATGACAAAATTTTTTTTAAAAAGAAAAATTTCAAAAAAGATTGAGAGTCAATGCCTGAGAGTCAAAGATGCAAACATAGTGTTAGGCTACTATTTCTCTGCTGGCAATTCAGATAGGGGATTATGCTTTCAAAGCAAGAAAGGTACAAGATTGGTTATAGTAACAAAACCACAAATGGGAAAGGTTATGACAGGGACACTCCAGAACCTATAACCCTAAAGAGAATATTCTGATAGGATAAAATCTATAGCGAATTGAATATTAATAATATGCTCTTGAAAGCCAATGTATATAGATATATGTATATATATGTATATTTATGTCTATGATAATTTTTTAGATCATTCTCAATAACGGCATTGAGTTATTAAATTATATATCAGAATACCACACCATTTTATAATAAAAAGGCATAAATGATATTTGAAATAAAGATAAGAGAATTAGAGTGGAAGAAGAGCTCAGGGACAGATCCTCTACCCTGAGTTCAAGTCCAGCACTGACAGACAAACAACAAGAACAACAACATCGCAAGGATGAGTCAGTATAAACAATAGACAAGAGGAAATGATCTCCGAGCCTAGGATCTTTGTTCACTCATAGTCAGGTGATCAACGACAGTCAGGTGATTATTGGTATGATTCAGGCAGGTGATGGGAAAGCTGGGAGGGGCTGGTCTGTGGGCAGATTTAATCCTGATCACAACTCAAGCAAGAGATAATTATGTCATCTCAGCTTTGTGCAAAGTGTGAATTGGAAGAACTCAGTCCAGAAGAGCCTAAGAATAAACACAAGTTTCTATTCCAAAAACAAAAGCAAACACAGAGAGGACAAGGCTTAAGTGGTAAAGTACCAGCCCAACATCAGGCCTAACAAATTACAAATAAAAAAAGTATAGGATGATAACCTGTTAAGAAATACGAACTCAGCTACTTTTGAAGACCCATAAGATACAGTGGATAATGTCAGTAATATGGCCTACAGTCCGGTGGAAAAGTAATAAATGCATAGTTCCATTATAAAACATACACAGAAGTAAAAAACAAAATAAAAGAAACACAATAAACTTTTCCAATCCTGGACAAACCTACGTTGCACCTAACCCAAATAACCTAACCAAATTGTAAGAAGTAGGTCCTTGAAAGAGGAAGTGAAAGGTGTGGTGGACAGGATGTAAATTCCAACTCCTATTGATATGTAAATCAGCTTCCCTAAGCAACCAATCAGAGACTTCCTTTCCTGGGCCCACCCTCTTTCAGTATAAATAGAGTGGAAGTCTGAGACTCAGGCATTGCTGAAGATCCTACATCAGCAGGCTGGAGGCCATTTGGAGCTTGGATACTCCAGGTGAGGATTAGAGTGAGAGAATCTACTCCTCTTTTAATTCTTCTCTCCTTGGTTTGGTGGTGTTGGTGGTGGTATTGTTTTGTCGGTTGCGGGGATTGAACCCAGTGGTAGGGCAGTGTTGCTGGGTCACTTTGTGCTCAAGACTAGGCATTGTCCCTGGGCCACTTTGTGGTCAAAGCTAGTGCTTTACCACTTGAGCCACAGCTCACTTGTGATTTTGGAGTGGTTAATTGGAGATAAGAATCTGTGTCAGGGGGACTTTTGTGGCCGAGGCGGTTTCAAAGCTTGATCCTTAGCTCTCAACCTCTTGAGTAGCTAGGTTTCTACAGGTGAGCCACCAGCACCTCATTAGATTCTAGGAATGATGGACCCTGACACTTCCCAGGCCTTCCAGAAGGAATTGAGATGTGCCATCTGTATAAATACTTTTATAGAGCCAGTCACCCTAGAGTGTGGGCACAGTTTTTGTCGACCTTGTCTCTGCCTCTGCTGGGAAGAGACCCAGATTCCAGCCAGGTGCCCTGTGTGCAGGGGATCCTGCCAGCAGAGAGACCTCAAAACCAACGTGGTTCTGAGGAGCCTGGTGGCCATTGCCAGAAGAGCCAGCCTCAGGCATTTTCTGAGCTCTGAACAATACATGTGAGGGACACACAGGGAGACAAAGCAGATGATCTGTGAGGTAAACAGGGCCCTGCTCTGTAGGAGCTGCTCCCAGTCTCAGAAGCACAGGGCTCACAAACACCATCCCATAGATAGGGATGCTGAGGAGCAGAGGGAGATGATTTCAAAGCAGATGCATGCTGTATGGGAAAAGACTCAAGAAAACCAGCACAATTTACAGGAGAAGAGGAGACTCATCAACCGATGGATTTGGTATGTGAAGCTATTCCGAGGCATGACTAAGGATGTTTTTAGAGTGCTGTTTTTAGAGCTAGGTGTCCAGGAGGAGGAAAGACACCATTCCCAGCTACTGATCAATGAAGGAAGAGCCATGTTACTGCAACTCAGAGAAAGGGAAACCCAAATGCTTCAGAAGAAGCATCAGCTCAGGAATATGTATCAGGAGCTGATCAAAACATACCAGAAGCCAGATGTGGAACTGCTTCAGGATGTAGAGTTGATCCTAGAAAGCTGTGAGTCAGTATTGTTCTTCCTGCCTCTTCCTCTGAGGCCAGAGCTCAGTGCCCCTCCCATTCCTGGACTGATAGAGAGGCTCAGCCAGCAGCAGGTGGAGATTGCCTTCAATGATGCTACGCGGAACCAAGATCTTGGGAGCTGTGTTGGACACAACAATCCCTATGCAGTTTTGAATTCTGGAGTCCTTCTACTTTACTGCTTTTGGACGCCAAGTCTTCAGCTCTGGGAAACATTACTGGGAGGTTAGTGTGGATGACTCTTCCACCTGGGCCCTGGGAGTTATTAGGGATTCCTCCATAGGGAGCAACCTCACTGAATCTAATGATCTTTTCCTCCTTTTGTTTGTGAAAGAGAACACACTTTCCACCATTTTTACCACCTCCCCACTGCTGCCTCACTATGTAGAGAAGCCTCTGGGTCGGGTTGGTGTGTTTCTTGATCTTGACGATGGCAGTGTGAGTTTTTGGAATGTGGCTAAGAGTTCCCTTATCTGGAGATACCCCACTGGCGCTGTCCAATTTCCTGTCAGGCCCCATTTTTTCAGTGGTAGCCTGGAGTCCTAAGTGAAGAGACTGTCTATGTGTTGGGAACTCTATGGCAGAGAACCTTTCTCAAATGAGGCAAACCACTAATACTGTACTAATTTGAATTTCTTGGTGCAGTAATCCCATTTTTTTATGAAATATGTGGGTAATAATAAAATGTAAAATGTAGAAACCAATACTAAATGAAGATAAGATAAAGTAGCAACAATGTAACAAGAGAGCAAATAAATATTTAAAAAATGCTATACAAATAAACCCATGCAAAACTGAATCCCCAGTGACTGCTTTTCACCCTGAAAGGAGTTGGAGCTCAGAATAACAATATAAAACAACACTTAAAACAGTGGGCACTGTTGTTTTACCAGTAATCCTTGCTACTCAGCAGGCTGAGTTCTGAGGATAATGCATAGCCAGGACGAACAGGAAAATCCAAGCGACTCTTATCTCCAATTAACCACCAAAGTGGAGTTGTGGTTACATGGTAGAAGAAAAAAAATCCCACAAGAACAGGGCTCATGCCCTAAGTTCAAGCCCCAGGAACAGCTAGAACAAAAAAGCAGTACTAGTTTCAGTGACACAAAGTTCTAGAGCAGCCTTTTTATTAATAGGTCCTGTTATCCATTCTGGGAGGAAAAAAAACAAACACCTCTCTCCTAGAGCATAGGGGTCTTTACACTTTCTATTAGATTGGATTCTTTAATTTTCAGTATCATTTCCTAAACAAGGGGAAAAAATGTATACTCAGAGAAAGAGCTGTTAATAATGGAGAAGACTGAAAATGCATGGTTGAACACTAAAGCTGAAGGCATGTCTTTAAATAGAAGAAGTAAGTCATCTTTTGGGGGTCTACAAATGAACAGAATACTATGGTAGGCTAAGAGATTCACAATAATAACTATGGCAAAGCTTAATTTATATATTAGGCATACTGAGAAGTTAACAAGAGCTACCAATTGTAACAATATAACAGGATGCTGTGCAGCTGTGATGGCTCTTTTTGGATACTTAATTGTAGTTCTTTCATCCCCTGTGAAATTATCATATGGAGTTAAAAAATGCTTACTTTTGGGAAGGTGGCTCAGTGGTAGAGCATTCCCTTGCATGCATGAGGCCCTGGGTTTGATTCCTCAGCACCACATAAGCAGAAAAAAAGCCGTAAGTGGTGCTATGGCTCAAGTGGTAGGTACTAGCCTTGAGCTGAAGAGCTCAGGAACAGCACCCAGGCTCAGAGTTCAGGCCCCCCGACCGGACCCCCTCCAAAAAAATAAAAGCTTACTTTTTTGTTTCCCTTTCACTCTAGATACTTAATTGTTGTGTGTTCATCCCTTCTGTAATTATCTTATTGATTATGAAAAAAACTATTACATTGTGATTCAATGATATGTATGTAGTGTTAGACTGCTACTTCCCTGTTGGCAATTCAGATATAGGAGAGTTTGCTTTCAAAGCTCATGGTTCAACAAACAAGAACAGAATACGTTCAAGATCCTGGAATGTGGAAGCTTATGTCATCGATTCTACAGAACTTACTACCCTAAAAATAACATCCTAGATAATTTTCTAATGTTTATAGTGAATAGAGTATTAACAGTGTGCTCTTATAAAACACACACACACACACACACACACACACACACACACACACGAGCATTAGTAGGTTCTCTTATCAGTTTATCATATATATATTAATTTACCATTTCATTTTAATATAAGCTTAGTCATATATGGTGTTTATTAGCCTTTTGATCCAACATAAAGCTCAGGAGAGTGCATAGATCCTTAGTTTAAGCCCCTGGAATATTTCAGGAAAAAAATTAAAATGGGTAAGTTACAATAGAAAATAGACTTGGAGGAAGTAATCTCAGATCCAAGGATCCTTTTCTGACACACAGTTAGGTGATGGACATTCAGGTGATTACTGGGTTCAGACTGGTGAAGGAGATGGGCGTAGGGGGTAGGTTCCCTGTAGACTTAACAATGATCACATCTCATCCAATAGCTAGTCAAGTTGGCATCTGTCTGTCATCTCAGCTATGTACAAAGCTTTGATAGGAAGATCTAAATCCAGGAAAGGCTAAGCATAAACACAAGATCATATTCCAAAAATAAGCTAAAAAATGGTATGTTTTATACAGTTCTGGTACTGTACTGTTGAATTCATACCATTTGCTTAAACTCTGCAAACCAATTTATTTAACACTAAATTAATCTATAACAATGCAATGATGTTGGTCCAGTTTTTCAATTTAGAAAACCATAGGCAGGTGTTAATAAACATAAGG
Organism: Dipodomys spectabilis; assembly: GCF_019054845.1. Classification (NCBI taxonomy): domain Eukaryota; kingdom Metazoa; phylum Chordata; class Mammalia; order Rodentia; family Heteromyidae; genus Dipodomys; species Dipodomys spectabilis. The sequence goes on along the minus strand of NW_024870891.1, from coordinate 70,981 downwards.
TGGTGCTGAGTTTATTAAAAGAATGTTTGTGTGGTCATTTTTCACTGTATAAATGTGAGTATAGAGAATTCAATGCAGTCTTGGTTTATCTTCCCACACGTGATTTTTAGGGTGACTTCACCTTCCTATTATAGGAATAAAAGTAGTATTTGTGACTTTGACCACTTTGGGTAGTTTTTGACTGTTGTACTGTGCACTGTTGCTTTTATTTTTCTCTCATTTCCAGAAAAAAAAGGTAAATCACTTGCTGTAATACCCAGGCTTATACATTTAAATTTCTATTGTTTATTTCTGTGATATCAATGTTACATTCAGACATCATTCTGACATTTTATCTAATCATACAAACATATACTATTCCATGTTTCTTTGCATTATATTTCTTTGCATCTATCTTTGCATTAGTAATTAGTAATATCCTAGATACCGTGTTGCTCATTTCATAACTTCATGATTATTTTTACTACTGGCATAATTAATGCCATTGACAAAAGAACTCAATAAATTAGATGTAGTCAAAATTTTCTAGCTTATATATCTAGAAGCACCAACAAAACTACTTTATTCTTGTTTGTGTTTTAAATTTCTGGCCTATATGGTTATAGATCTATAGTTTATTTTTATTGTATTTTATTTATCTATTCATTATTTATTTTTGTTTAATTAATTATTTTTTGCTAGTTTTTAAAATATTTTATTTGAATAGTTGAAGAAAGGAGCTGCCATTCATTAAAGTAGTTTGTGAATACAATGCATCTTGATCACTTTGATCCCTTTTTAACATTTCCATTCATCTCTCCCAAACACTTATTCTCTATTTTTTAATTTTGTAGCATATGCATTGATTTTTTTTTACTTGCTCCTGCTTTCTACCACTTTGCTATATTATATGTCTACTTTCATGGTAGAACACTTTTGCTGGTTAAAGATTATCTAGTATCCCTTTGAAAAATCATTTTATGTGTAATTGAAAAATGTTATATTTGTTAAATTAATTCTATAAAATTTAGGGATTCTTTGAATTCTGAAAGTATATTCAATCTTCATCACCTTGGAATATTCTCAAATATTCATCATTTACAAAGAAATCTCATACCTGTCTGCAGCTATTCTGAATTCTCCTTAGACTTCCAACCCCAAAGAAACTAATGTTATGCCTGATTTTGATAATTCAAAATTTCATTAAAATCAAAACATTTTATGTGTTATTTTGTGTCTGGTTCTTTCCATCTAGCCTGTTGTTAGTGTTTCCACTAATATCAATTCTCCATTTCTCTTTTTTACTTGATAATGGGCTATTTCATGAGTATAAAATGTTTTGTGAACTGTTTTCCTATTGGTCAGCGTGAATTTTTTTTTTCAGTTCTTTGGCTGTCATGGATAATATTGCTGTTTTGTACTTAAGTGTATAAAAATTATAGACAAAGTTTCTAGGCTGTACAAAGTTTCTAGGCTGTTTGGTATTTCTGTAACTAACTTTGTGAGGAACTTTTACACTAATTTCCAAGATGAATGTGCTATTTTACAATGTATGAGAGCTTCAATTTCTTTACTTTCTTGTCAAACCTTCTAATGCACATCTTTTACCCATTCTGGTGAGTATGAAATGACATCTCATTTCTATTTTATAAGTGATTTTACAGGTGCTAATGCTTTTGTCTGTTTACACATTGTTCGATTAAGAAATTTCAAGTCAAATTCTTGGTCCATTAATTGAGTTACTGATCCACTTTTTTCCTTTTTCTCCAATTCTTCTGTTTTGGAATAGGAATGTTTACACCATGTTATTATATATTGAAGTTATGGTGCTCCTCATCCTCTCTGTCAACCTCTTCCTCTTCTTCCTTTCTCTTCTTTCTCCTCATTGTTGCTCTTTCTATACTTCCTTTTTCTCCTCTTCCTCTTCTTCCTTCTTCTTACTCCACCTCTTTGTTTCCTCTTCTTTTCTTCCTCTCTTCCTCTTCTTTATTGGACCAAAGCTTCATACTGTCCTAGTAAACACTCTACCACTTAAAACTGGACCATCCTAGTTTGTTTTTCACATCGGGTCTAGTGCTTTTACTCAGCTTCCCTAGAATTTTGATCCTACTGTCGTCACTCTGAGTAGCTTTAATTAAAGGCATGTGCCTTTATACTTGGCATATAATTGGTTTTGCTTTTTTTAAAAAATATATATTTACTTTTTTTTGTTGGTCATGGGGCCTGAACTCAGCCTGGGCATGGTCCCTCATCATTTCAGCTCATGCTATCACTCTACCACTTGAGCCACAGTGCCCACTTCTAGCTTTTTCTACTTATGTGGTGCTGAGGAATTGAACTCAGGGCCTCATGCATGCAAGTCAAGTACTCTACCACTGAGCCACCTTTCCAGCCCTATTTTGTTTTATTTTCATGGCAACTCTCAGCTAAGAATTTTCTTTGTGTCTCTGTGGACATTTTGAAGCTGGAATTTTGAATGGTGTTGGAAGTCAAAGCAACAAAGAATTTTGGAGAGAGGCAATGCATTCTGTTAGCTCTCCATTTATGCTAGTGTCTGAACATGAATGTAGGTCTTTTGGAGACAAAAGTGGAGCGTTTTTGTATAAGGAGGTGTGTTTGGGTGCTGTGTTCAAATGAAATGGTTAAGTCATATTGTCACTTTGATTGGATTGAAAAATATGTAGGAGAGCAATAACATACACAACTAGGTGTATGGGCAACTGAGTTCCCAGAGAAATTTAGTTAAAGTGGAAAATCACATGCTGATTGTGCACTATCCTGAAGTCTGAGAACTTAGAATCAAAGGAGGGAAAATGAGAAACACACTTGTTCAGGAGTTCTCTCTCTGCTCTGAAATCACCATCATGTGTTACTCTTGGCTATTGTCTCTCAACCAAGATCAACTAAAACTCTGAACCATGAAGCAACATAGCCTTCCCTTCTTTTTTCTTTTTTAATGTGCATTGTTAATTTTTTTATTATTGTGAAAATACTATGCAGAGGGGTTAAAATTACATGGGCAAGATAATGAGTACATTTCTTATCAAGCATTGTAGCCTTTTCCTTTGTTTCCCCTTCATAGCCCTTCCTATCTCACCCCACCTCCCCCCACCGAATCCTCCTTCCTCCCTCCCCAAAGTGGTAAAGTTCGTTTTTCGACATAAGGACTTGTACATCTCATTGTTGCAATGGGTCCACTCGTATCCCTATTTAAACGATTTGCTTTTTTCCCTTCCCCTCCACAAGTTATACCAACATCAAATACAGTGAAAGCAGGGGTTATAGTGCGTGGGGGGGTGGAGGGACATACAAAGCAACAAAGAAACCAACCCCCCTTCCTGCAGGCATGCTTCCTTGAAGCTCTTTGTCTAACACGATCTCTAACACAGCCTCTGCACAAGGTTGCATGGCACCTACTGGCCACATAAAGATGGCCACTCAGCTGGAGATACCAGGAACCACTGGAAGTGCAGAAACTTAAGCATTTGACCTTGTTTCTCTGGCTAGAGACTATTCATTGTATTTGCAGCCCCTTATTCTGTTGCCGATGTCAAATCAGAAGCCATCTATCCAACACAGGCAGCTTTATTAGATGTTCAAATTGGTTATGGAAGTGTCCCGCCCACCTGCGCCGGCCTCTCTTTCCTGAACCCAGCTAAGGACTCCTTGCAGACACATCCTCATGGCTGATTTGCCTGCTGTGATCTCTGCTCCTTTCCAAATGCTTGCTTTGGCAGCTTCCCCTCCATTGTGCCTGTGCTTCTCGGACTGGGTTCCCATGGTGGTTGGATATTGAGCTGCTTCTTAGAGGAGGAAACAAGGGTTGTTGTGTACAATAGCAGGCCTGAACTGGCCTGGAGGCAGGACAGACGCTGTCCCAGGTGGGACTTGTCAGGGCACAGTGCAGGCATCCTGCCACTGGGGCCTGGGTCACTGTGGTGAGCAGCAGTCACACGTGGCCCAACCGCACTTTTTGGCTTTACAAAGGGCTGCTCTCTGTTAATAAATGAGTTTTTCTCCTGCTTGATTTGGCTCCCCGCTGTGTCTGATTGTCTTCCGGGATAAGGGAGGCTAGGGAACGGGTGAGCACTGCACTGACCTTTCCTCATACCCTGTCTATCTTTGGTGGGACAGATGAAGTCCCAACACCTAGGTATATCTTTGCCAGTTCTTGGGTTGAACTCAAGGCCTGGGCACTGTCTGTAGCACTCTACTACTTGAGCCACAGTCCCAATTCTGGCTTATTCTGTGTATGTGCTACCGAGAAATCGTACCTAGGGCTTCTTGCATGATACACAAGCACTCTCTCAATAATCCACATTCCCAGCCCCCTCATCTTTTTCTTAATGGTAGTTTTTTACATCAGTATGCTGCCATTTTACATCCCCAAGTTTAATTTTCTGAATACTGGTTACTTCTACGAAACCTGATCTTCTCTTCTCCTGCCTGGTTTCTTACTGTTCCTGCATTGGCCTCATAATAAAATCTAAATAAAGGCTGCTGAGAGCGTCAGTGTATCATATAAGTACCCAGGCCTGGAAACCTGGAAGAGAAAAGCCATAGGCGTGAAATGAAGAGAATGAGGCAATATACACAAGGAGCATCTTTGAAAAATAAATGAGTAAATATAAGGAGAAGCATTGCATAAGGTCTGTTTGCATTCAGGGAGGTAGTATACAGAATAAGTAAGTAGGGCACTGAAAATTTTTTGTGGCATTCTAGTGCTTAAACTCAGGGCCCGATGCATTCCTCAGCTGTTTTTCCCAAGGCTGAGGATTTACCACTGCCACAGCTCCACTTCCAGCCATCTGGTCATTAATTGGACATAAGCGCCTCCCAGGCTTTCCTTCCTGGTCAGGCCTGTGAATCCTGCTCGTCTTTCTCTCTTAAAGCTGGAGCACTACTCTCTGGACCACTGTTCCACTTCTGGTTTTTTGGTGGTTTATTGGAGATAAGAGTCTCACAGAATTCCTGCTCCGGCTGAATTTGAACGGCAATCTCGTGAACAGGAATCAAGCGGCTTTCTTCAGGAATACACCAAGGAGCTCCTCCACACAAACCCTTAGTCTAAATCTCAAGAGGCACTAGAGAAAAAGAGATACATGAAGACGCGTCTAGTTTGTTCTAGATACTTAAGGTTGGAGACACACAACACTCATAATTATTAGATCATTTTATAGGAGCAATGAAGACAGTTTGAGGATCGCTCCAGCTTTTGGGCCTCTCATCTTGAGACAACAAATTCACTGCAGCTCAATGCTAAGTGACAGAACTGGCATGTCCTGTGGACATTTGTTCCCAAATCCTGTGACACTCATTTCTAACTTTTGGCTTCAAACCTGTGACTGAGACGAGAAGATGAGGAGAGAAAATCCTTCTCAGAGAAAACAGCTATAAAGAACATTGGGTAGTTAATTTATAAATTCAAACCTTTGGAATGACCTGTTAAGAAGTCAGATTGTCCAGATTAAAAAATGAAGAAGAAAAGAAAGAAGGTGCCAGTGGCTTCTCACTGTAATCCCAGCTCCTAAGGAGGCTGAGGTGTAGAGAATCTGAGTTTGAATCCAGGCAGCATAGCAAAATCCATGACACTGTTATTTCTAAGAGATCACAGAAAAACCCAGATATGGGGCTGTGATTCAAAGTTAATGCACTACCCTTGAGCAAAAGGAGCTCAGGGACAATGCCTAGGCTCATAGTTCAAGCCCAGGAACTGCCTCCTCAAAAAAAAGCCTGTATCTCCATGTTTTTGGGTATGTATGAATGTATTCCTATAGGTGAAGCTGAAGAGTAGTTATGATGAACAGCACCAAGCTAGGAAATTTGTATTCAATAAAATGATTTAGTAACAGAGACTGCTTTCATGACAATGCATAATCCAGGGCTCCCCTCACTGTTCCCAGTGTAGCCTGAGGGTTTCTCTGCATCCCAGGCCTGCTGGAAGAAGTCTCTCTCATTGTCTGGACAGGCAGACAAAAAGCCTCACTCCTGTACAGCTGTATAACAACTCCATCTGGGTCAGATAGTGAGGATGATTTTGGGCGGGCTCTGAAGGTCAGCAGAAAAATGTCTCTTTGTACCCCAAACTATCTCTCTCCCCAGTGCTCTGGTTTGATAGGAAGCCTTCATTTGTGCCACCTCCTGTGGCAGGCCAAGTCCTGTGCACTTTTCCTTCCTTTGTGAGACTATATTCCGGTGTTCAGATACAGTGCTCAAGAGTCCTGCTGGCAGACAACTAGGGCACTGAACTTAATTAAATGTTTCATTGCCTGTGATGATGGGCCTATGATGCCTCTCCTAGGTTTCTGGAAGCTTGGGAAATCCAAGCACATATCTGATATCACAAAGCTTCCTGTCATCTTGGGCTGGTGAATATCATCAGGTTTTGAAACATTTGACCTCTCCTAGTTGGGCCCTGGGTGGCTAGGTTTTGGGGTTGAACACAGGGCCAGGGTACTGACCATGAGCTCAGTGCAGAAGCCCAGTGTTTTACCATTTTGGGTAGCAGCATCACTTTTAGTCTATCTCTCTCTCTCTATCTGTGCATGTGTGTGTGTGTGTGTGTGTGTGTGTGTGTGTGTGCGTGCGTGTGTACACACATGGGCACACAGGGGCACGGGCACATACAACATTCTTGGAGGTTGAACTCAGGACCTGAGCACTGTATCTAGTTTCTCTTGTACAATCATAGCCTTCTCCCACTTGAACCACAGAGCTACTTCAGGCCTTTTTTACTGTTGTGGTCCTGGGAAATCAAACCCAGGGTTTCATATTTGCAAAGCATTTTCCCCTTAAGGCACATTCCCAGCCCTAAACTTCAGATTTGTTAGTTTGTTTCTCTCTTTTCTTATTATTGTAGGAGTTGATGTTTGGGCCTGGGTGCTGTCCTTGAGCTCTTCAGCTCAAGTCTTGCGCTCTACCACTTGAGCCAAACACCATTTCAGCTTTTCTGGTGGTCCATTGGAGCTAAGTGTCTCAAGGACTTTCCTGCCCAGGGTGGCTTTGAACAATGATCCTCAGATCTCATCCTCCAGAGTAGCTAGGATGACAGCATGAGTGACAAGCACCTAGCTTCCACTTCAGGTTTCTTAGTGGTGAATTGGAGATAATAGGCTCATGGGACCTTTTGTGTCTGGGATAATTTGGAACCCAGATCCTCAGATCTCAACTGCCTGAGTAGGCAGGATGAGAGACCTCAGCTATAGACCCCTACGCTGTGGCATGTTCTTCAAGGGGGTCCATGGCTCCATGCGGTGGAGTGCTAACCATGAGCCTAAGAGGTAAGGGTCAGAGCGTAGTCCCCTATTTCAAGGTTCATGACAGAAAAAAACAAAACAGAACAATTGTCTGAAGTAGACAACTCACTAGTCTTCAGTAATACATAATTTTGTCCCTGCCATGGAGACATATCTGAGCTTCAATATTCTTGTCTGCAGAATCATCTCAGTGGGGAGATCTTACAAGGACCCAATTAAAGAATGCACCTGGTGAAGGATACAGCACATGGCACTCTTTGCATGACTCAGCACATGGCATCCTGTGAAAGACTCAGAACCCAGCACCCAATGCAGGACTCAGCACACTGGACCTTGTGAAGGATACAGCACATAGTACCATGTGCAGGACTCAGCACAGAGTACCCTACGGAGGACTCAGTACATAGCTCTGTCCCACAAGCTGTCATTAGACTTAGGGCGCTCTAATCAATATCACCATTCTTTGAGGAACATTTCACAAACCACACAAGTTCACACCTAACAGTTTAGTGGGATTTTTTTTTGGGTGGGGGAGATTAGTCATGGAGCTTGAGCTTAAAGCTTGGGGATATTATTGTTCTAATAACATTTGCACAAGGCTAGAACTCTACCACTTTGAGCCATATTTCAATTGAGTCTAGCAGACTTACTACCAGGTTTTAAGGCCCCAGAGTGGGCAGTATATCTGGGGTTAAGCCAGGGTAAGCCAGGATGATGGGGGTAACCCGTGGAGCTGGGTTGCAGCAGTTTATATCTGGCTAAGTCAGGTTAGGTGGCAGCTGTCAGCACCAGACTCCTAGCTTGCTCTGTCATGTGGTATTTGAAGTCCTATCCTTCTATAGTTGCAGTTAGAATATTATACATCTTTTTGGCAGCAGTCCTGGGGTTTGAGTAAGGGTTTTGACACTGTCCCTAAGCATTTGTGCTCAAGGGTAGAACTCAATTGATTGAAAGACAGCAGAACTTCTGGGTTTTATGTTTATGTGGCATTGAGTAATGGAACCCAGGGCTTCATGCTCACTAGGTGAGCAGTCAACCACCAAGCCCCAGGAGTGAACGAGGTATAAATAGAGATTGATGTATATAAGCATTATATACACAGAAAGATGTCTGTATATTATTAATTTATAGATATTACTACCAATTATTACTTATTAAATTATGTCTCCATTTAATAATGTGTCCCAGTTAACAATTAATAAAGCATTAACTAAATTACTCAATATTTTGTTATTGTTTTCACATATGTACATACAGCCATATGCATAATTTCATATTTTATAGAATGAGACAGATAAATTATGCATCATGTGTTACTACCAATTATTAGGTATTTATGTTTCCATGCAATTTTTATTCTGGTAATACTTAATAAAATGTTAAACTTAATCTACATCCTATAGTTTTTGTGTCTAATTTTATCCTAGAATGATTCACTACTAATTCGATCTGTTTTTCATTGATTGTAGTGACAATTCTTCCACCTATGACATTTTTTACATTTATGACATCCTATTACATATAGATTTGCATATATTACATATAGATTTGCATCTGAATTTATACATCCTACCTGTCAACGAGCACTTTCAAAAAAAAAAGTAAACATGTGTCATGCTCGGCTTCCCACTCCAAGATTACATTTTTTTGGCAGTGGTTGTATCTAACTCAGGCCCTAGAAGGCTCAAATCATGAATGGCTGACTGTCAGAACAGCAGCCTCTAGCCAATTCAGCTGCCAGGCACTTCCCAGGCCCTGAAATCGAACCCCGTATGTTGATCCCATATTGCGCTTAGTATACTTATTCATTTTATTTTTGTTTTATTCATTTACTTACCATTTATTTTATTGACTTTTATTACACATGAAATATTTATTACATTTATTACCTAGGATATAGATTTTCCTATATATGAAATTTCACACCTGATACCCAGGACATTCACAGAAAAGGAAAACAGGTGTCACCATGGGCTTCTTACTCCATGATTCAATTTTTGTGAGTGCTGGCATTTAAGTCACAGCCTACAAGGCCCGATTCATGAATGGATGAGTGTCAGTATGCCAGCCTGAGGCATATTGAGCTGACAAGCATTTCCAGAACTTGAGATCCAGCTCTAGAGGTTGACAAAATTAGAACAGATAGACATGCAGATGGTAGTACACAAATAATTATTGATTTTTATAGAGTGCGAGAGATGTCTATACATTATTCCGTTACATAGGCTACATTCCTATCAATTCTTGGGTATTTAGTATACCTCCATGTAATTAAAATTATTGTTTTCATCGTTAATTATTAGTTAAATCAACCACTGTCCTGAAACTATTGTGTCCATGTAATTAATAGTATTCGTTGAATGTGTCAAAAATATTCATTAAAATCCATTGGCCTCCTAAAATCACTCAATATATATAGTAATATTCAGAAACAACTAATTCAACCTTGCCATTCATAATCTTCCATTGGTGTTCCTATGAATAGGAAGGAGACTCTTAGGATCTCCCTCTATTGGTAGGGGTCAGGACCCGGCTTCAAACACAGGGCCTATATTTCCATGTTGGCCTATGGCTTCCCTGGTAGCCCACCAGCCTTCAGCAATGCCAAGTTACCAACATTCTTCAACTGTGTCATTCAGATGCAGGATGGTCACCTTGCAAAGAAGACAAATGTAAAACCGGTAGCCATCTGCAAGTTGCAAGTTTTTTTTTTTTTTTTTAATCTGTGTCGCATTAATTATTTATTTTCTTGTCAGCCTTTGAGTCCCAGGAACCCAGGTTCGGCTATGGGTCCAGTGACTGCACCCGAGGATAGAGTGATCAAAGCTGAGGCAGAATTGCCATGATCTGAGTTCAAGCTCTGTGCTTGACAAAAGAAAAATACATACATACATACATGCATACATGAATACATACATACATACGTACATATATTAAAAATATTTTAAAAAAATATGAGACTCCTTGGCTTAGAATTCATGCCATTTTTTCTGCCAGGCCTGGGATTTGAACTCAGGGTCTGGGTAAATCTGCAGTACTGTGGAGGATGGGAAAGATCACCATTCTGGAAGACAAAAAAGTCAGGCCTGTTTCTAGGGCCTGAATTCAAGTCTTGGCACTCAAAAAAATAATATATTTATATATTTTAAGTACATGGTTTTTATTGACCTACACATTTTTACTGCATACTAACTGCATATTGCAGTTAGTATATTCATTTTATTTTGTGTTTTATTTGTTTCTTATATATTTTAGTGAATATGACTACACATATAATATTTTTTGCATCCTATTACATAAGACATAGATTTGCCTATGTATTCTACATCATTCCTGAGTCCCAGAAATTTCACCGATAATGAAACCAAATGAGGCAATTGGCTTTCCTCAGGATTAAGTTTTTGGCAGTTCTGTGACTTGAACTCAGGGGCTAGCAGTCCACTTCATGAGTGGGTAACTGTTAGCATGCCGGTCTGATGCAAGAGAAGTTGGCGGGCAAATTTGAGGACCTGAGATCAACCCATAGGACTGGCCAATATATAAACAGATAGATGATTAGACTGCAGTGTGTGTGTGTGTGTGTGTGTGTGTATGTGTGTTGTGAGCTGCTTTTGATCAAGGATAGCCGTTTACCACTGGAGCTACACGGCTCTACTTCTGGCTTTGTTGGCACTGAAGTTGGACAGGGATCTCAAGGACTTTCCTGCCTAGTGTGAATTTGACCATTATCCTCCTATTACAGCCTTGTAAGCATCAATGAGGACTGCTGAGAGCCACTGGTGCCTGCCTAATCATTGGTCTTGCTGTTCTTGGACAGACCAGTGAGTTCCCTATCCTTGAGTTAAAATGGTGGGAGCTGGAGCCCACAGTTGGAATCCTGGTCCTGCCAACTCCAAATGGAAGGAGATCTTTAGAAAGTCATTCCTAGCTATATGAATACCAAGGGAATGTGATGTATGTTATGATTGAATGGGCAGCCCTTAAATAATTCTAGGATAAAATTATACACAATTATATTATAGGACACTGGTCGATTTTAATCAATATTTCATGAAGCATTTAAACAATCATATTCATTAAATGGAGGCATAATGAAATACCTAAGAATTGTGCTTCACATAGTATAAAGGTGCCATATTTTTCTACTAGGACTGGGATTGGAACTCATAGTCTGGGTAACTCTGTTGCACTGTGTGGAAATGGAAAGCTAGCCTTCTTGAAGTCAAGAAATTCGTTTCTGTTCCTTAGGTCTGAAATCGATCCCCAGCACAAGAATACATCCTATTTGTGTACATTTTAAATATATGATTTATATTTATATACATAGGTTGACACCATATTGCATTCAGTGTAGTTATTCATTTTATTTTTTGTTTTATTCAGGTGTTTGTGGGGCATATCGGCAGCAAAGATGGTGCTGAGAGGAAGTTGAGTGGGCACAGCCCAATTGTTTACCTTAAAATCTGATTGGATAAAGCTTAAGTGCATGATAGGGTGTGACCTTTACAGTGATTCGTTGGTTCCTTTCCCTCCCCTTCCATGCCTCGCAGTTTTTCCCTTTAACAGGTGCTTGCTGTGTGGTAATAAAGGAGTTCTTGCTTGACTTGACTCCCCATTGTGTCTGAATGTCCCCCAGGCTAAGGGAGGCTGGGGAACGGATGAGTGGCACACTTACCATTCCCGGGCTCCATCCATCTTTAGGGGGCAAACAAAGACCCAACATGTATTGACTGTTTATTTTATTGACTAATATGGCACATAGAACATTGGTTATATTGATTAAATAGGATATAGATCTGCATATGTATTCCATTTATACCTGACACCCAGGACTTTCACAGAAAAGGAAAACATGTGTCACCATCAGTTTCTTACTTCATGATTCATTGTTTGGGCATGATGGCATCTGAACTCAAGGACCACAGGGCCAAATTCATGAATGTGTGTGAGTTAGCGTGCCATCCTGGAACAAATTGAGCTGGTAGACAGTTCCCAGGATCTGAGATCAAGCACCAGGTGTTGACAAAATATGAACAGATTGACTCGCAGATATATATATATATATATATATATATATATGTATCTTTACAGAGTGTCAGAGATGTCTATCAATTTTTCAATTATATAGACTACATTCCTACCAATTCTTGGGTATTTATTATGCCTCCATGTAATTAATGTTATTATTTTTATCTTCAATAAACTATTAAATAAATCAGTGTCCTGAAATTATTGAGTCCCTGTGAGAAATAGTATTCTTTTAATGTTTCATAAGATATTAAATAAAATCAATCAGCTGACTGAAATCATAAAGTCTAATTGTGTACAAGTATCATTCATGAACATGTCATTCAACTGTGATATCGATAACATTCCATCATTATTCCTGTGGATGGGAACGAATTTCTGAGGATCTCCCACTCTCTGGAAATGGCATAACTATATTCGAAATGTAGGCTTATGTTGCCGTGCGGGACAATGGCTTCTCCAATAGCCCTCAATTTAAAAAGTATATTTAGTTTCTTGGTTTGCAATTCATGACATTTTTTCTTCCAGGCCTGGGATTTGAACTCAAGGTCTGGGTATATTTGCAGCACCGTGACAGAAGGGAATCTGAACATGCTTGAAGACAAGAAAGTCAGGCCTGTTCCCAAGGCCTGAATTCAAGCCTAAGAGCTGGGAAACATACTCTTTATATCCATTTTAATGATAGGATTTATACTTCCATACACATAGTCAGTCCATATTTTGTTGGGTGTGGTTATTCATTTTATTTATTGTTTTATTCATTGATTTACCATTTATTTCATTCACTCTGATGACTCCCTCTAACATTTATTACATTGTTTACATCCTATCACAGCATCCAGATTTGTAAATATGTTCTCCATCATGCCTGACTCCCAGGACTCTCACAGAAAAGGAAACATTAAATTTTTGGCAGTGCTGGGATGTGAACTCAGGGTTTAGCAAGCCCAATTCACGAATGGATGAGTGTCAGCATGGCAGCCTTTAGGCAATGAAGCTGTGAAGTGGTTCCCATGTGCTGAGATCCAGCCCCAGGTTTGGCCAAAATAGTGATGCATATATAGGCAGAGTGTGGTATACAAATAAATATATATTAGTAAGGAGCATCAGAGCAGTCTGTCTATGATTGAATGGCACCTACTACATTCCTACCAACTCTTAAGCATTTATTATATCGCCATTGAAGTAATATTATTCTTTTCATGCATAATAACCTATTAATTAAGTTCAATCAGCATCCTAGGATTATTGCATCCAATTTTAGACTAGACCGAAGCATGAACTACTCTTGGTATTCCTATGCATAGGAACTAGTCTTTTGTGATCTCTTGCCACTGGTAGGTGTCAGTACTGGGATTTGAACCCGGGGCCTATGTTCACAGGTTGGCCTATGGATTCCCTGATAGCAAGCCAGCATTCAGGTATGGCAGTTCAGGTCCACTTTGCAGCCATGTTATTCAGACCCAGGATGGTCACTGTGCAAAGAAACAAATGTAAAACCCTCAGCTCTCTGCAGCTTGCCACTTTTTGTGCTATGCTACTTTTTTTTTTCCTGCAAGCCCTCTGGGCCTAGGATCCCTGGATTGACTATGGGTCCAAGGGTGCCCCACCCTAGGGCAATTGATGCTGAGGCAGAGTTGCCATGACCTGAGTTCAAGCCCCGTGTTGGCAAAATAAAGAATAAATAAAAAAATTAATTAATTATTTAACTAAATTAAAAAAGAAATAGCCCTTGTTTTGAATTTCTACCAGTTTTCTTCATTAACCTGGGATTTGAACTTAGGGTCTTGGTAAATATGTAGCAATGTGAGGGAAAGTGAAGAATTGCCACTACTTGAGTTCAAACCTCATGCAAATCCAAAAATAAAAATTAAGTCACTGAGCTCAGCAGGGGGAGTAGTTGTGGAGTTGGGAGGAAAGGAATGCTCAGGGAAAACAAAGGAGGATGCAACAATGCTCAATAGGAAATGTACTCATTACCATGCTCATTTAAATGTAACCCCTCTGTACAACATTTTTACAATAAAAAAATGAAAAAAGTAGTGCTCAGACAAGCATTTTGGGGGTAAAAGAAAGGTGTCTGAATCGATGTACAAAATTCTACAGTGTGTTTTTTTAAAATGTTCATTTTGTAACTGAATAAACATAACTGCTTCCATTAAAAAAATTAAGTCACTGTCTTGGAACTGGGGCCAGTATTTCCATCATTGCTGGTATTGATCTCACCATCCAGGTAACTCTTTTGCACCATGGGTGAAGGCAAAGCTCCCTGTCCTTGAGGAAAGAAATTCAGGTTAGAGTTCCCAGCGTCTGAATGAAGGCCCTGCAATGGAAAAGCTATTTTTATATATGTGTAATGTATGATATATATTTACATATGTATGTTTATTACATATATTATAATTTTTATTATTGATTTTGTATTTTATTTTTTACTTTTCATTTACTTATTGTTTATTGTATTTAGTATTATTATACACATAATATTTAGTACATGTTGTATATCTATTTTAAATTTATACACAATAGTTTAAGACGACTGGTTTTTCATTAATATTTTATTAAGTGTTGAAACATGATACATAATTAAATGGAAGCATTTGTCACAGTCTTCACATGTTTAGAGTCTCTTCCAAGTATGAACTTTGTCTTCTTTATCTTTAGAACCTTCCTATAGGAATTTTTTAGATGATTTATACTCACAAGCCTTTTCTTTGGGATAGTCAAGTTGAAGAATAAATTTGTAAGGGTGGGGCTAGAAATGTTGCTTAGTGGTAGAGAGCTGGCTCAGCATGCATGAATGGTAAGGTTTGGATCCTCACTGCCACATACTCAGAAAAAGCCAGAAGCTGTGGAGTGGCTCAAGTGGTACAGCACTAGGCTTGAGAAAAAGGAGCTCAGAGACAGTACCCAGGTCCTTAGTTCATGTCCCAGGTCTGGCAAAAACAAGAGGCCAGATGCCTGTGGCTCACAATAGGAACCTTAGCGTCTCAAGAGGCTGAGATCTGAAGACCACAGTTCAAAGAGAGCTTAGGCAAGGAAAACCTGTTAGACTCTTATCTCCAATGAACCACAAAAAGACCACATGTGGTCCTGTGGGTCAAGTGGTAGAGTGTTCAGCTTGAGCTGAAGAGCTCAAGTACAGTGCTCATGCTTGAGTTTGAGACACAAAACTGGAAAAAAGTGAGGGTTAAGCAAAGTCCTTTTCCTTTTTGCTAATTAGAATATACTCTGGAAAAATGATTGTTCACGTACACCAGAATTGGAGTTAGAGCTCAAGGTTCAAGTGTAGTCCATCCATATGCACAGCCTCTCAGACTCTAGCATTATAACCTTGTGTCCTACGGTTCTGAAAGGTCCAATGTTGAAAGGCCTAATATGCTGCCCAAGCCCTTTGTGATAAGCAGTTGACTTGTAATGCCAAAGTTATTACAATTCTGAACCTAGGAGAGCACCAGTAGCTCATGCCCATCACCCTAGCTCAGGAGGCTGAAGTCTGAGGATCACAGGATGAAGCTAGCCAGGGCTGGAAAATCTATGACACTCTAACTTCTACTGCTGAAAGGTCAGATGTTCAAGAGCTTCCTGTGTCTCCCTTGGTAATGAGAAGTTGCTTGCACTCTAAATTTTCTTAGAGTTCTTGAGTTATAAAAGCAGGAAATAAACATCAGTGACCAATCCTGGGTTCAAATGAAGTTCTCAGCTTCCAAGCCCTAGTCCTGTTAGCAGGAAGAACTCCAGTGTAACAATATTTGCAGGAAGAAAACAGTTTCAAAAGCCAAACTAGGTAAAGAGACCTAGGCCTACAGGATTAGGAGGCAGAATGTACACACTCAACAGGGAAGTGAGCTGCAAAACCACTTCATTCCAGACACGGCCAGCAATGAGGGGAAACCTGAAACTTTTGTCAGAGTTACACCAGGGTTAGGATTTTCTCAGCCTCTTCAAACAATGACTAATTAACCTTCCTTCCTCAGGTGAAGGGAACCTCAGGCTATCTTCAGGTTAACAATAGAGAGCCTTGCTCTTTGGTCTTAGGGAGTGGGTTTTTGACTCTCCATCTGTCAGATTTGAAGGCCCTTCTTCTACCTCTGCCAGTCCATTCACCTTCCTTCATTCTCCACATCATTAATGTAAATCCCCAGTCCAAGGAGAGGCAGGGCCCTTTCTTTTCTGACTCCAAATACCTGAGTTATAACCTGGCTCTGCCCTCTTGACTCTGGGGACCTCGGCTGCCTGAGAAGTGGGAGACAGTCTTCCTGCTCTGTGGTTGTGTGAAGACCATGTTGGTGTCCTGGCACATTGCAGAAGGCCTCATGACTGGGGAGTGTTCCCGTTTTTCCTCCTGACATCCAAGACCAATTCTTGCTTTTTCTTGAATGTGCTACTGAGGAATCAAACCTAGGGCTTCTTGCATACTAGACAAGCACTCTCTCACTAATCCACATTCCCAGCCCCCTCGTCCTTTTCTTAATGGTAGTTTTTACATAAGTATGCTACCATTTTATGTCTCCAATTTTAGTTTTCTGAATACTGGTTACTTCTAAGAAACCTGATCTTCTCTTCCCCTGCTTGGTTTGTGACTGTTCCTGCATTGTCCTCATAATAAAATGTAAATAAAGGCTGCTGAGGGTGACCTGCTTCAGGCAGATGGCTGCACAGATTGTTGTGTATATGTTTGTTAACATTCCTGGACCTTGAACTCAAGATCTGGGCACAGTCCTTGAGCTGCTTTACTTAAGGCTAGCCCTCTAACACTGGTATCATATGGCTATACTTCTCGCTTTGTTACACTGAAGTTGGACAGGGCTCTCAAAGACTTTTCTGCCTTGGGTGACTGTGACCATGATCCTCCTATCACAACCTTGTAAGTATCAAGGAGGAATTCTGAGAGCCACTGGTGCCTGCCTAATCATTGGTCTTGCTGGTGTTCTTGAACGGCCCAGTGAGTTCCCTATCTTCGGGTTGAAGTGCTGGGGGCTGGAGCCAACACTTTGTATCCTGGTCCTGCCACCTCCAAATGGCAGGAGATCCTAAGAAACTCATTCCTATCCATATAAATACCAATGGAATGTGATGTATGTCATGATTGAATGGGAAGTTCATAAATGATTCTCGGATAAAATTGGAAACAATTAGATTATAATACACTGAGCAGTTTTAATTAGTACTTTATGAAACATTTAAACAATCACATTCATTAAATGGAGGCATAATGAAACTCCTCAGAATTGGGTGTCACATAGTAAGGGTTGCCATTTTTTTTCTGCCAGGACTTTCTTTAGTTAATTTTTATATCCCATTTTCTGAATGTAATTTGGTATATGAAACTAGGATAAATAAATCAATTATTCAAACAGTTTTTTATCAGAAATGTTTATAACAAAATATAGAGATAAATCCAAATTATATATATTTGAAGACAGTGCTTGGTCAGTCCTCTTCTCATATTCCCCATTCCCTCCATGAGAATAATACACATTGTAAGGTAATGCTTAGACTGTTTTGGTGAAATAGGTTGACTTTAAACCAGTGAGTTACTCTATGCTGCATTTTGTTTACTTTATATCCAGAAAATCTAAACTCATACTTTATCATTTTCCTTTGGCTTTATACTCAGATTTAATCTCTGATGGGTGACAAATAAAGATATAAACATTTTTTAACAGTGGCTAAATTTAGACTGTGGAATCTAGGTACAATGCAACTCATGAAGATAGTCCTCATAAGTCATGAGACCCTGGTATCAAAATGTTAATCAATGCTTACTGGTGTCATGCTTATGAGATTTTGTGTATTATAAACAGTGGTTATTAGAATGCTTTTGGATTCAACATCGTTTCATGGGTTAGGAACAGAAGAGAGACATTATGCTCAGAACAAAATTTAAGGAGGCATCCAAAATTAGTTACCAAGATATACATCATGTAACATAATGTTTTAAAAATGCAAACTAAAGGAAATAATTTATGAAAAAACATGAACATTTACAATAAATACAGAATCACTATGACTGATTTTTCTTTTACCCCAGTTGCAATACGGCTTACATAATGACTTTTCTGGTGATATGTTTAATTAGGTCTTGATATTTAGTTGGAGAAGTTATGTTTTTTCATTTATTCATTTGTCAGATCAAAGATGAAATGAATTCCATGCCAGAGTCAACATCCATAATAATGTTACAGATGTATCCTGGTACTTTGCCAAAGTTTCAAATCAGCTTGAGTAACTGGGGTCTTTTTTTGGGTCTAAATAAATAAGTATGCAATTTTGTCAGTACTAGAAAGATTTTGACCACCATTTGTTAAGCTATTATTTTCCAGAAAATACTTCTCTCTTTTCATGAGACTTTTAATTTCATTTATATCATGTGTTGATATTCTCCTTTAGATTACCCACATTCAGTCTTCTACAAAGTGTAATTTGGAGTAGTTTAAAGTTATATACACTCATGTACACTGCTCAGATTCTATTATTTGCATATTTTTTCTTGTTAAATCAGTAGGAATTCGTTCTCAATATGGATAATATTGGACTTATTCATTGCTTTTCTGAATTTGTTAACTATGTCATGATTTTGTTATTTTATTCTTTTAAATATGTGCAGATCTCACTCCACAAACAGTCACATTCATTTTAAACAATTTGATCCATTCAAGGGATTTGCTACATTAGGTTCATCTAGATGAATTTAATTACAAATTAATACAACCATATTTCTGAGACACAGTTATCTTTATGGCTCTACTCCAAGTTAACATGTATTTGAGGTTTTTGTGCTTAAAAAAACTGGGCACAACATGTTTTTGTTCCTGGGGTACTTCTACTTTGTTGATTGTTTTTCCAGTTGTGGTGATTTCAATATATGTGTGCATTTTATTTCAATTGTTTGTGTCAATATTTTATTTCATATAACAGAAACTACAAAAATAGTCAATGATTTAGAATTATTCCAAATAGATTCTAAGAGAGACACTTGAAATTTTGTGACAACTGGGAATGGGCAGGTCTTCATAGTGGAGGAGATAGCAGAATAACAGACATTGTTTGACATGATTTTAATTCTTCCTCCTCTTGCCTCACTATTTCCAATGGTATTACTTCAAAGTTTTTGTGGAAAGAAAATATTTTTGTCTGTATGAACTCAGAATTTTTTATTCAATTGGGACACATTGTACATTTATATTTCATTTTAACTCAAAAATCTTCTTTCCTTCATTTAAAATAACAGTTATGAATTTATAGTGCTAAAGTAGCATCTACTAATTTATACGAAATGGTCCAAACTATTTTCACTTCACATTATATGTAATATAGAGTGTAATAATAATAATGAGTAATATAGTATGTAATAATTCCCTTTGGGGAAAGTCAATTACAGTGGGTTTTTGTGAGATACTGAGTAATAGTAAAACATATTTGATTCTATTAAAAAATTCCTAGTTACATCTAAAAATTACTCATAGTTATAAATTAATGCTGAACAAATAACATTGTTTATTAGAAAAATCCAGAAGTTTCAATACGCTTGTTTTTTAAAACTTGTCTTGAATCTGGGCTTTGGTGGCTCATGCCTGAAATCCTAGCTACCCAAAAGTCTGAGATCTGAGGATAGTGGTTCAAAGCCAACATGGGCAGAAAAGTTTGTGAGACTCTTATCGCCAATATATCTCTTGAAAACTAGAAACTGCACTGTTGCTCAAGTGGTACAGTGTTATCCTTGAGCTGAAGGGCTCAGGGACAGTGCCCAGGCCCAGTGTTCAAGCCCCATGACAGGCAAAAAAAAATGGCATGGATTTTTACTTTATTATTTCATGATTTTTAATGTGAAAATATATACAGAGGGTTTACAATTACATGAACAAACTAATGAGTACATTACTTATCAAGCATTGTTGCGTCCTCACTTGTTTCCCCTTCCCATCCCTTCCCATCTACCTTTCTGCCCCCCCCCTCCCGTCCCCTGCGCCAAAGTTGTAAAGTTCGATTTTCGACATAATGTCTTGTACATGTCATTTTTGCAATGGGTTCACATGTATCCCAATTAGTTTTCTCCTTCCCCTCCCCAAATTATACCAACATCAAATACAGTGAAAATAGAGGCTATATCGTGGGGGAGGGACATAAAAAGCAACAAAGAAATCATCTTGTAAATATGCTAGAAACAACAGCAAGAAAGAAAAACCATTTGAGTCCTTATCCTGGTGTTCATTTCACCTACCATCAACTTGTCTGAGAGATTGTGTTTATCACTGACATATACTAGTTATTGCAAATAAGGGAAACCATGGAAGCTATGTTTCTTTGGGCCTGGATTAATTCACTTAACATAATATTTTCCAAGGCTTTTCATTTCCTAACAAATGGGGCAATGCCATTTTTTCTGATGGAGGCATAGTATTCCATTGTATAGTATTCCATTTTATATATATATGTGTGTGTGTGTGTGTGTGTGTGTGTGTGTGTGTGTGTGTGTGTGTGTGTGTTTGTGTGTGTGAATATATATATGTATCTATCTATCTATCTATATATATACCACATTGTTTTACTGTAAAATTCCGTACAGAGGAGTTACAATTACATGGGCAAGGTAACAAGTACATTTCTTACCAAGCATTGTTGCCACATTTTAATCAATCCATTCATCTACTGAGGGGCATCTGGGTTGGTTCCATATCTTGGGTATGGTAAATAATACTGCAATAAACATAGCAGTGCTGGTAGCTTTAGTATGGGCTTGTTTGTGATCATTTGGTAAATGCCCAAAAGTGGAATTGCTGTGTCATAGGGGAGCTCTATATGTAGTCTTTTGAGGAACCTCCATATTAGTTTCCAAATGGTTGAACAAGATTACAGTCCCACCGACATTTTTCCAGCTTCTGTTGTTCTTACAGTTCTTCATTATAGCCATTCTAACTGGGGTAAGGTGGTATCTCAGTATAGTTTAGATTTGCATTTCTTTTATTGCTAGGGAGGTCGAGCATTTCTTCATGTATCTATTGGCTATCCTTCTTTCCTCTTCAGAGAAGTTTCTCTTTAGTCTTCAGCCCACTTATTTATTTGGGAGTTGTTTCTTTGAGAATTTGTTGTTGGAGGATTTAATTTTTTGAGTTCCAGGTATATTTTAGATATGAGACACTTGTCCATTGTATGGCTAGTGAAGATCTTCTCCCAATCCGTGGGCTTTCTATTGATCTTGCTAGCTCTGTCCGTTGCCATGCAGAAGCTCTACAATTTCATGCAATTCCATTTGTCCAACCTTTCTTTGATCTGTTGTGCTTCTGGGTCTCTATTAAGAAAATTTCTGCCTGGGCCAACGACACATAAATTATGTCCTAGTTAGACCTGCAATGTTTTCAGGGTGTCTGCTTTGACTCTGAGGTCTTTCATTCATTTGGAGTTGATTCTTGTGCAGGGTGATATATATGGATTTAGCTATAGTTTTCTACAAGTGATTAACCAATTTTGTCAGCACCATTTACAGATGAGGCTCTTTCTTCCATTCTATTTTTTAGCTCCCTTATTGAAGACTAGGTGGCTATAGGTCTGTGGCTTCATTTCTGGGTTTTCAATTCTATTCCACTGGTCCTGAGGTCTGTTCTTGTGCCAGTACCAAGCTGTTTTGATTACTGTGGCTTTGTAGTAGAGTTTGAAATTTGGTATTGATATTCCTCCACCACTTTTCTTTCTGTTAATGATCTTTTACGCTATTCAGAGTCTTTTATTGTTCCATAATTTTTTGGATTGCCTCTTCTATTTTCTTGAGGAATGAGTTTGGAATATTGATAAGAATCACATTGAATTTGTAGATAGCCTAGGGAAGTATTGCCATTTTCACGATGTTGATTCTGCCAATCCAGGAGCATCAGAAGTTTTTCCACTTTTTAAGTTCCATTTTTATTTCCTTTTTCAGGTTTTTAAAGTTTGCATCATAAAGATCCTCTCATAAAATACCTAGGTATTTTATTTTTTATTGGTTATTATGAATTGAGTTGTTTTCCTGATTTCAGCCATGCTTTTCTCATTGTTGGCACACAGAAAAGCCATTGATTTTTGATAGTTAATTTTTCCCCTGCTACTTTGCCAACGTTTTGAATCAGCATGAATAATTTCGGAGTGGAGTCGGTGGGATTACTTAAATACAACATCATGTCATCTGCATATAGGGAGAGTTTTACATTATCTTTCCCTATTTGGAGCCCTTTTATGTTTGCATCTTGTCTTTTGCTGTAGCTAGGCATTCTATTACTAAATTGAAGAGAAATGGAGAGAGTGGACATCCTTGTCTCGTTCCTGAGTTCAGAGGAAATTGCTTTAGTTTTTCACCATTAACTATAATGCTGGATGTAGGTTTGTCATATACAGCCTTTATTGTATTGAGGAATGTTGACTGGATTCATAGTTTTTACAGAGCTTTCATCACAAAAGGATGTAGGATTTTGTCAGTGCTTTTTCTGAATCTATTGAGATAACCATGTGGTTCTTATCCTTGCTCTTGTTGATGTGATGAATTTTATTAACTGATTTGCATATATTGAACCAGCTTTGCATCCCTGAAATGAATGCTGTTTTATCATTGTGTATGATTTTTTGGATGAATTGTTGACATCCATTGGCCCAAATTTTGTTGAGGTGTTTTGCATCAATGTTCATCAAAGAAATGGATCTACAGTTTTCTTTCTTTGATGAGTCCCTGCCTGGTTTTGGGATAAGGGTTCTGATGGAATCATAGAATGAATTCTGTAATGAACTTTCTCTTTCAATTTTATTGAAGAGTGGGAGGAGTATTGGTGTGAGCTCTACTTTGAAGGCCTTATATATTTCCGCTGTGAATCCATCTGGTCCTGGGATTTTCTTAGATGGGACGACTCATTGCTGTTTCTATTTCTATGCTTGATATGGGCATGTTAAGTTGATTTAACTCATCTTGTTTGTTTCGGCATGTTAAGATTTGCTAGGAAATGCTACATTTCTGTCAGGTTCTCAAAGTTATTCTCATAATGGTTTGAAAAGTATTCCCTTATAATTTTTGGAATCTTGGTTGTTTTTGTGATGATGTTTCCATTCGCATCTCTGAGTTGACTTTATTTTAAAATTTGGGTGAGTTCTTTTCTTTTTCTGATAAGATTTGCTTAAAGGTCTGTCAATTTTGTGAATTTTTTCGAAGTAACAACTTTTTGTTTTGTTGATTCTTTCTATGATGTTTGGTTTCTAATTCATTTAATTCTTATTTAATTTTAATTATTTCTTTCCATCTAATGGATTGGGGTTTATCTTGCTGCTCTTTTTCAAGGAGGTTCAGATGTCTTATTAAATTGTTGGTTTTAGATCTCTCCAATTTGTTGTTGTACAACCACTAAGCTATAAACTTGCCTGTGAGTACTGCCTTTGCTGTGTCCCAAAGGAGCTGGTAATTGGTGTGTTCATTTTTTTTTAATATCATGTACATTTGCATTTCCTTTCTAATTTCTTCCATGACTCATTGGTGATTCAACAGTGTGTTGTTCAGCCTCCATGTTGTACAGGACTTTCTTTGTTGGCTTTTAGTGTTGAGTTCTAATTTTATTCCCTTGGATGCTGTTTCTTGGCTTTTACTGTGGTCTTGTTGGTTTCCTATGTGTAGGACACTTTTGTCTTTTGTAGGACTGGTTTGGTGGAGATGTATTGTTTCAATTTATCTTTGCTATGGGAGGTTTTTCTTTCACCTCCAGTTATGAAGGAGAGTTTAGCTGGGTACAGTATTCTTGGTTGATAGTTGTTTGTCTTTTCGCATGGCATATACATTTCAGGCTCTTCTTGCTTTAATCGTCTCTGCTGAGAAATCTGGGATGATTCTAATTGGTTTCTGTTTATAGGTGATTGTTCTTTTCTCCTTGAGATCTTTAAGGCTCCATTCCTCGGTCTGAATTGATCCTGTGCAGATTATAATGTGACAGTGGGATGTCCTGTTTTGATCTGGTCTATTTGGGGTTCCATAAGCTTCTTGTATCTGAATAGGTCTATCTTTTTGCATTTTTGGGAAGTTCTCTGCTAGAATTCTGTTAAATGAATTTTCTAGAACATTAACTTCTGTCTCTAGGTGCTCCTCTACACCCATTATCCTCAGATTAGGCCTTCTGATGGTGTCTTCCAAATGTTGAATAGATCTATCATATTTTTTGGACTTGATTTGGAAGGTTGTATGTTCTTTCTCTATAATATCTAGGTAGTCTTCAATCCCCGAGATTCAATCTTCTGCATGGTCTAACCTACTGTCAAGACTTTGTACTTTGTTTTTTATTTCTTTTCCTTCTAATTGGTCAGCTTCGATGGCTTCAAATTCTTTGTTGGAGCTTTGTTTTAGATCTTGTATGAACTTCTTTATTTCCTTAATTTGGTGTTCAGTTTCTCAAATCACTTAGTTGATTGGTTATGGTTTCCTTGTCTTGCTCCTTTCAGCATTCCATTTGTGATCTCCCTGACTTCTTTCAGCTGTCTGTTTATGGATTCCATGAATGCCTCTATTGATCTTTGTCTATTCTCATCCTGCTCTCATGATTCCTGTATTATTCTTTGATTAGTTTAATCAAGTTCACGCAATTCTAGTAATTCTCTATGGCTGTGCTCAGCCTGCTCACGCATCTCCTGTATTTCTCTTTGACTATTCTCAACCTGCTTATGCAATTCCTGCATTAATCTTTAAGTAGTTTCCTAATGCTTAAAAGATTCCTGTATGAATTTTGGTTTGCCTCCTCTCTCTCCCTATCATGCTCACACTGAGTCCTTTGCAAGTTTTCAATCATACCATTCACTATGTTTACCAGTAGCGTTTGTACAGGTTTTTATGGAACTCCTCTGGTTTATTCATGAACAATTCTGTAACCTTCTTAACATGAGTGGGAGTTGAGATACCTGGACTTGCCATTTTTATTGTGCTTTTCGGCTTGTTCTGCCCATTTGGTATGAAAATAACACCAATTTTGTGCTAGATCACTATTTTAAGACAAGCATCAACCAGAGTCCTGTGGTTGCACAATCAAAATGGCTGCAGATACAATCTAATTCAAAAGATACAATCTATTCAACATAAAACAACTATTTATTAATGGGCTACAAACAGAAAAAAAGGATTTGGCAATCCAGAAATTATTAGATTAAGGGAAAAATATGGGGACAAATAGGACTAGAGGGATGTGGAGGGGTAAAAGGAGATTAAATTTAACCAAATCCTAATCTCAGAGAGGGAAATGGATTGGACAGAATGATAGGAGAGAAATAAAAAAAAGAAAATTGGAAAAACAAAAATTAAATTTAACAAGTGAAACACTTAAAATTACGTACTTTTAAAGAAATGATATTGACAGAAGAAAAGGATAGGATAAGTGGAAGGGAGGGATAGAAAGGAATCATTAAAGCAAACAAATAAGAAAAATTAAAATTAGTTTCTTGATAATTATGTAGGCATAAAGAGATGATACTGCTCTTAAAGAAGTTAAGCCTAAGAGGTTGTGAATTGAGTAATAAATTTCTGGATTAAGTATGTACACAATGGGGGATAAAGTCTAATAATTGACTATAGGTATATATTGGGATGAGGAAAACAGCAATTAAGTCATGTAAAAAAAAAGAGAGAAAAAATGAAAAGAATAAAAAAGGCCCAAAAGGTCAAAAGAGATCAAACACACCCACATACACACACACACACACACACACACACACACACACACACACACATCAAAAATAAAAATTATGAGAAAATAGTTTAACAGAAAACATTTTTAAAAAATAAAAATTTAAGAAAAGTTTCAAAAAAGAGTTCCTTAATTTTTTTGGGAGGGAGTGGGGGCTGAATGGGAAGACCCTGTATCTCCTCTGTGTCGATAACAAGTCTCTTGGTGGAGTCTTGGGTCTGCTTGTGGTGTTTGGTTTTCTTATGGCTTGATTGGTTTCTTAAGTCAGTTTGGGCAGGCAGAAACTGCTCTGTGTTAGGCATGTTTTTTGATCCTCCTCCCAGGCTAGTTCAGCGGGAGGGAGATCTGCTTGGAGTATCACAAAAGAGAAAGATGGCTGTTTCCTCTAGTTTGGAGATGTTGTGATGAGGCTAGGTTCTGTTTAGGGGTGAGGTCTTTCAGTAAACAGTAGCTTTTCCCTGAGGGGTAAAATCCTGAGAAACTCACAGAGCCCAGCTTGGAGCTTTTCTCGGGGTTTATGTTTACTGAATTTCAATTGTTTGTCTAGGCTGTTGTTGGGAGAGGTAGTCTCTGGCTGTGTTTACCTGGTGAAGAAAGTCACTTCTCTGTGGGCAGAGTTTTTTCTCCCTGGGTGGGATGACTTTCTCCTGGGTGGAACGGACATCATAACTGACATCATAAACCTATTATGTGATCGTGGTATTTCCCCTGCCAGGTAAGTATGAGAAGGGATGGGAAGAGGAAACAAAGGAGGAGGCTATAATGCTTGATAAGAAATGTACACATTATCTTGCCCATGTAATTGTAACCCCTCTGTACAGTATTTTCACAATAAAAAAAAAAACTATTGTGACTTATTATAACATCGTAAACCTATTGTGACTTCATCACCATTATGGCATCACCAACTAAGTATAACATCAAAATATTATTATCACTCAATATTGTGACATCATATTGCCATTGTGATATCATTGTTCCATTGGGTTTTTCAAACCTATTTTGACCTCATAACATTTTACAAAAATCGTGGCCTTTGAGACTATTAACATGTGAACTTGTACACTTATAATGCATGAAACACAAGGCAATCCAGTGAGGCACATTGAAGATAATTTTATTTACACTAGAACTGGGTCTGCATTTACCTTGTCCTGTGCCGTACACTCAGTGACAGCCCAGCCCCAACCACCAAACCTCAGACATCCAATAGACATAGTTAATTGGTTTGCAAAACACCAACCCCACAAATTACCATCTCCACGCTCCAAACTTCAATAGGTAAGGCTTTTCCCTATTCCCTTATTCCTTCCTTCTTTATAGACCTTTCCTTCATTTCCCTTTTTCCCTTCCATCACTTAATTCTTCTCTTTAGGCCTCTCCACTACACTTCTCTGGCCTTGTGGCCAATTGGCTTCCTTCCCCTCCTGCTCGCCCTCAAATTCCTCTTCTCGCAGGTCTTTCCCCTCCTGCTGTCTCACCATTTCCTTCGTTGCAGGTCTTCCCCTGATTTTCTCCAATTCCATTGCTCTGACCATGCAGCCTATATATAGGTTAAACCCCTCCATCATTCCAGTGGGTCTCTTACCTAACAGTTTTCAACCATCACTTCACAAACTGCCTGTTCCCCAATCAATTCTTCACAGCTCATCATGTGAGGATGACATCCTACCCCCTCCTGCAGCATACCCTGCTCACTTGTGTGGCATGCCCCATGCACTCCAGTGGGCCAGGTCATGAGGCAACATTGATTAGTGGGCCCTGGTCATTATTAGGACCATGCTGCTTTATGTATGCCCCACTGTTGTTCATGTCCAATCAAGTCCTTGATTCCTTCTTACCAAATCCTAAGTGTCGTTGGTGGGATGGTTTGTCCCAGGTGGTATTCAAGGAGGTTTGAACTCAATTCCTGGGCACTGTCCCTGAGCACTTCTGCTCAAGTCTAGCACTCTACCACTTTGAGTTATAGAAACTCTTGCAGTGTTTTCTGGTTGCAGATAGGCTCGAGCCAAGCTTCCAGCCTGGCTCTTTGCAGGTTAGTTGCGAGATGGAGTCTTAGGGATTTTTCAGCCCGGGCTGGATTTGAATTGCAACTTTTGTCACGAAAACCTTTTGTTATTTCCAATTAAAGAAACAAGGAGATCAAATAGAATAAGTAGAGCTTACCTGGTCCTTATCAAGAATTGACCAAATATTCTGCAATGACAAAACTTGTTAGATGGTAGAATCTTAACACATATGTGCCCAATATTTTAGAATCACGTAGTCAGTAGTAGCCTAAACAAAACAAAACAAAAAAGACAAAACTCAAATCCTAAAATTTTAGGCAACAATGTTTAGACATCTTTGCTAACAAAGCACATCAGATGGTTGGGCCTCAGTTACCAGAGTCTGTGAAAAGAGCAACTTGTTAGCAAGGCACATTTAAATAGATGGATGGAGGAGAAGAAAGCTTGGTGGAAGGGTAAGGATTGGAGTGGGCCAAATCATTCACCCACCATTTGGCCAAGATGGCGAACTCAAGATGAGAAATTTCTAAAAAATTGCAAAGAAAACTTGAACAAAAAAGTCAAGCCTAGTTTGGCTAGCCTTTTAGAGGAAACCTAAAATGGGTCCCCTGGGCCCAGCCCATGTCCCATGCTTCATGGCACAATACAAATAGTTGTAGAAAAGAAAGGGAGAGATATAGAAAGTTAGACATGATTAACAGAAAGCAAAGAGATCCTGAAAGTGAACAGACTGTTGACCATTTACCATTGCAGAGGCAAAAATTGTCTAAATCTGAGAAAAGCATAAAAACATTAGGTGCTCTGGCTATCCAGGGAGCGCAGGAGGCATTTTAGAGGGGTTTCATGGCTTGGGTATGACTCATAGCACCCCGTTAAATGTGTAGGAGAGTCAGTCTGGTGAGTGAAGGAGAGCTGACCAGGCAGAAGCGATGTCCCTGCTTCCCCTAGAGCTCTAGAGAGAAATGACCAAGCCCCATAACCAAACATCCTCGGATTCAGAGGTGACCAGCCTTTCCGCTAAAGGCCATAGGAGCTCTCTGGCATGTCGCCATATCTGAACAGAGATTGAGCAACAGAATGCCATAGAGAGTAGTTTCACTCACCAGAGAAGAGAAGTGGTGTGGACGTGGATGTGAAGGCCAGCAATGGTATTGATGAAAAGTCTCACGTGGTGTCTCAAGGCAGTTTAGTTCACAGAAAAGGAGTGGTTAGGAAATTCTAACATTTCCAACTCAAAAAAACCATGAGTCACAGCATCAAATGTAATATTAAATAGTTAGGTTTCATTCAGTAGCCTATGAAGAGAATACCACACACTATGAAGGCAGGAAAAGAAGTTTATTTACCGAACTGCTGCCCCCACCATACATGGTGGAGAAGCAGGGCCAAAAGGAAAGGGGGGATAGCAATTTGTATTCCTGTAGAAATTCATCCACCTCTGCTATGTTTTCCTTCCTTTGTGAGTAGAGTTTGGAATTATTTCCTTATGATTGTCTTGGATATTTGTTGTAATTTTTCCTGTGATATCTCTGATAATATCGATTTGGGTCTCCTCTCTTATTTTGTTAGTTACTCTTGCCAGTGGTCTGTCAGTTTTATTGATTTTTTCTTAGAAAAAGTTTTTGGTTTTATTAATTTTACTCATAATTTTCCCAATCTCTGTCTCATTAATTTCAGCTCTTATTTTGGCTAACTCTTTCTGTCTAGCAACTTGAGGTTCAATTTTTTTCTTGTTTCTGTAGCAGTTTTCGTTATATCATAAGATTGTTTACTTGGTCTCTGTTTTCTTGATATGTGCACTGAAAGCAATACATTTGTCCCTCAGGACTGCTTTTGCTGGGTCTCATAGGTTTCTTTGTGATGTTTCTTCATTTTCACTGAATTGTAAGAACTTTTTTATTCTTCTTTAACTCCTTTTGTGACCCAAGTATTGTTCAACTTAGTGCAGTTTAATTTCCATGTGTTTAAGTTTTTTCTACTTTATGTCTTGTTATTGAGAACTAGTTTGATTCCACTATGATCAGATAGAATACAGGGTATTATGTTGATCCTCTTGTATTTACTTAAATTCCTTGTACGAACTAAGAAATGATCTATTGTAGAAAAAGTGAAGGGGTTGGCAAGAGTTAGACCCAGCTGGTGTGAATGACTGTAATTGTAACTACTCAGGAGGCTCAGATCTGTGTATTCAGGTTCAAAGCCAGACCAGGCAGGAAAGTTCATGGGGCTTTTCTGGGGTTGTTCAGCACCACACCCTGCGTCATGTCTGGGGTTGTTCTCCGCCGTTGCCACAATGGGCTCGGCTAGGATGCTTATGCAAGCCAGTATGGAGAGGCGCTCCACCCTACCACGAGTCAGGGGGTTAACCAGTGCTGCTACCTCAGGCTGGGCTAGGCTGCTTATGCGGGCCAGTATGGAGAGGCACACACCGGCATGGGTCTGGAGTAGTTCACTGCAGCTGTCCCTGCCACAGTTATCACTGCCACCCTGGGCTGGTCTGGGCTGTTCCTATGGGCTAGTGCCAAGAGGCATTGTGCACAGAGTCTGGGTGGTTTGCCAATACTGCCAGCTGCTGCTGCTGTTCCAGGTTAGGCTAAGCTGTTTACACCATCAGGACAGAGGTGCCACACTGCGTGTTTAGGGTCGTTCACCACTGCTGACAGCTGCTGCTGATCCTAACTGGGTTGGGCTTCTTGCACCAGCCAGGCAGAGGTGCCATGCCAGGTAGGTTGAGGGGAATCTTCATGCCGATTCTGTCTTCTGAGATTTCAGTTTGTATTCTCTTGGTTGGCACTGGACCTTGGGAGTCTTCTGTGAGCCTTGGGATGCTTGTGCATGTGTGGTCCTCTGAGGGTCCAGAGCCAGGCCACTTAAGCAACCTGCACAAACTTCCACCACTTAAGCTGCTCAGCGGGGAGCCCCATCACCAACAAAGGGAGGGGGAAGGTTCTTCCCACTTTACTGTCTGTGTAGGTTTTTCTATTTTCTTTTTTCACTTTCTGTATCTCTCTGAGTAATCGCCTTTTCTTTGTGGGTCACTTACAGAAACAGAGCATTGAAATCCAAACTCTGTATTTCATTGGGGAGATCTGTGGTGTTTGTCTGCTGTTCCATTGCCGTCTTGGCTCCTCCCCTACAGGTGGAGTTTTTCTTATGTGTCTGGTGGGCCTTGGTTACCAAAGGATAGGTCGATAAAAAAATATGTTGTAAAGCCTGCAGATTGTAGTTAGACATTTCTGTTACCATAGACTTCCGAAATTTAGGAACCAAAGTGGGTGGTCTACCCTAAAATATTTCAAAGGGATTAAATCCTTTAACATAAGGGCTACATCTTGCTCGAAGATAAGCAAAGTGGAGGAGGCTCACCTAGGCATGGACAGTCTCTGTATTTAATTTAGTTAGTTTCCTTTGAGGGCATAGTCATTCTTTCTAATGGCTTGAACTCTGAGTTGTATAAATGGATTGTAACTTCCAATTTATTCCTAGAGTGTTAGTTAATAATTGAGAACTTGGACCATGAATGCAGGGCCATCTTTGGACCCCACAGGTAAAGGTAAGCCAAATCAAGGAATTATTACAAGCCTCAGCTCAGCCTGAAAAAGTGTCCACTATTACTAATAGATACCAATACCCATACTTTCCAGGCTTTACCTCTGTGAAGTCCACTTTCCCAAATTCACCATCTGAGGTTCCTCACATATGAATTCTTTCCATTGGTTCCAGATTTTCAACATTTACCTGTTGGAAATTACCTACACACCTTACAATGTATTGTCACGCTAAGGCCCCACTGGTTTTCAGAACAGTTTTAGGTAGTGGCCTCGGGCAATTTACCAGGGTGCAAATACCTACACGTAAGCTGACAGAAAGCTTGAGCCTGTATGGTTTTTCATAAGGTCAGTGTCAACATTTGCACACTTATTACAACTGTTTTTGCTTCTTCCTTTAATTTTAATGACTAGTAGCTCTAGAGATTCCATTGGTTTTAGAGTGATCTCCCAAGCCACCTGATCAGCTCAGATGTTTCCCTGTATCTTAAGGTCTCTAGTTTCTTTAACTGTACAGTTCTCTGAACCTTGGAGACTTCTTCCCCTTTATTCTCCTCCTTTTCTCAAAAACTTTCAAAATCCCACTCTCCTTCTCAATGTGCTCCTTAAACTGTAACTGTTTTGGCAGGGTCACAGGAGAGTTCCTTTGACTGGCCAAGTGCTTCTCCTTCTCACAACAGCTTTGCTTGCTCTTCCGCTCCTCACTTAAGTTCACAAAGGTGCTATTGCAAGGTATTTTTTCCCACCTCCACCAGTTCCATTGAGACATGATGATTCTGCATTACATTTATGGTGAAGATCTCAGCAGTCTTTCGGGGCTTTTACTCTAGTAGTTTCTCTTTCTAGTTTTCCACTTCAGTGTATTTTGTGACAGATACTTCAAATTTTTTTTTAGTCCTTCTATTTTTTTCCTAATGTTCTTTCCCTTTTCCCAGCATTCTCAATCAGAGCATGTGGCCCTTTAACTCTTTCTGAAGAGTAATAACCTCTTTCTTGAGCCTGATAATTTCTTGTTCATTTTCTTGGCCTCATCTATGACAGCACTTCCACATCTTCTCTGCTAACTACTATTTCCTTCTCTCTCTGTTGCTTTGAATTTCTGGAGACAATTTTCAAAGCTTATAATCGACATGTACTTCAGCCTAATACATTCTTATATCAGGTCCAGCTCATTTTTTATGTTCACATTTCTTAATGCAGCATCAGGATCTCTGCTTGGCCTCATTTGTGGTTAGCAACGATGGCAGTATTTCTGTCTTGTGGTTCTGTCAGTCTATGGTCCCCTAATTTGCCTCATAATCATCCAGGCTAATGTACTTGAATTTCATTTGATTCTGAGTGTTTTCTAGGTTCCTTTTGAGGATTTTCTTATCTTTTTTTTTTTCTTCTCATATTTATTTATATATTTATTTTTTGTGAACATACTGTACAGGGGGTTACAACCACATTGGCATGATAATGAGTACATTTCTAATTAAGCACTGCAGCCTCCTCTTTGTTTAGCCTTCACATCCCTGCCCAGCCTCCACCCGCCCCCCCCCTCCCCACACCAAAGTTGTAAAGATCGTTTTTAACATAACAACTTGTACTTCTCATAGTTGCATCAGGTCCACCTGTATCCTTAATCGACTTGTTTTTCCCCATCTCCTCCACAAATTATACCGACATCAAATATAGTGAAAGCAGGGGTTATAGTGTGGGGGAGGGACATACAAAGCTACAAAGAAATACTCTTATAAATGAGTTAGAAACAAATATGCATGAAAGAAAAAAAAATTTAAATACATATCTAAGGGTTCATTTTCTTAACATCATATTATCTGATCTTTCCTGCTTGACTCATACGTATACTAGATATTGCAAATAAGGGAAACCATGGGACCTATGTTTCTTTGGGCCTGGCTTACTTCACTTAATATAATTTTTTCCAAGCCTTTCCATTTCCTAACAAATGGGGAAATATCATCCTTCCTGATGGAGGCATAGAATTCCATTCTGTATATATTCCATATTTTCTTGATCCATTCATCTACTAAGGGGCATCTGGGTTGGTTCCATATCTAGCTATGGTAAATAATGCTGCAATAAACATAGTTGTGCTGGTAGCTTTAGTGTGGTCTTGTTTGTAAACATTTGGGTAAATGCCCAAAAGTGGGATTGCTGGGTCATAGGGCAGGTCTATGTGAAGTCTTTTCAGGAACCTCCATACTGCTTTCCAAAGCGGTTGAACAAGTTTTACACTCCCATCAACAATGCAGTAAGGTTCCCTTCTGTCCACATCCCCTCCAGCATCTGTTGTTAATAGAGTTCTTGATTATAGCCATTCTAACTGGGGTGAGGTGGTATCTCAATGTTGTTTTGATTTGCATTTCTTTTATGGCTAGGGAGGTTGAGCATTTCTTCATGTGTCTATTGGCCATCCTTCTTTCTTCTTCAGAGAAGTTTCTCTTCAAGTCATTAGCCCACTTATTTATTGGACAGTTGTTTCTTTGAAGATTTGTTGTCGGGGAAATAATTTTTTGAGTTCCAAGTATATTTTAGATATGAGGCCCTTCTCCGTTGTATGGCTAGTGAAGTTCTTCTCCCAATCTGTGGGCTTTCTATTGATCTTGCTAGCTATGTCCTTTGCCATGCAGAAGCTCTGCAACTTCATGCAATCCCATTTGTCCAACCTTTCTTTGATTTGTTGTGTTTTCGGGTCTCTATTAAAAAAATTTCGGCCTGAGCCAAGGAGGCCTAGGGTTTCTCCTATTCCATCCTATAATGTTTTCAGATTGTCTGCTTTGACTCTGAGGTCTGATCAATTTGGAGTTGATTCTGGTGCAGGGTGATATAGAAGGATCTAGTTTTAGTTTTCTACAAGTAGTTAACCAATTTTGCCAGCACCACTTACTGAAGAGGCTATCTTTCTTCCATTCTATTATTTTAGCTCCCTTATCGAAGATTAGTTGGCGATAGGTCTGTAGGTTCATTTCTGGGTTTTCAATTCTATTCCTTTTGTACTGAGGTCTGCTCTTGTGCAAGTACCAAGCTGTTTTGATTACTATGGCTTTATAGTAGAGTTTGAAATTTGGTATTGATATTCCTCCAGCAGCGTTCTTTTCATTGAGGAGCGTTTTTGCTATTGGGGTCTTTTATTGTTCCATATGATTTTTGGATTTCCTCTTCTATTTCCTTGAAGAATGAGGTTGGAATTTTGAATCGAATTGAATTTGTAGGTAACCTTGGGAAGTATTGCCATTTTCAGGATGTTAATCTTTCCAATCCAGGAGGATGGGAGGTTTTGCCATTTTCTAAGTTCTGTTTTGATTTCCTTTTTCAAGATTTTAAAGTTTTCATCATAGAGGTCACTCACTTATTTGTTAATTCCTAAGTATTTTATTTTTTGAGGGGCTATTACAAATGGAGTTACTTTCCTAATTTCAGCCAAACTTTTCTCATTGTTGGCATACAAAAAAGCCATTGATTTTGGGGGGTTAATTTTATACCCTGCTACTTTGCCAAAGTTTTGAATCAGCTTGAGTAATTTGGGAGTGGAGTCTATGGGATTCTTTAAATACAAGATCATGTCATCTGCAAAGAGGGAGAGTTTTATTTCTTCTTTCCCTATTTGGATCCCCTTTATGTTTGCATCTTGTCTTATTGCTGTAGCTAGGCATTAGAGAGAGTGGACATCATTGTCTTGTTCCTGAGTTAAGAGGAAATGGCTTTAGTTTTTCACCATTAAGTATAATGTTGGCTGCATGTTTGTCGTATTCAGCCTTTATTGTATTGAGGAATGTTCCATGGATTCCTAATTTTTCCAAACCTTCATCATAAAGCAGTGTTGGATCTTGTTGAATGCTTTTTCTACATCTATTGAGATAACCATGTGGTTCTTGTCCTTGCTCCTGTTGATGTGATGAATAATAGTAATTGATTTGCGTATGTTGAACCAGCTTTGCATCCCTGAAATGAAACCTGATTGATAATGGTGTATGATTTTTTGGATGAATTGTTGAAGTCGATTGGCCAAAATTTTGTTGAGAAGTTTTGCATCAATGTTAATCAAAGAAATGTGTCTTTAGTTCTCTTTCATTGATGAGTCCCTGACTGGTTTTGGGATGAGGGTTATGATGGCTTCATAGAATGTGTTCGGTAATGAACATATTTCATTGAAGAGTTGGAGGAGTATTGGTGTGAGCTCTGCTTTGAATGCCTTGTAGAATTCCGCTGTAAAACCATCTGGTCCTGGACTTTTTTAGCTGGGCAGTCTCTTATTGTTGGTTCTATTTCAATGCTTGATATGGGCCTGTTAAGCTGGTTTAACTCATCTTGGTTTAGTTTTGGCATGTCAATATTTGCTAGGAAAAGGTCCATTTCTGTCAAGTTCTCACACTTATTAGCATAACGTTTTGAGAAGTATTCCCTTATAATGTTCTGAATCTTGGTTGTTTCCATCGTGATGTTTCCATTCTCACCTCTGAGTTTCTTTATTTGGGTGTGTTCTCTTCTTTATCTGATAAGATTTGATAAGGCTCTGTCAATTTTTTCGAAGAACCAACTCTTTGTTTTGTTGATTCGTTTTATAGTTTTGTTGGATTCTAATTCATTTAATTCTGATTTAGTTATAATTATTTATTTATGTCTACTGGATTGGGGTTTAACTTGCTGCTATTTTTCAAGGAGGTTCAGATGTCTCATTAAAATATTGGTTTCAGATCTCTCCAATTAATTGATGTAGGATCTCAGAGGTATAATCTTACCTCTGAGTACTGCCTTTGCTGTGTCCCAGAGGAGCTGGTAATTTGTGTGCTCATTTTTGTTGAATAGCATGAACATTTGAGTTTCCATTGTAATCTCTTTCATGACCCACTAGTGATTCAGCAATGTGTTGTTCAGCCTCCATGTGTTACCGGACTTTCTTTGGTGGCTTTTGGTGTTGAGTTCTAATATTATTCCCTTGTGGTCAGAGAGAATGCAAAGTATAACTTCAATGTTTCTGAATTTGGACAAGTTTGCTTTGTGGCCTAAAATGTGGTCTATTTTAGAAAATGTTCCATTTGCTGCTGAGAAAAACGTGTATTCTTATGCTGCTGGGTGAAATATTCGGTAGATGTCTTTTAAATCTAGTTGATCTATGCATCTGTTTAGATCTGTGGTTTCTCTGTTGAGTTTTTGTCAAGTTGATCTATCTAGTGGGGAAAGTGGTGTGTTAAAATCCCCAACAATTAATGTTTTTTGATCTATGTGGGATTTGAGGGAAAATAGTGTTTCTTGGATAAATGTGGGTGCTCCATTTTTTGGCGAATAGATACTTAGAATTATAATATCCTCCTGAAGGAGAGATCCCTTAATTAGTATGTAGCGACCTTCTTTATCTCTTCTCATGAATTTTAATTTGAAGTCTATTTTATCTCATATTAGGATTGCAACTCCCCCCTCTTTATAAGGGCCGTTTGTTTGGTAGATTTTGCTCCAGCCTTTAACATTGAAAATGTGTTTGTTTTTATGGGCAAGATGTGACTCCTGAAGGCAGCAGATAGAAGGATCTTGCTTTTTAATCCAACTAGACAGTCTATGTCACTTAATTGGAGAGTTAAGTCCGTTAATGTTAAGAGATAGGACTGAGAGGTATTTGGGAGTTCCTGCCACGTTATCCACCTTCTTAGCGGTTGCGAACACTGGGTTCTTCCTATGATTCTTGGATTCTCAGTTTGGGTGCAGTTTCTTGGCCTTTATTGTGGTCTTGTTGGTTTTCTGTGTGTCGGATATCTTTAAGGATATTTTGTAGGGTTGGTTTGATGGAGATGTATTGTTTCAATTTTTCTTTGCTATGGAAGGTTTTTATTTGTCCTTCAGTTTTGAAGGAGAGTTTAGCTGGGTACAGTATTCTTGGTTGATAGTTGTTTGTTTTTAGCGCTTGGCATACATCATTCCAGGCTATTCTTGCTTTGATTGTCTCTGCTGAGAAATCTGAGGCGATTCTAATTGGTTTCCCTTTATACGTGATTAATCTTTTCTCCTTCACAGCTTTAAGGATCTTTTCTTTGGTCAGAGTTAATCCTGTGTGGATTATAATGAGATTTTGGGATGTCCTATTCTGATCTGGTCTATTTGGAGTTCTAAAAGCTTCTTGTATCTGAATAGGCCTATGTTTTTGCATGTTTGGGAAGTTCTCTGCTAGGATCCCGTTAAACAAATTTGCTAGACCATTAACTTCTGTTTTTAGGTGCTCCTCTACACCCATTATCCTTAGATTAGGCCTTCTGATGGTGTCTTCCAAGTGTTGGATAGATCTACTATTTTTCTTGGACTTCTCTTGGATGGTTGTATGTTCTTTCTCTATAATATCTAGGCTATCTTCAATCCCCGAGATTTGATCTTCTGCATGGTCTAACCTGCTGTCCAGACTTTCTACTTCGTTTTTTATTTCTTTTCCTTCTAATTGGTCAGCTTTGATGGCTTCAAATTCTTTGTTGAAGCTTTGTTTTAGATCTTGTATGGACTTCTTTACTTCCTTAATTTGGTGTTCAGTTTTTATTCTCAAATCACTTAGTTGATTGGTTATGGTTTCCTTGGACTCCCATTCCTTCTTTTGGGTTCCATTAAGCATTCCCTTTGTGGTCTCTCTAACTTCCTTCAGCCCTTTGTTAATGGATCCCATGAATGCATTTAGTGATCTTTGTGTATTCTCATCCTGCTCTCTCAATTCCTGTCTTACTCGTTGCTTAGCTTCCTCGCGTTCATGCCATTCTTGTAGATCTCTTTGAGTGTTCTCAGCCTGTTCACACCATTCCTGCCTTTCTCTATGAGCATTCTCCAGCTGCTCACGCTGTTCACCTTTTCTCTTGCCTTTCTCTTTGAGTATTCTGAAGCTGCTCACCGACAAAGCTTGGCGGAGCTGCTAGCTCCAATTCAGGCCTTGGAATAAAACTAGAGTCATTTAGCAGGTAACAAGAACTTAACGGCGTGACCTGCCAGACTCAGCTCCACCCAGGGAAAAGTCACCCAGTTCGGGCACCAGCCCTAGGAGTGGCTTTTTTCACCGGTTAATCAGAGCCAGAAGCTGCCCCTCTCTTTAGCAGCCTCAACATCAATAAACAGAAACCCTGAGGGTGGCTTCAGTCTGGGTTCTGTGAGTTTCTCACAAACTAGACCCCAGGAAAAGCTACTGTTTGCTGAAAGGCCTCAACTCTACCCAGAACCTAGCCTCATCACAGCATGTCCAAACTTGAGGAAAAAGCCATCTCCCTCTTTTGTGATACTCAAAGCACACCCCCCTCCCATTGAACTAACTTGGGAGGAGGATTGCAAAATCCTGGGTAAAGCAGAGCATTTTCTGCCTGTCTAAACAATCTGACTTAAGAAACCAACCAAGCCACAGGACCACAAGCAGACCAGAGACTCCAACCAGAGGCTGATGACAGACACAAGGGAGATACAGGATTTTTCCCAACCTTCCCCAAAACAATCAAAGAACTTTTTTTCCCCTCTTCTTTTTTTTATACCTTTTACAAAAAATTTTTTTTGTTTTCTAAAACTTTTTTTAATTTTTACCTTTTTTCAAAAAAAATTGTTTTCTAGTAACTTTTTTTCCCCTCTTATAATCTTTATTTTAGGGATACATGTGTGCGTGCATTTTTCTTTCTTTTTTTTAAAAAAATTTTCTTTTGTTTTTTTGCTTAGCTCAACTGAACTTCTGATCTTTTTTTTCTTTCTTCCTTGTCCTTCTCACCTTTTCCTCTCTTTTGTTCTTCTTTATGGGACTTAATTGTTGTTCTGCACATCCTCAGATAAACCCGTAGTTGACTATTAGAACCTATCCCCCATTGTGTACACACTTAATCCACAAATTTATTACTCAATTCAAAACCTCTGAGACTCAAATTCCTTAATAGCAATACTACCTCTATATACCTATATAAAATTTTAAGTATTTTTATTTTAAAATTTTTCACATCTCCTTAATATCCCTCCCCTTCTCTCATTATATTCACATTCTTTGAATAGTTTCTTATAGCATCTGCATATTATTAATTTTTATTTTTCTATTTGTTCTGGTCTCTTTTTTTCCTTTCTCTTTCTTCTTGTTTTCTCTCTCTCTACTTTCATCCTATACAACCTATTTCCTGCTTTGAGACTAGGACTTAGTTAAGTTAACTCTCCCTGTACCTACCTACATCACTCTATTCCTACTTTTTATCCACATATCTCCCTAACCCTAATAATTTCTGTTTTTCCAAATTCTTCTTTGCGTTTCATAGTCCATTAATATATAGTTGTTTGATGTTGAATAGAGGTATCTGTTGAACTAGATTGTATCTGCAGAGTGTGGACTGTGCAAATTCAGACTTTGGTTGATGCTTGCCTTAATTTAGTGTTCTAGCACAAAACTGGTGTTACTTTCATCCCAAATGGGCAGAGTAAGCCATAAAACCACAAGAAAAATGGTAAGTCCGGGTATCTCCACTACCACTAATGATAATCAGGGGACAGAATAGATAATGGATAATCCAGAGGAGAGTTCCCAAATAGCTCTACAAACACTGCTGGCAAACATGATAAATGAAAAGATTGAAAACATACACAGAACTCTGTATGAGCGTGATAGGGAGAGAGAGGAGGCAAACAATAGGTCAATGCAGGAAAAGATTGAAAACCTACAAAGGACTCTGTATGAGCGTGAGAGGGAGAGAGAGGAGGCAATCCAAAGGTTTATACAAGAATATCATAAGCGTGAGGAAGCTATTCTCTTTTTTGACTCTCACAAGTTTATATCTTCAAATCTTTTCTTCATGTCAAATAATTGTCTCTGTTTTCTCCAATGTGCTCTTCTATGTGCTTTTAACCTCTTGGTTGGTTTTGACTGGCACATAATGGAGATTTAGTCTTTTATAAGCCTGGGTTTTGAGATAAAAGTGTGTGAATTTTTCTTTGCCACATTTCTTCGTAAGTGCAGAGGGCTGCTTTTTAAATTGAACATAGTTGGAATTCAGAGCCCCAAGCTCCTTTGCATGTTACTCCAGAAATATGAACACATTTTCGAGGTCCTTAATGTGATTACATAACCTGCTATTTCCTATCTTTCTCCTCCTTGGACATTCCTTTTCCCAATGTCCATTTTGCTTTCAATAAGCACACTGATCTAGTCCTAGAGGTTCCCTACTGCCATTTGCAAACGAATTGTACTGTCTTTGCCAAGGGTCTCTTGATCTCTATTGTGGTGCTCCTTTCGAAACTAAACCCCCTTTCTTAGAGTCTTTTTTATCCAGGGTATCTCTGTTTTCAAACACCTACTGGGAAACTACTTCCAACTTATAATACACCTTTCCCTCAAAACCTTCTAACTTTTGAAGCTTTTTTCTAATATCTGGGGCTGACTGGGTACAAAGACCATATTTAGGGCTCTTTGATTCTCCAGAGCTTCAAGATCTATAGGTCTATATGTCCTTTAGGCTTCTGGGAGAAGTTCCAGAAAAGCATTAGTGTACTCACTGGGCAACTGTACCATCTCACTCACCTTAGATTGATGACTTGGCTTTCTAGCCACTGAGGTATCCCTGCTAATCAAACCTAGCAATAATAGGTAAACACTTCCATACCTCGATCACTGTTAGTCTCAGCTTGGGTAAGTCTGTGGAAAGACTTGCTCCAAATGGTCTGGTTAATAGTGGGGTTACTGTCTTGTCCAAGGACTACTTTCAAGTCACCGAGCAGGATTCACTCCCTTTTCTACCAGGTGAAAAGCACCTGTAAATTTGCTGACACTCATTCCGGATGTGCTTATGTGTGAAAATTACTGTCTCTAATGAAATAATTAGCCCCTGTTTTTTTTCTGAAAATGATGCAGTTTGCTGTTTCCAGTTATACAAGTCACTAGTTGTAAAGGGAACATATATTAAAAAGGGGGCATTCCCCCATCTCCTTCATGTTCCTGTTTCAATGGTAATAATGGTAACATACCACATTGTACCACCTCAGGATGGTACACTTTTAGTATGGGAGGACTTAACATTACAGGTGCTGATGGCAAAGAATAGGAGAGAGAATACATCAATGCATCTTCCTCTGAGGGACACTATAAGCCTTGGGGAGAATATTTTTTGGATATAGGAACTTTAGTCCTTGTTCTCCCATCCTGAGAAAAAGAGTAAACAAAGGTGTATACAGGACACAGATAGAACTATCAGCATACACAAACAGACCAATAGCCACAGACACTTAACTTATATTTCCCATACCTCTCAATGTTGACCTCTACAGGAGGTCTCAGATGACAGAGATAATGTCCCAGATTGCCTCTTGAGGAGGCCACAGATGACCTCTGGAGAATGTCACATATGTTCTCCCTAGGAGGCCCTAGATAATCTCTCATGGAGGTTCCAAATGTCTCCCCAAGGAAGTGTCAGATGACCTCCAAAGGAGGTCCCAGATGTCCTCTCAATGAGGCTGAGATTACCTCTCGAATAGCTCCCAGATGGCCACTCAAAGAGGCCATATATGAAGCCCAGAGGAGGGTCCAGATAACCCTCTTGAAAAAGTCACAGATGACCTCCAGAGAAGGTTCTATATGGCTTCTCAAGGAAGTCCCAGATGATGTCTGAAGATGGTCATATATTTCTCATCAAAGTAACCCAAGCTGACCTCCCAAAGAAGTTCCAGATGACCTCAAGAGGTGGTGCTAGATTGCTTCTTAAGGAAGCTCCAAAGACTACTTTTGAAGAGGTCTCAGGTTGCCTCCTGAGGAAGGCCCAGATGACCTCTGGATAAAGTCCAAGATGGCCCCTGGAGAAGA
Source organism: Dipodomys spectabilis (assembly GCF_019054845.1). Classification (NCBI taxonomy): domain Eukaryota; kingdom Metazoa; phylum Chordata; class Mammalia; order Rodentia; family Heteromyidae; genus Dipodomys; species Dipodomys spectabilis. The sequence continues at coordinate 28,711 of NW_024870891.1, read as the reverse complement.
CCCTAGATGACCTCCAGCGTAGGTCTCAGATGGCTTCTCAAGGAAGTCGCAGATGTACGCTTGATGAGGTTCCAGATGGCTTCCCAAGGAAGCACTACATGACCTCTCAAGGAATTCCCAGAAGCCACAAATGACCTCCAGAGTGGGTCCCCAAAACAGGCTGGCAAGCTTTCCCAGACACACCCTTAGAGGAACCTAAACGACTTTTGTCAATGTTGGTCCTCCAGAGACAAACTCTCGAAGTAGACTCTTAACCCTGAGGGTTGACACTTTCACCTATGGGGATTTTTCCCTGGGGCCAAGGCCTGATGCTATCTGTGGAGCACATGGGCAGCAAAGATGGCGCTGAGAGGGGGTTGAGTGGGCAGAGCCTAATTTACTATAGAGCACATGGGCAGCAATTGGGCAGAGCCCAATTGATCTTCCGATCAGTGCGTAACCAGCCCGTGAAGGCTCAGGTGCATGATAGGGTGTGACCTTGACAGTGATTGGTTCCTCTTCCTCCCTTGCCATGCCACGTGCCCTTTTTGGCTTTAAAAAGGGCTGCTCTCTGTTAATAAATGAGTTTTCTACCTGCTGGATTTGGGAGGCTGGGGAATGGGCGAGCGCCGCACTTACCTTTCCTCAGACCCCAACCGTCTTTCGTGGGATGGACGAAGACCCAATGTGGGGCTCGAAAGGAAAAGAACCTGCCGAGGCTAAGCAGTCTCTCAGGGTAAGTGAAACCCTAAATATGGGTAATGCTATATCACAGAAGAAGGAGGAAGAAGCAACATTAGGCCTAGAAGGAGTACAGGAGGAGTTGGGAAGTGAGAAGGAAAAGGAAAGGGTCAAATCTGATCGAGAACGCACTGAAACATGCACAGTGGAAGTCAAAAAGAGGGTAAAATTTGCCCCCTCTTACCCAGCTGATACTGACGGTCCTAGGCCCCCTCCCTATTCCCCCAATTGGATTGGAGGTACAGTGCCCTATGAGACCTGTGAGAGGGTCTTGCAAGACCCAGACCCCTACCAACATTCCATGGAGGGGGCAAGCGCTGGCGAATAACCTACTCAGAGACCTCCTCTGGAAAGGAAGGGCCACTCAAGAGCCCAGACTCTAGGCCACAGGATTCACTTCCCCAAGCATATCAGGTCAATCTGGCACCAGGAGCTAACAGGCCCTTGGAATTCTATCAATGGGAAGCCAAGGATCTTAAAGAGCTCTGCAAGACAGTGGCAGAGGATGGCCCAAACTCTCCCTGGGCCCAGACCCTATTACAAGACATTACCTATCACCCGTGTGTCCCTAAGGACTGGAAGGATGTGGCCAAAGCCATTCTTACTAGTTCTCAGTTTATTAAATTGTGTGCTTTCTTTAAGGAGGAATGCAGAGTGTGAGCGGAGAGTAACCGGCAGGCTCAACCAGCGATACCTATTACTTATGCCATGCTAGCAGGGACGGGGGAAGGGTACTCCACCGGCGTTCAACAGGCTGCAATACCTGGCCCGTACCGTGACCAGGTGAGGCAGGCAGGACTTGACGCGTGTTACAAACTAGATGATGGGCCCACTGAGTCCCCCATGGCAGGAGTGAGACAAAAACCGGGTGAGCCTCTACCTCATATCATAGACTGAGTCCAACAGAGTGTTCACTGCAAGCTGCAGGCAGGGAACCTCCGAGATCAGTTTGTAAAGCTGCTGCTCTGGGAAGGGATGAATGCAGACCACTGCATGGCCTGCGCGGGATTGAGAGAGAGTTCTCTGAGCAGATGGGTGGTGGCCTCACAGGATGTAGGAATGCAACAGCACCAGTCCCAATCACTAGCTTTAGCTTTATAGGCTCAAGCATCTACAATGACTGAGGCTATTACTCAGGCACTGGCAGCCCAGAGCCAAGAAACCCCAAGACCATCGGGAAGAGGGACTTGTTTTAAATGCAGGCGGGACTGTACACAACAATCCCCCGCCAACCGGCCCGGGGGAGCCAGACTGCCCCCTACGCCCTGCCCCAGGTGCAGGAAAGAATACCATTGGAAAAAGGATTGTCGATCCAAGTTTGATTTAGATGAGAAGCCTTTTTACTAGGGGAGGGGCATCCTCCAGCTCCGTTAACTCAAGGAGGAAACTCCTCTGCTGTGAGGGCCAGGCAGCCTCATGGCAGGGCAGCTCAGGTCTATTGGACTGTCCCCCTGGTGGACGGACTCCGCCCTAAAATGAGTATTCTCATAGGTGGAAAGAGGTTTCACTACTTAATTGACACTGGGGTAGACCGAACCACACTCAGGGAGGAGATAGTGCCCTTGGACTGGAAGCTTGCACCTGGGCCCCCGATATTGGGGGTAGGGGGCAACTCCAAGTACAAAGAGACGGTTGCCCTTATGACATGGACTAGCCCAGATGGAGAATAGGGAAAGATACACCCTTTAGTGGCAAAGAACCTCACTGCCAATTTACTAGGGCAAGACATGCTAAGATAAATGGATGCCGTGGTCACTACAGATCACCGAGCATCATATGATGATATCCTGGATGGGGAAGAAGCACAAAGGCTTAAACAGGATCTAGAGGGAGTTAAGGAAAGGGATTTTTTTTTAACTTTCATAAATACAGAGAAGAACATAGGGGACCCGCTCAGGTGCACCCCCAATCCTAAAGGCCACTGCCCCCCAAGTACCTCCCATTGGGTGGAAGCCAGGAAGCCCAATCTGGGTGGAGCAGTGGCCATTGACCAAACCTAAACTTGAAGCCCTCCACCTTCTGGTGGAGGAACAGATAAACCTAGCGCATATTCGCCCTTCTATAAGTTCTTGGAACACACCCGTATTTGTTATTCAAAAAGCCTCTGGGGCTTGGCTTATGCTCCAAGGCCATAAGGCAAATGAAAGGATGGAGCTAGTAGGAACACCCCTAAGAGGCATGCCCTGTACTCCTGCTATACCTTCAGAATATACCTTGGTTGTGATTGATATTAAAGATTGTTTTTCTTCTATCCCTTTGCATCCAGATGACTGCGAGAAGTTTGCTTTCTCTATACCGTCTCTTAATTTTTCCCAGCCTGATCGGAGTTTTGAATGGACGATGCTGCCACAGAGAATGGCCAATAGCCCGGCCTTTTGCCAACAATACTTGGCCACACTTTTAGGGCCTGTGCTGGGTTCAGATACCTCCCTTGCCTATGCCTACATGGATGATATAATTCTAAAGCAGCGAGACCCAAGCTGCCTGGAGGGCCTTCTGGCCCAGGTTCTCACCATATTAAAAAAGGGGGTTTTTACCATAGCCCTTAATAAAATTCAAAAGGTAGCTCCTTTTAATGTGCTCGGGAACTACCTTACCTTGACTCAGGCCAGCCCCCTTAAGCCTTTGCTGGATATTCCAGCCTCTGTGACCTTAACCCAACTTCAGAGTCTTTTAGGGGAAATCAATTGGCTATTGCCATGGGTTTCTGTCCCTAACGATAGTCTTGTTCTCTTATTTGCCCTGCTAAAAGACAGGACGCCACAAGAAATTATTACAATTACAATATAAGGAAATGCTGGCTGTAATTATGGCCCTTCAGGACATTCAAAAACCTTTTAATATGTATTCTGATAGCCAATAAAACAAAAAAGGGGGAGTTAGCCCCCATATACAGTTACAGATAGCTTTGTTTACCATTAACATTTTAAAATTTTTCAAAAGGGGCAAATGAATCCAGATTTCAGAAGCACTGCGGACAACTAAACCCTAAGCCCCAAGTGAAAGTCAGGCGGAAGGACCCCCTGACACAACAATGGAGAGGACCTGACCCCCTAGTTACTATGGGCAGGGGATTTGGATGTGTTTTCCCCATAGGGGAGTCTGCTCCCATTTGGATCACTGCCAGGAACCTTAAGTTTTTACCCATCTCCTCTATACAAGAAGATGCCCAAGAATAAGGTAACCAACAAGGAAAGAAAAATGGCCATGGCCAAGGCTTGTGTTTTAAAGACAAAAGGCAGAAAGACAACTACTAACCATCCCCAAGGGCAACCAGACCTTGAGAAGCTCTTGTGTTCTCTAACAATTGCAGATGGCCATACTCCAGCTGTTGGCTGTCCTGACTCCCAATCCTGTGAACGGCCCTATGGAATCTGCATCAACCTCAACAGGTGACTTGGGCAGTGATCAACGCTGGCAATGCAGAAATAGTCAATAGCACCACAAGAGAAGCTGTCCCTATGGACTGTTTAATATTTTTGTATGAGTCAATTCTTTTAATGTTACCTGCTTTAATTGTTCTTTTACTAAATTGCTTGCATAGCAAAATTGAATCTATACTTATTGTTAAACAACCACCTTTTGTTATGCTTCCAGTTTAGATCTTGTCCAACCCCACAGGCAAATAGCTGGATTAGAACAATCTCCACCTCTGGACTCTGAAGTGGCAAAGACTGATATCCAATCCTTCACTAAGGTTAAAGGACTAGTGACATTTCCTGGCCTGGTAATGCTTTTGCTGATGGTTTTTTCTATGTCTTCCTTGCATGTTACGTGCACTGCAAAACTCTTAAGAGCTTATCCAGGCAGTTATCAAGCTCCAAATGAATGAATTCCCCCCCCCCAGAGGAATCGCAGCCAGAGATGGGTAAGAGGGGGTGTCTGTCTGACCAACCTAAGACAGGGCCTTCAGCTTGGCTCTGAAGAAGTTCCTGGTGACTGGTAAGGCAGACAAGGCGATCCACCCAACCTAAGACAGGCGGGTTCGCTTCTTTAAACTAAGACGGGAAGATGATGTTGGGAGCCATTGAGAGCTGACAGTAAACCTTAAAGGTCATCTTGACCCCTGTGCTAGCTTAAAGGCATGTACAAGGAACTGGCTTACTTAAAAGAAACCGGGTGCCCAGGATTTATTTGAACTGCTTCGGACATTTCTAACTGTGGTGGGACTGACATTTATTACTGTGGTAGGTGCGGATGTGAGGTAACTGGGACAAGCTCTTGGATCATGCACAAGGGCCCTCCCTATCCTTGTCTAGTGAATCTCGACCCCCAGATTTGCCTAGAACCCCCTGTGTAGCTAATGCTATCCTTACCAATGTAATCCTGTTAAAACAACTTTTACAGAGGAAGGAAAAGGATAACTAACTGAGAGGTGGGTCTGCCATTAAAACAAAAAAAAAAAAAGGGGGGGGGGAATCTGTGGCACACATGGGCAGCAAAGATGGTGCTGAGAGGGGGTTGAGTGGGCAAAGCCTAATCTACTGTAGAGCACATGGGCAGCAAAGATGGCGCTGGGAGAGAGTAGAGTGGGCAGAGCCCAATTGATCTTCCAATCAGTGCCTAACCAGCCCGTGAAGGCTCAGGTGCATGATAAGGTGTGACCTTGACAGTGAGTGGTTCCTCTTCCTCCCTTGCCATGCCACCTGCCCTTTTTGGCTTTAAAAAGGGCTGCTCTCTGTTAATAAATGAGTTTTCTACCTGCTGGATTTGGGTCCCCGCTGTGTCTGATTGTCTCCCGGACTGAGGGAGGCTGGGGAACGGGAAAGCGCCTCACTTACCTTTCCTCGGACCCCGACCGTCTTTCGTGGGACGGACAAAGACCCAACAGCTATCCAAATTGATTATCTTGATGGGGTTTCCGAAAATTAGGAACTCTGTAGTTCAAGCGAATCCATGGAGATACATTTAATATAATAAATGTTCTCCAAACCTCCACCCCCCAAATTATGATATCCAAAGCTCCAAACATCAAAGGGCAAGAGATTTTCCCCCTTCCCTTTGTCTCTCCTTGGCTACAGAACTATACATCCTTCCATGTCTTTCCAATTTTCCCTTCTACCTCTTCCTTCTTCTCTTCAGGCCTCTCCACTCTCCACAGGTCTGACTTGCTTTGCCTGGGTCATCAGTTGCCATCCTTCACCTCCTGCCCCAGCTCAACTTACTCTCCTCCAACGTCTTTCCCCTTCTGCTATCACACCACTTCCTTCCTTCCAGGACTTTTCCCTTTTTCTCTTTCCTTTTAAGAAAATATAAAAATGCATGAAGATGAAATGGTATTATATAAGAAAAAAGTAAACATTCTATAATGTATAATAGAATAAATTCAGTAACATTGCAAGGCAACAAGCTAACCTATAAAAATCAGAAGAATTTACTCATATAGTAAATGTCAACGCAGAAAATTAAATTAAGAAAAATAAACCTAAGATATGATTTACTGCAACACAGAAAAAAATCCATTTAAGATACAAAGTCCAGATTTAGAAAACTGGAAGACATTAATGAAATAATTGAAGAAGTAATAAATGAATAGAAATAAATATATCAATGTCTTAAAATAAATATTATTAAAAAGCCCGTCTTTCCATAAAATGGCCTTCCTCCTCAAAGTAATCAACAGATTCAGTAAAATCCTTACTAAAAATCCATTGTTATTTTTTACAGAAATAGAAATAAAATTGAAATTTTTGTAGGCTGTCATAAAGGACTCCAAAATAAAACAAACTAGAGATCACATCATCTGGCTTCAAAATATTTTTTTAAATCTATAGCATCCAAACTTACTGTTTTTGGGCAGAAAGACTGACACAAAGACCAAAGTGACAGGACAAATAGCCAAAAGTTAAAAGTTTGGTGAATATCAACAGCTTTTCTTGTTTTTGTACAAAGAGAACACACAGAAAAAGAGTCTCTTTAATAAATGGTGTTGGGAAAAGCATATGTCCAGATCTACAAAATTTAATACATAATATAGCATAAACAAACATTAGTTCAACATGGGTTGAAATTCTTCACAGAGTACCTGAAAATATAAAAATAAAGCAAGAAAAACAGTGAAAACACAATTAAAATGATGCATAACAATAGTTTTGGGGAAAGATTGTTGGGATATGATCTCAAAAACATAAACAACAAAAAACAATCAAACACACTTACATCAAACTAAAAATCTTACGTGCAGCAAAGAAATTCATCAATAGAATAGAAAATCAATTTATAGAGTATGGGATATAGTTGCCAACCATATATCTCATAAAAGAATAATGGTCAAAATATAGAAGGCACTCACAGAAATAAAATGAACTAAACCTGGAAAAGGTCTAACTAGATATCTCTGATTGGAAAAAAAGCAGCCACTAGGTGTATGAAGTATAGTCATACTTCATAAAAATTTCAATTTTAACATATATTTTATTAAAATGAAAATATGAAATACTTTATTTCATTAAACAAATTGTTAAACTTGGGTGAATTTTATTATTATGTCAATTATAACTTAGTAATGGTTTCTTAAAAAATGATCACAATAATTCTCAGGCAAGTTGTATATTAAAGAGAAAAGCTGCATTGATTCTAGCATATTGGAACATATCAGAGTCATAAGACAAGGCTAACTCAGCTTATCATACGGAGGAACCAGGACAGGATGATGGTCAAATAACTAAAACTACTACTACTACTACTACTAATAATAAATAAAACATGAAGTTAATGCAAGCAATCCTAGATACTCAGAAACTAAGATCTTTGTGGGCTGGGTTAGAAATGTGATCCTCAGATCTTTGCATCCTGAGTATTAAGGAATACTGACAGGAAATTCCTTGAGACTCATGTCCAATTAAATAGCAAAAATACAGAAGTGGAGCTGTAACTCAGGTAGTTGAACACCAGCATTTTATTCATTACCTAGAAGGAACTTTACACATAAATGAATTTGGTGGCTATAATCATTTTTTGAGCTGATGTAAATATCAGCTCAAACATCCTGAAGAATGTCCAGCTGAGAATGAAGAGTTTGAATAAAGTGTTTGAGTAAAATCAAAGTATGATATTGTAATCTGGATTGTCACAACATTGAGGAACCCCTATAAAATCTGTGATTCATTTTTCCTCAAAAGGATTTCACCATATTACATTTAAATATGTCATATTACTTCTTCGACCTTTGTTACCTGTGTGAAGAGAATTTATTCCTTGAAAACAATCTTAGACTACATTATCCTTTCTCACTTTTTCTTAACATGTGCATTACTTTCTGTAGTTAAAGTACCAAACAACCTCTGTTCCTGAGGGCTCACATGACAGTTCCACAATCTAAGGCTAATCCATTTGATCTTTTATATGCTCTTCTTCACAGTTTATGTTCTGTAAATGTTTAATTCATTTTTTATTTTATTAACTTGTTTATTTTTTGCAAGCCCTAGGTCTTGACTCAAGACCTGGGTAAAGTCTCTGAGTTTCTATTTTCTCAAGGCTAACACTCTACCACTTGACACATAGTGCCACTTCTGTTTTATTTCTGTTTATGTAGTACTGAGGAATCAAACCAAGGGCTTCATGCATGCTAGGCAAGAACTCTACCACTGAGCCACTTTCCCAACTCCAAAATGTTAGTTTTGAATTCTTCCTCTTTCCATATCTAGATTTATAGGATTCCTTTGTCTTCCACCTTTCCTTCTGTGACTCTTCATAGGAAAATCTGAAGCCTGAAATACACTTGCCATTTTTCGTGCAAACTTTAGAAAGTCAGTGGAGTCTCATGAATCCCTCATTTCTCTGAGCTTTTCTATCTGTTGCAAGATCATTCTTTTTCTAGTGATGCATGCCCTGAAACCCAGAAGGCTCTTGTCCCTAGCTCACAGATGACATTTTTTATTGATGTGAAAAGTTAGTCTATATGTTTATAGATGGTGTATAATCCTAGAAAACTAGAATGTTTATGCTAGAGGAAAGTTAAATCATCTGTCCAATTGACTCATAAATGAAGGCAGTTACAATACATGTAACCTTGTCTTTCTTAAAGGAAGAGAGCTACTAAATAGCAATGCTGTTTTCAATTATCCTTCTAGACAATAGTCAAGTACAAAATAACAGGACTTCAGTGGCTTTTTACACCAGTCATTGATTTTATATTCATCCGCAAGTTGGGTGCATTTTGATCTGCCTGGCTGAGCTTCTCTGGCCTTATGAGAGCTAGACAGAACTCTTCATTTCAATTGGGTTTTTGTGCCTGTTGTACAGAAGCTAGATTCATAGAATAATGGTTTCTTCAGATATGTTGATAACATGTCAGAGCTGAAAATACAAAACACTGGTAAAAGTTAGTAATGCATTTTCAGACCTTGATGGAAATAGATACATTTTAAACCTACTCACATACTCCATTAGACAAAGCAGTCCACACCAGTGAGGCAAAGGACATTGGCACTTACGGGTATAAAAGATGCCTACGACATAATCATAAGCACTATGGAGAAAAAAGAAAAGATAAAGTACAAAAGGTAGTCTGTACCAGAAATATCACAATGTTGTTACACAAAAAATGAAGACTCATTACACTCACTCTTTCAAAACAGGTTTGGTGAAATCAAATTTGGGTTTGTTATTTTTAAACTGAATAGTATGATTCTTTGGAAAATATCTTAAGTCACACAGAAAGCATTAAAGATAATGGAGATACTATTGTGAATATCACAAATATGGAGGCAATAGAACATGAGGTTGTCACATGCCTTGGGCTTTTAAGTAATTAATATTAACCCTAAGGAACATTTGGAAACACGTAGAAATATCTTTGATAAATTTTGATAAAGTTTTGAATCATATAGAGACCAGCAGCATTGTGGGACATGGTCCCATGGGTAGAAGAGCTTCCTTAAATAATTACTCAGTCAAACTGTTAGCACTGCTGTAAATTCAAACTTCTGTATTATTCTTATGGGAAGGAAAAGGGAGAGAAAGGGGTCATTCTATAAACCCCAGGGTGTCTCTTGCCACAATTCAATTTTCTATGGCATGTAGTTCTAGTGATTGTACATCGAATTCTTCTAGTCTTTAGTAAACTGTAGAAAATGGAAAATAAATCCAAATAAACCACAAACATGGAACATAAACTCATCCTTAATGTTTTTAAAAGTGTTAAGGTGACTTTACCTTTGTGTTAAGTATAATGGAAGAGACCAGATAAATGTCAATAAATCTCTAAGTTCACATTCATTTAGAAATCCTGTTTCCAGAGCTATTGTTGGGGTATTTGAGTATGTGCTTTGAGTTCCAAGAGACTTCCACAGTCCTGTGTCCATCTCAATGTTCAGAAAGATCTTCAAATGTAACACCTAATGAAAATCATTTCATAAAAATAATATTTAATTAGACACTAATTGCTGGCAATTGTGATCCTAGCTAACCAGATGGCTGATATTTGAGGATCATTGTTCAAAATTAGCTTGGGCAGGAAAGGCTGTGAGGCTCTGATCTCCCATTCATCACCAAAAAACCTGGGAATAGAGCTGCACCTCAAGTTGTACAGTTCTCACCTTGAGCATAAAGAAATCTCAGGCTCAGCACTCAGCCCTGACTAGCTCAGGATTAGCAAGCATACACACACACACACACACACACACACACACACACACACACACACACACACACAATTATTTTGACCTATGATACATATATCAGTTGAATTATGGGAGTAAGAAAATGCAGAATAATTCTAAGAGAGATACTAAATAGTAATTTTAGGACTAATGACCTAATGACTTGCAGTGATTGAAAGCTTTGCTGTTGGAGACACTTATACTTAATTGCACAACATAATGAAAATGGTCTATTTACAGACAACCTGAAACAACTCTACTATTTGCTATCCTTTGTAAACATAATTTTACCATATGGAGTAGTAGATCAAATAAAGGAGACCATAGCAGTATGAATTTTATGCACTTTTTTTTATTATGAAGGTGATTACAGAGGGCTCACAATTATATGTCAGAGTACATTTCTTTTTGAATAATATCACCCTTTCTCTCACTCCCTGGTTTTCCCTCCTGTTCCTACCCACAGGTTATATAGTTCAATTTCCACATAGACTCTAATGAGCACTACTGCTATGTATGCTTTTAATTTAATTTAATTTGATTTGATTTTAATTTATAATAGAAGTTTCAAGAGCCAACTAAGACATTAAGTAGCCAGGCACTGGTGGTTCACACCTGTAATCTTAGCTACTCAGGAAGCTGAGATTTGAGCATCATGGTTCAAAGCCATCCTTGGCAGAAAAGTCTGTGAGACTCTTATGCAATTAAATCACAGAAAAGCCAGAAGTGGCAAAATGGCTCAAATGCTAGCCTTGAAAAAATAGAGTCCAAAACAGCACCCAGGCCCAGAGTTTGAGCCTCAGGACCAATCTATATTCCCCAAACAACAACAACAATAACAACAGAAATTAAGGTAAGTATTTGAAATATTATTATTGTGTGAAAGTAGTGGTCCTCAGATGATGCTCTCCAGGAGGCAAAGACAAAGCTCATTTGAATAATCACTCAGACAGTAGACTTGTTCCAAGAACATTACCAACTCCCTTACTCAGAACTACAGTTAGGTTCATAGCACCAGTTGAGCAAAGATAAAACAGTTGAACCTAACCCTGTTCCTTGTGTTGGCATCCATAGAATGCATGTTTGCACCATTGCAATTCAATTTAAAAGAAGGATCACCTTTCTACTGGATAGATCTTCAAGTAATACATTTGGAAACACAAGTTTGGAGGAAAGAGATGATCTGAAAATCCTGGTGCTCTAAAGGCTCATGATGGACAGCTGGAAAGGCAGGCAGAGATAATGATATTGGAACAGCAGGGAAAGCAGAACTGCCAAGCAACTTACAATAATGAACCTCTAAAAACGTGCCTTGGCTTTAAGGTGGTTTTTATTTAAAGAAAGAATGAGGAAGGGAGAAAATAGGAGACTATGATGGTTTAGAATTGCATGTTTTCATTATTCAGATAAAAAGATGAACATTGTATAGATGCCAGTTCACTTTCTATGGGAGTGTAAATATTGTTTGAAGGCATAGAAAATTTGGAAATAGTAATAGAAAGATTTAAATATGAACAATATTCTGTGATGATTATCCTTTTGGTATTTTGGCAACTGTTTAGCTAGCATTTTAAATAAGATTGATGTTAATGGTTGCTTTCCACTTCAGCTTGAAGTTGCCAATTACTAGAGTCATTGCACCTAAACTGAAAGAGAAATGATCTTCTATCAGAAACAAAATGATCTGTTCTCTCTCTCTCTCTCTCTCTCTCTCTCTCTCTCTCTCTCTCTCTCTGTGTGTGTGTGTGTGTGTGTGTGTGTGTGTGTGTGTGTGTGTGTGTGTTTGTGACTTCTGGGGTTTGAACTCAGGGATTCCACTCTTGCTTGTATTTTCCCCTCAACTGGTCTCTACTACTTGAACGACAATGCTACTTTCTACATTTTACATGTTTATTGGACACTTGCCTGTGACTGGCATTGAACTGCGATCCTCACATCTTTGCCTGCTAAGTAGATTGGATTAAAGGGATAGGCTAAAAGCACCTGGCTATATTTCCATTTTGGAAAAAGGTGATAGTTTTTTTTTCTTTTAATTTCTGAAAACATATTTACTGGTGTTAGCTGAACAAACAGAATCTGTAAGCTGATGGATACTTACTGAGTAGCAGCAGAGGTGGAATTCATTGAATACATTGAGCTATTATTTTAGAATCTATTCTATTAGGCCAGTGAACATTCCTCTAAGCACCTGGATAGAAAGCTGAAACTATTCTATAATTCCTTTGCCATCTGATTTTATGGTGAGAATTATCATCTGTAAAAGGATGCCATGCACTTTCTTGTGTTTTACATCAGTATTAGTGACAATAGGATGCTTTAGTGATGGAGAAGGAAGGGCCATAATTCTTCCCTTCTATCCTTATACTTTCTCCATAACTCCAGCTCCACCCAGACATGCCTACAATGGTTCCTGCTCCCAAAAGGCAACAGTAAATCCTTTTGATAGTTCCTAATTACTCCATCTCTCCTTAATGGTAATAGCAGTTGCTTCTAGCTCTTAAGCAGCTCACCTAGGAGAGGTGGTCACTGTTCATGTGGGCTTCTCAAAACAATAATAAGAAGAAAACCTTTCATTTATGGAATTCCTGCTATTCTAAAGAGTAATATTGTATTTTGTGCTTCCAATTACTCAGAAGTACTTCTGAGTAAGGTGGATTAAAGGTGTTTCTCCTGGACTCAAGCATCAAGTATCTAGTTGTGGGTGTTCTTATGAATCAGGTGAGATGGTTCTATTCAGCATTCCAGAGCCTGGTGGGCTTTGTGAGATGCAGAGTTGTGAGTGGCAAAGACTGCTGGATCTGGGTCTTCACATATGCCTGTGTTCTCCAGGAGCTGCGTTTTCAAACTCAGAATTTCTAGTACCATCTATGATTTTAGAAGCCCTTCCCCATTCTGTTGAAACATAATCAAAATAAACAAAAGAATACTCTGTCCAGACTCGATACAACCTGCATGCTTCAAAATATAAAATTAAGCTTATGTTAAAATCCTACATTTCTATACTAAGTGAAGTAAGCCAAGCCCAAAGAAACAGAGGTCCCATGGTTTCCATTATTTGCAATATCTAGTATATGTATGGGTCAAGCAGAAAAGGTCAGATAAGGTGATGTTAGGAAAATGAACCCTAAGATATGTATTTAAATGTTTTTTTCATTCATGCATTTGTTTCTAACGCATTTATAAGATTATTTCTTTGTTGCTTTTGTATGTCCCTCCCCCACAGTATAACCCCTGCTTTCACTGTATTTGATGTCGGTATAATTTATGGAGGGGAAGGGGAAAAACAAGTCGTTTAAATAAGGATACAGGTGGACCCGTTGCAACAATGAGAAGTACAAGTTGTTATGTCGAAAATGAACTTTACAACTTTGGTGCGGGTTGAGGGATTTGGTGGGGGGAAATGGGGAGGCTGGAAAGGGATAGGAAGGGGAAATAAAGGAGGAGGCTACAATGCTTGATAAGAAATGTACTCATTATCTTGCTCATGTAATTGTAATCCCTCTGTACAGTATTTTCACAATAAAAAATATATAAATAAAAATAAATAAAAAAATAAAAACAAAAACAAAGAAAATCCTACATTTCAAGTGGTACTTTCTAGATGCTAGTTTGAAAAGAAACTATACCATTTGTGGGTGGAGACTGGCTGGAGGAGTGGGGGAGAGCAAAGAAAGAGGTGACGATACAAAAAGAAATGTACTCAATACCTGGCTTATGAAATTGTAAACCTTCTGTTCCTCACCTTTAGAATAACAACAACAATATTTTTTACCTAGGAAAAAAGTTACATGTTACATATGTTACATTACATTCCTAAACATTTTATATTTTTAAACTATATACACTTTGATTCATAATTCATAAGAGAACTATATTTGAGAGTTCGCTGACTTTATGAAAGTCATTGTTAGTTAGCCTATTATATATTATTTCCTTTCCTAAGAAAGTTTCTAGCTATTTATACCCCACTAAGTGTTTCATAAAGCTTGGATTGATTAAACAAATAAAAGTAAACCCTTACTTGAAAGGCAATATCAAGTGGTCATGTATTCATGAATTTAAAATTATATTTTTTTAAAATAACTTTTCTCAAGGGTGGTCAGTAACCTCTAATATGTAACCTATAAGGTTTATGGAGGGAGAAAAATCTAATTTCCTTAGAAAGGATTTTCTCTTGTTGTGTGAGTTCTTAGAATTAAGATGTTAATGCATATTATTAGAGTTGCATTTGTATTTCAATCAACAAACATTTCTTATAATCACAGTGGTGTTGCCAGCAGTACTATGTGATCTGGAAACTGAGAGATCTTGTTGAATGGAATCAATACATTTTCTTAATGCTAATTGTTACCTGATTCCAGCAGATTACAAATGCTATGGTATATATATTAGTAATCAGAATACATGGATACACAAAGCTACTGTATATTATAAATAAAAATGAGATGTGCAAATCATAAGATTCTATACATACACTCCACATATACACATATCTGTATATGTATTTATGTATGCACACACATGTACATACACATATACACACACACACATACGTATATATGCAGAGAGGAAAAACAATTTTATAATTGAATATGCATTTTGTGCAAACTTAATAATGCAAAGCATACACTGATTCCATATATAGGTGTCACCTGGCAATTTCACAAATATTTTAATTTTAATTACTGTTGCAATTAGTAGTATCTTTGAAAATACTTATAATGAGCTGAAGTCATATGTTTTTCTTGTCACCCCAGAGTTTCAATGCACCTGCCATATGTTGTCTTTAGTAATTACAAGGCTTTTTTTCTCTCTGCAGCATAAGTACTTATTAAGTTGCAGGGTTTATGCAATATATCCAAGGTTAGATTGCGTCATCTTGAAAACTGCCTTAGAATGTTTCTCATTTCACTTAAAAATAACCACCCACCAAAAAAAAAGACTCCAGTCAAAGAAAGTCATATGGAAAGCAATATAAGTGAATAAACAGAATCGTATGGAAGGGACAAGAACATTTAGTAAGATTTTACCTCTTTAGTTTGTGATTGCACAAATAACATTCAAGCTATTTCATACTGTGTCTTCCCATATCTCAAGCCCATCATAAAAGTTAATTATCCTTATGTGTAACGAAAGCACATCCTGCAGTATCAAAGCAAAGATTAAATAATATCTCTCTAAAATATCTTGTAATATATGAACTGATACAGCAGCTTAAAGGATTTCTTTTTTATTTTTTCTTTCAAGACTGTTCTGCTAACAGAGACATCAATTAGCTAACTACAGGCTACTACCCCTGGGTAAAGGAAATCACAGGAACTGCATTGTAGGAGAGTTCTAGTAACATTTTAAAAGCATAAAATGAAAACATAATGAAATGTTTCTGGTGGCTCATGCCTGTAATTCTAGATACGGAGGAAGTAGAGGTATGAAAGGTATTAGTTCAAAGCCAGCTCAGGCAGAAGAATCAGAGAGTCTCCCAACTAATTATTAAAAGTCCAGAAGCAGAATTGTGGTACAAATGGCAGAGTGCCAACCTTGAGTAAAAATATAGTAGAGCAAGAGACATAGCCCCTGAATTCAGGTTCCATACCAGCATCTAAAAGACAAGAAAAAATGAAATCTTGTTCACTTTCCTTCAAAATTTTATTCCTGTGAAATGGAGAGAGGACACTATTTTCCCAACAACTTGCTTTTTCACTACCTAGTCTCTGGGTGTTAATACACAATAACAGTAAATGGATAGGGATTCATTTGGTAGCCTAGGATCATGTTTAATTTTCCGTATTAGTGATCCTTTTATCTGGGGATTTCCTTTGCTCAAGGTTTAGTTTCCTATAATACTCTGAATTCTCTGGATGTAGAAGTGCCCTCTGCTGTCACACTGAAAGAAGTGAAGATTAAAAAGAGCAATAATGCATGATAACATTTAAAATAATTGGAATCCTATCTTATGCCAGCACCCTCTGCACTTCTACCACCTCCAAGCATTAATAAAACAGAATTTGCTCTTGAAAATGTTATACAATGAGAACCTTTCCAGTAATAAACCTTAAGAGAAGAAATCCTGTCTTCTAATACAGTATTCACCTTCATGAAAGCTCATTTAAGAAGTCCAAATATCTTTCTACTATTTGGATACTCCCTCTCTAATAGACGGAGAAGATGATTCCTAATTACCAAAGAAAGCTCTACACTCTTATTTTTGTCATTATGGGCTAGAAACTTCTGGAAGCTCATAGATAAGTCATGTTTTATTTTCTTGCTGCTCTTAGTAAATTATTTTGTGGTCTTTCTTATGATAAGGTGTTTCTAGACCAGCCACAAGCATACATAGGGAATTTGTTCCTCCTAAAGGCAAAAATCAAGGCTCAGGGAGCCAAAGTATGCATCTGTTTTTTAAAGCAAAGTTACACAATGCATGACTGATTACTACTACACAATTAAAATAAATTAGGAGTCATAATCTTGTTCAATATTGCATTAATTTATTGATTTTTTCCCAATGTCAGATTGAAGTTTACTTGAATGTGATCATATTAGGAAAGCAAATGTATTCAGTGACCCCAAGATTGCCTTCAAAGTGCTTTTGAATGGTTTTTTTTTGTTTATGTATTATCTTAAATTATGTTTTATTATTCTTAGATAGTTTAACAAAACAGTTATCATTCAGTTGATAAGATGATGCTTTATTCTTTTTGGTCCATTTCTAGATTTTCCTTTGTTTTCATTGTATGTTAAATCTGCAGCTGTCAGGTGCTGGTGGTTCGTTCCTGTAATCCTTGCTACTCAGGATGCTAAAATCTGTGGATTGCAGTTCAAAGCCAGCCTGGGCAGTTAAGTACATAAGACTATTATCTCTAATTAACAATCAGAAAAAAAAAAAAACTGGAAGTGGAGTTGGGCTCAAAGTGCTAGAACACTAGCCTTAATCAACAAAGCTCAGAGTGAGCACCAGGTTCCTAGTTCAAGCCCCATGAGCTATCTTCCCCCTGCAAATAAGAAAGACCTACAAATTGATTTCTCCGTTTTGTTTTACCCAAAAAATCAATAATCCAATAAACTTAAACTCACAATGGTATTTTGAAAATACTCAAAGATTTGAGAAAATTTAAATTCTTTGTAACCTTTGAGAAAGCCAGTTGTATGATAGCTTTTAGTTCAATTTCTTGATCATTACTTGATTATAATTTATCATTTTTGTAACTCAGAAATCAATTATTTAGGTTTTATAATAATCATCACATATCATTTAAAAACAAATCTTTAAAGAGAATATCTTAAAATGATAAAATATTATTTATTCTAATTTTTCACATCTTTAGTCTGATGAGTTATGTTTCAAGAAGTTATATGAGCTGGGCGCTGGTGGCTCACACCTGTAATCCTAGCAACTCAGGAGGCTGAGAAGGGAGGATCGTGGTTCAAAGCCAGCCAAGGCAGAAAATTCCGTGAGGATATATTTCTTTTGTTTCTGAATCCCCTAGTCTAAGATACTTTGTTACTGCTATTCAGGGTAAGATGCTGCACTGTTTCTATTTAAAGAATGTTTGTTTAAATTATTCTGGTTCATTCTCCCTGTATTTTTTTCATACAGTTTAAGATTAAGTTGCTTATAAGAAGAAGAAGAAGAAATATAATATACATCTCCAAATGCATTTATTCCCAATTAAAAATTTAGGTTGGAATTATCTTCACTGATATAAATGAAAACAGATTTCCTCACAAAGTGGCTTCAATGTCCAACAATGAAGGAAGGGACTTAACTAAATATTTTTCTGTTCTTTTCCTTTTCGTTTCTTTTTCTTTTCCTTCCTTTCATTTCTTTTTCTTTTCCTTCCTCACCTTTTCTCTTCCTTCCTCTCCTTTGCTTTCCTTCCCTTCTCTCTCTTCTCTTGCTCTCTCATTCTCTTCCACTTTCCCTCTCCCCTTCTGCCCCCATCTCTCTCTCTCTTTCCTCTTTCTACCCTACTCTCTAGTCCAAGACTGGGACTCTAAGTAGCGGAAGCTTTCACTCTGAATAGAGCTCTACCAACTGATCTTTGCTCTTTCCTTCTGCTGAAATAGCAGATAATTAAATTATTACTTCTTCCTTCTTCCTACTTCAAATTTCAAACCTTAAATGTATCCTAGTATTTGACTACAAATTCGCTTTACCATTGGGCTGGTGATTTCTTGGCATCTGCACTCCTCTGGACTTCTCATCTGCCTTTGGGAATCTGAAAATTGGCCTTGGAAAACTTTTATCTTGGTTTCTTTTATGAAAGGAGTACTGTAAGTGAATCTCTCTCTTATACTCCTCAAAATAAATTACTGTACATTGCTAATTATTCATTTATAGGTTTGTTGCTGTTTCCAGTTTCCCTTTTTTGTTTATTAAAATATATTTTTGTTGTGTCAGTAGTGGGGTTTGAATTCAGAGTCTCATGCTTTTAAGCTGATGTTCTGCCACTGAACAACAACCCCTCATCCTAGTTTGCTCTAATTATTCTTGAGTTAGGGTCTGTCTTTATGCCCTGACTGACAGAGACCACAAACTTCTAACTTTCCCACCACAGCTGATACCAATGCTGCCCACTATTAATTGACACAAGGAATTTCCTAGAACTTATAGGTGTGAACCACGAGGTGTTGGCTTCACTGCTTCCTTCTAGTGGTGACATTCTCATATGAAGTTATGTCTGACAGGACTATAAATCTAACTTCTAATGATAACAATAAGGTTCCACATCGTCCCTGTCATGCCAACTACAGTACACCTTAGTGTAACAAGCATTATTACACAAGGAGGCAACCTCTAGTTATAAGTGTATACTTAGATCATGTACAATTCACTCAGTCAATGATACTAAATCATGCTGAAAATTATACAGGCAAAGGAAAGATGAGAATATAAAGTGCTTTAAAAAAAACAAAAAATGGTAACATCCTTGTTACTAGAGGTTTAGCAAATTTTTGAGATTGTACTTGCCAGGCATACTGTTCAAATTAGATTATATATTCGAACCTGTGAAGTTCCATTTTTAAATGCCACCCCTCTTATGGGAGTTTATGTCACCATTCTACAAGAAGGAGGTGATTTATCAGATAAACAGATCGAAAGATAGGTAGGTAGGTAGATAGATAGATAAATATACACACAGAGATTGATAAAATAGATAACATATTTACATTTTTATTTTCTTTATTTTAAAAGAAAAACAAACTTCAATTTTCCTATTCTCACTTTTATATAGGAACTATATCTACCATAAGCAGATAAATATTTTGATTAGATGTTGTACATCTCTGAGAAATGGTTTCAAATTCAGTACTGTTTTTACTTGTCCAAAAATTCTTTAAAATATAAAGTGATGTTCAATAGACTATTTCTTTAGAAAAACAGATGTCAGTACATGTGTGAAGGCAGTCTAAGGAATCTCAGGGAAACCTGTTGATTAAAAGGGGATTGAGAGAGTGTGGAAAGAAAATGAAATGGAGAGAGATATTCTGGGCAAAATATAATATATGCGCCTCTAAATTACCATAGTGAAATCCCTTAGTGGACTTAATATGCACTAGAGAAAGAAAGAGAAAGAAAAGAGAGAATGACAGGAAAGTAAAACTAGTTCCAGTGTGAGTGGAGGGATTACTGGGAGAGCAGAGAATTCCAAATAAAATGCCACAGTGATTTTAAATCAAGCACCAACATTTCTTTTGTTGAGCTGAAACCCCATTGTACAATTACTTGAAGATAATTCAGAAAAAAGTAAAAAGGAAAAGAATCAGCTTTCACACATGCAAAAATTGACTAATATTCCATAACTTCTATGTTTTTAGTGTCAGAATGTTATTTCCCAGGGACCTTGTGTTTTAACCAATCTAAGTCCATTTCAACTGAAAAAATCCAAAGAAATGAATGTCCTATCTGACTGTTTGTATATACACATGTGTATTAGCTAGGGGGGAAAAGCTCACATTTTATTGAAGATTACAAATTTTTTATCTTCTTTACACTTTGATGGGTATAAATTATTCTTCTTGTCTATGATCATGAGAAACATTCCAGCTCCCCACACTTTGACATCTTTGCTCTTTGCAAACCATTGTTCAATGTTTTTATTAACTCAATTTAATACAACCTTTTTATGGTGACCTTAAGAATTTAATAACTCCTCCATGCAAGGACAATACCACCTGCAGGCTCCACTGGGATTAAACTCTACTGGACATTAACAGACAAGTGTAAAGATTCTTCTGAGAAGTCAAAGAGCTTCCTGAGATGTGGATATTCTGTGTAGTGCTTCATAATCTAAAGTTAAATTATGAGCTTTGCAACCTCTGTAGTAGCTGTGTTTGTGAGTGTTGAGCATTTCTAATGTTTGCCTCAACTTCTTCTTCCTTTAACATATCCTAATTTTATTAAATCCTGCTATGAGTGCACCTTATGGAATACTATGAGGCCTATGGACTACCTGACCGTATATAATTAATATACCTTTAAAACATGCTTGCTTCTTACCCACCCGTGTTTAAACTTGCTGGCTTTTTTCTTTCCTTTGTAGATCAGTCCTCTGTTTACAAATATTTTA
Organism: Dipodomys spectabilis; assembly: GCF_019054845.1. Classification (NCBI taxonomy): domain Eukaryota; kingdom Metazoa; phylum Chordata; class Mammalia; order Rodentia; family Heteromyidae; genus Dipodomys; species Dipodomys spectabilis. Next base: position 7,818 of record NW_024870891.1, on the reverse strand, counting down.
TTTAGTAATTTTGGTGTTGTCAATAGAAAAGTCATTGAAAACATTTAATAAATCCTACTGCTTGAGGGTCAAAATCCAGGGAAAGTTAACACTGAAAAGCAGGAAGAATGGTAACTTCTGCACACAAAATTCCTTATCATGTCATCAGTGTATTAAGAATTGATTTTACTGAAAGGAAATATCTAGTATCCTAAATTCCAACATGGCTGACAATAACAGTTATGCATACTTAGAATCACGCATATTATTTATGTAAGGAAAAAACAAATAATGCTTAGATAAGGAAATAATTCACACATTTATACTACTTCAAGATATTCTCATCTTTGTTGACTTATTGCAAGACTCCAACACTGCCTATGCTTTATTTGAGGCTTTAGAAAATGTCAAATCACTATGAAAAAGTCGAAGCCATTTTTATCCATTATATTCTAAACCGAAAGAAATAATCTATCATTTTTCCCACTGAAGTGGTACTCTAATGAAAAAGGAAGGGAAAACAAGGACTAGCTAGATAAGCTGCCAACAGTCCTAAGGGAGTGGATTCAGACCAGTTCAGCTCGGTTTCATTCATGAAATAAAAATCCAGGGCACCCAGCAAATTTGACCACATGTGTTTAGTTCTTGCCCCAGATCCCCTTGGTAATCCGTGAAAAGAGAGACCAGAGTTGTATCTCACATGCCTCATTGACAGGCTATACCCTTTGGCACAGAACAGAAGAACAGATGTCTTCTTGCTTAACTGCTTACTACCTGCATGGCTTCTTTTTAATTGGCACCTGCCCCTTGTTCAAGTGGTGGGTTGTGCAACTGATTAGCTATCCCCCACCAGCCTCGTTCAAAAAGATGCCAGGCTTTCTTTCTGAGCTTAGATTTTTAGCTGGATTCATTTGTAGAAAACCTCCATGTAAACTTTTTACCTGAAAAAAATAAAAGATGAAAGACAATTTCACGTAGAGAAATCATCGAGGGGCCCAAACAAGGAAGACAGTTGGAGAAAGATGATTTACAAATCTGTTCTGCTAGTTCTTCTAACTTCAAAGAAGGCTAAAAATTTTGGGGAGAGTGATAGAGGTTGAAATAAAGCATATAGTCTGGAGACTTTTAAAAAAAATGGACTGATGCCTATAGTTCACTGAAACTGATGAAGATATTTTCTCCCAGAAAAGAATATTAATGTTAAGTAAAAATACAAAAAAGTAAAGACAACCCCAACAATATGTCAAGAGAACTGAAATAAGAATTTCTTAATTGAACATCTGTCAAAATAAAAAATGTGTGCTAGATGACAGTGCCTTTTACATGTAATCCAAACTCTTCAGCAGGCTGAGAGCTGAGGATCATGGTCAAATCCAGCCTGAGCAGACAAATCAGAGTGACAGCTCCAAAATGCAGAAGTGGCACTGTAGTTTAAGTGATTGAGTGCCAGCCTTGAGCAAAGGGACAGTACCCAGTTCCTCAGATTAATTTACAGAAAGAAAATGTGTCAAAATATTTTAACTGTTGCTATAATATTTATGTTTTAGTTATTATTTTTGTCCTAGTACTAGGGTTTGAACTCAGGGCTGTATTTTTTGTAACAGTTAACACCCTACCACTTGAACCTTACCTTCACTTATGGTTTTATGCTGGTTAGTTGAATAAACATCCCTTGGTTTTGTCTTACTGACTGGTTTCAAACCTCCATCCCCAGATGTCAGCATCCCGAGTAGTGAGCCACCAGTGCCTAGCAACATTTTCATTTAAAGTAAAATTTAGCTGATGCACTAGTATTTCTAGTTTAAGATTTGTAGTGATATGATATGTTCATTCAATGATCACAGGTCACCATTTTTCCCTCTGCTCTGACACTCTTATTTCATATCTGTTTCCATAACATGTAACTCACCTTTAGATAGAGACAATGTGATTATATACCTTCTAGAGGCTACCTGACTTACTATCCTGAAATTAATAAATTCTTTGTAAATTGAAAGGTGAAAGCTATTTCTTTTATTACCTGCATTATTTTTCTCATTCTGTACATTATATTAGACCCTAAATAGTAGGAAGTAGTGAAGGAACTGAGCACTAACTTTATTAGGTTATTGATGTTAAATTTGTAATTAATCATTGTTGAACATCTCATTCATTGACTGCTTGTATGACCTCATACAGATATCAAGTTTTTGGAAAGCATACCAGTATTCTGCTCAGTTACTTGGGTAGTGAGGTGTAACTGACTATGACTATCACAAGGTATTTTCATATGTTGGGCTCAGATGCATTCCACCATCTTTACCATTCTATGCTTTCAGAACATGTCCTGGCCTACAGCTATCCACCTGGCCTACAGCTATCCACATGACCCACCGGGCTAGTCTGCAGTGCCTACCGACACAGGTGTTTTTCTTCGTGAGCATTTTCGGTAAAGTTGAGGAGTGCATCCATTTTTCAGAGGTCTTATGAAAAATTAAATGGTTTGCACAACATGGTGAAACATTATTGGAACAACCAAGGCTTAATATTATTAACATATAACATTATTTTTATTAAAACATAAGCACCTGTCTATTACACTATTAAGTTTAAAAAGAAGATGAAAAGAGCGTAAAGAATCTGGTATAAAAAACATATGTATACTTTTTAGGAAAAAGGATATTCTATTTATTTCAACTGTGAGGTATCTCAAATAGCTTTTATAATAGTTTTAGGTTTTTGGAAAAGCATAACTTATATACTTGATTCTATATTTATTATAAATACTTATTTTATTACTCAGATTAAGAGATATTGGAGAGAAAAGACTCATTAAAGTACAGTTTGAAAATCTGTCACTTGATGACTTAATTGAAGGGGACTATTTATAATAATGATGAAAATCTATACATATTAATCTATTCAATTGGATTCTGAGCTTTTAAACAAGCCAAGAAAATACTTGTTTAATTTTAAATAGCAACATGAATTACAATTTCACAATTAAGTGATTAAGTGCATGAATATCTTAGCAGAATGCTTATTACACCTTAACACTGTAACAAGATAATATTATTGCTATAGTCATCTTTAACAATATTACTTTCATTAGCAATAGTAAGAATAGCAATGGCATTGGTATTCATCAGTTTAAAAGTTCATATTTTAATAAAATGTTTTGAATATGTATATCCTATTTGATTTGAAATTATGTGAAATCAACACAATAAGAAATGAAGTGCATAGTAAGGGCAATGGTAATCTTATGGTGATATGAAGGAGATTTTCCTGCAGACTTTTGTCCTGTAGATGTGTGTGTGTGTGTGTGTGTTCATTCTATAGGATACACATTCTATAACATATATACACCCACATACTCTATAGGCTATATATTTTAAAACATACATAATCTATCTATCAATCAATCAATTAATCTATCTATCTATCTATCTATCTATCTAGGAATATTCTCAGATATACTATTTCCAAATGTTATTTTTTAACAGTAAGAATAAATCATCTCAGTTCAATAAAGATTGTTCTTTAACCTTTTATCTTTATGTTTATGTGTTCTTACCATTCTTACTGAGAACTGATATTTGAAAACTTTTTCTTTTTTTAATTTTTATTTATTTTTATTGTGAAAATACTGTACAGAGGGGTTACAATAACATGGGCAAGATAATGAGTACATTTCTTATCAAGCATTGTAGCCTCCCCCTTTGTTTCTCCTTCCCATCCCTTCGCAGCCGTCCCCACCCCCTCACCCAATCCTCCCCCCGCCCATCAAAGTTGTAAAGTTCATTTTCAACGTGACAACTTGTACTTCTCATTGTTGCAACAGGTCCACCTGTATCCTTATTTAAACAACTTGTTTTTCCCCTTCCCTCCACAAATTATACCGACATTAAATACAGTGAAAGCAGGGTTATACTGTGGGGGGGGGGGGGGGGACATACAAAGCAACAAAGAAATAATCTTATAAATGCGTTAGAAACAAATGCGTGAAAGAAAAAAAAACATTTGAATACATATCTTAGGGTTCATTTTCCTAACATCACTTTATCTGACCTTTTCTGCTTGACTCATACATATACTAGATGTATAAGGGAAACCATGGGACCTATGTTTCTTTGGGCTTGGCTTACTTCACTTAATATAATTTTTTCCAAGACTTTCCATTTCCTTAAAAATGGGGCAATGCCATTCTTTCTGATGGAGGCATAGAATTCCAATATTATCAAAAATATTGAGATTTTACGGACATGTGTAGGCATGTCTCTAAAATATGCAGCAATAAACCCAACACACCATATTTTAACCAGGTGCACATTCTTGTTCTTTTACAATAGGGGCATGTCTCTAAAATTTGCAGCAATAAACACAACACACCATTTTTTAACCAGGTGCACGTTCTTGTTCTTTTACAGTAGGTAACATATGCAATCAACCCATACAACAAAAAGGAATGGATTTAGAAAATAAGGCATAATGCAGTATTCTAATTAATACAATATTTTGTAGAGCCACCAGATTTTTTAAGTTTACATTTTTCTTTTACTTTTGTTTGTAGGTGTGGGTTAATGCGTATGTGTGTGTGTGTGTGTGTGTGTGTGTGTGTGTGTGTGTGTGTGTGTGTGTGTGTACAGTGACTTAAACTCAGAGCCTTGTGTTCTTGTTTGCCTTTCTTTGCTCAGTCTGGCAATGTATCTCTTGAATCACCTCTGCTTCTGGGGTTCTGCTATTTAGTTGGAAATAAAAGTGTCTTGGATTTGTCTGCCTGAACTGGTTTTGCACCTCAGGTTTTAGAGCTCAGCCTGGTGAATAGTTAGGAGTACAGAAATGAGCCACAGGCAGCTAGCTTTAAGCTTACTATATAAGCACTTACCTTAACAGTTAACAATTTCTGACCTACAAATTATTAACCAAACTAAGATGGTATTGCAATTTCTCCTTTAAATATCTAACTTTGAAACTTTGCTTTGAGTTATCCACAGTTTTTTTGTAATCACATTGTCTTCAGAGTATGAAAATATATTTCAATTCCTTCCATACTAGTTCATCTATATATATTAGGTGCTATTAGAAACTGGGCATTTTGTCAGATAAAGGACAATTTGCGCAAGTGCCATCCTTTGTTCCTTTTTTTTTTAATCAAATAATAGTGGCTAAGTACTAGGCTAGGGTAACACATTCTACGATTATTCATGATGTCTTTCATTCCACAGGTAACATTTGAAGTTAAGTTTGCAGTATCTAGGTGTAATTAATTTAGCATGGTAGTTGGCCCAGACATCAATTTCTGAGAATTTTTTTTGTTTTGTATTTGTGTAACTTGGGAAATTTTCAATAGGTTTGAATTAATTCTGCCATAATATTAGATGCCTAAATTTTAGTGAAACTTACATAACATGAATGTAAGCACTGACGTATAATAATTTTTATATTGCTTTTTTAAAACAATGTTTTTAATTGTGAAAATTATGTACAAAGGGGTTACAATCAATTGAGCAAGTAATGAATACATTTCTTTCTTTCTTTCTTTCTTTTTTAGGGTCCAGTCGTGGGGCCTGAACTCTGGGCCTGGGCGCTGTCCCTCAGCTCTTCAGCTCAAGGCTAGCGCTTTACCACTTGAGCCAAGGCGCCACTTCCAGATTTTTTCTTTTTGCTTATGTGGTGCTAAGGAATCGAACCCAGGGCCTCAGACACTCAATGCAAGTGCTCTAATACTGAGCCACCTTCCCAGCCCATGAATATATTTCTTATCCAGCATTGTTGCCTCCTCCTTTGTTTCCCCTTACCATCCCTTCTCTCCCATCTCCACAACTACATTTCCTCCTCCCCTCTTGCCTAAATTGTAAAGTTCGTTTTTCGACATAGCATCATGTACATCTCATTGTTGCAATGAGTCAACCTGTATCCCTATTTAAACAATTTGTTTTTTCCCTTCCTTTTCCCAACATCAAATAAGTGAAAACAGAGGTTATACTAGGGGGAAGGGACATACAAAGCAACAAAAAAATCACATGGTACCTTATAAATATGTTTGAAACAATAGCAAGAAAGAAAAAAACACTTTTGTCCTTATCTTGGGGTTCATTTCACTTAACATCATGTTATCTGACCTTTTCTGCTTGTCTCACACATATACTAGTTATTGCAAATAAGGAAATCCATGGGACCTATGTTTCTTTGCACCTGGCTTACTTCACTTAATATAATTTTTTCCAAGTCTTTCCATTTCCTATAATTCTAAAGAAAGATAATATTAGAAGTGAACTCATAAAAACAGAATTTTCTCTGATTTTTAAAATCATCTGACAGTTGGCTAAATCAAATGACTTTATGAATCCAAAATGAGTAATAAACTGGGAATCTTAAACTACCTTAAAATGCTTTTTCTAATTTTCATGATTCTCTGAAAACTCTTAGGAACATAATTAGGTAAATATTTGAGAAGTTTTTCTAAAAATATTAAAAAATATTGAGTTTTCATTTATACATGGCATAAGAGAATATTTATTCCATAAACAACAAATACTAAAAAAAGAATATATCATAAAATGACCATTGAAATTCATCAAATTGAACTTTCTTACCAGTTGGAAATTCTTTATACATCTCTTCTAAATTTACATGCATATCACATTCATCACAATAACACAAACACACACTAACTTGATATTTAATTGTTGTCTTCATTTTACATGGATTGTGTGTACATTTTCTTGATTGCTGTTATTGCTACTGTAGCAGTTTGAAAGGCAATCACTAAAGCTATTGTCGATGCTCAGACTCTTACATCAAGTATAAAAGGAAGTCTGTAAGACACTCAAAAGAAAAATTACTTGCCCTTTGATCATTTGGATTGCTAAGATTGTAGTTCTTAGAATGATAAAAAACAAAACAAACCACATAGTGATTAATATGTATGTCCTATACAATGTGATTCATTCTTAGAATTCTTTCTGGGTAAATTACAGGCAACAAGTTTATATTGGGTTTCATGTAAATAGTATTTGTTTTCTCATGACTCAGTTGACAGCTTTGAGGGCTGTGCTTATTCAATTTCTCATTCACAGACCAGTATTTTCTTATCTCTCAACTCTGGTATCAAAGATATCAACTCCCTACAGGGAAAATGGACAGAGACTTTCATTCTGCACAGGTCATCATGCAGAGAGACAAAAGAAGACTAGCTTCCAACAACAGATGAAGAAAGAGGACAAAGATTCTTTTCCAGAAACTCCTCACATACTTCTCCTTTCTCTAATTGTATCACTTTGCTGCAGAAACTCTTGGTTGAACAACCCCAATTAGCCATAGTTTCCATGTATTAGTTAACTTATCATCTGTTTTCTAGATTATTAAGGTATTAAGGAAAATGGAATTTTTATTCCTTACTTAGAAATTATCCTTCTAGAGTCAAATTTAAGTGAAATGTATGAAAATAAAGACATTTTCATACATCCACATTCTCCAAATTGCTACCACATTGCTATCCACATTGCTACTATCCTTCCTTTCTGATTAATCCTTGAGAGTTTATGCACCCTCCGGACAATGGAGTACTCCAAAAAGGGAAGATGGAAAGTCTAGAATTCAGTTGACCAACCAGAAAATACTATAAAGCCCAGGATGATTATTAAGGAGATTTCTGGACAAGACTATTAGAGCTATATGAAAAACCTCTTGTTTTAAATGTCATGAATCAATCATGTCCCAGATGAAACATATAAGCTGTCACATATGCATGGAGAAATACTAGTGGGTAAATAGCATATTGAATGATGCTGAAATTTATTTCTTACTAGACAGTAAATTTAATGATGTGTACTCTGATTTGACCCATTTTGTTTC